>NW_008330319.1:1444455-1463692 GCF_000622305.1 Nannospalax galili
GAGGGGAGAGGGGAGAGGAGAGAATCTTAAAAACCAAAAACCAAAATTAAAAAAAATTCTATTTAGGCAGACAAATGTATAGAAACCTTTTAAATGTTCAAAGAAAACTGAAAATACATGTTTTAGCAGAGAGGCCAGCAACTGTCATGGTTGACAGATATGGAGAATTCACAAGGAAGTATTTAATTTAGTAATGAGGAAAGAGGATTTTGGTAGCTGGGAAGAAGTAGAAGAAAGAAAGAATTAAATGAGAGAAGGTATAGAATCATGAAGAACTGTGGTGTTTTGTATAATGCCAGAATCTGGACTGTCAGGATTTGTTGAAAGAATAATGTGGAAGATGATGTTAAAAAATAAGCTTATTTTTTCCTATTATAGAATACCTGGGACGTGAGTCAGTGAAATTTACATATTATTATGTTGGAAGTGGGAATTTTCTACAGTATTTTGAGTTCATTTGACATTAATAAATACCATTCAAAGCTATAGTTATTAATTTTACAATTTTCTTTGTAGTTCTTTCTCATAGAAATATATGCTTTTATATGGTTATAGTTTTTATAGATATTTGAGCTCAAGTATTTTATTTTACAGTGTATGGATTATCTCATGTTGCTGAACTCATTATAGTTTTTAAATTTTTTAAAAAAATTTATTTTCATTTTATGAGTATTTTGCCTGCATGTATGTAAGTGTAACGTATGTATAATGCCCACAGAGGCCAGAAGAGGGTGTCGAATTCCCTTTGAAGTGAAAATATGGATGGCTGTTAGCTGCCATGTGGGTGCTAGGAATTGAACCCAGGTTCTTTGCAAGAACAACAAATGCTTTTAACCACCGAGCCATCTCTCTAGTCCCTCTTCTTCTAGTTTCTAAAACATTTTTGTTTGTATTATTGTAGGAGGGGCATGCATGCTATGTGGAGGAAATGCTGGTAGTTGCCTGTCTCCTTTTACCTTTACATGGGTTCCTAGGGTTGGACTAAGGTCACCAGGCTTGTGAAAGTACCTTTACCCATGGAGCCATCTCACCAGCCCAACATTCTAGTGTGTGTTTGTTTTGAAAGACCACATGTCCTTTTCTTTCTGTTTGGATAACCTATGTGAGCACTGAACTAACAAAGGCAGGAAGACCTGTTAGGAGACTGTTGTTATAGTGCTAGAAAAATGATGAAGACTTGAGCCAAGCCAGCAGTGAGAGTGCAGATGGACCAACATCCTGACCCCTCAGAACCCCAGCAGAAATTGAGATGCATTTCATCAAGTTTCCATTACTGATTATTTTTCCAGAAGAGTAGTTATCAGTCAAATCATTTTAATTCAGGCCACTTGTGATGGTGACAGTTTGAAATAATCCATCAATTTTCTCTGCATGTGTTCAAAATAGTATTTATCAAGCCTCTAGTCAGCCTCTTTAGCTAATTAACCTCTTGATAAGAATTTTGCAATCAAACCCTAATTATAGCTTTCTCCCTTTTGCCATGTCTGTGCTCCTTCAGGGGACGCTTCGGGGATTTATGTGAAAAGTATCATACCAGGCAGTGCTGCGTACCACAATGGCCAGATTCAAGTGAATGACAAGATAGTTGCTGTAAGTTACTACTGGGGGAAAGAAGCTGATCTTTACATCCTATGCAGCAGAGGAAGACAGCTTAATAGTACAGTAAAATCACATCAGTTGAGCATCCTATGGCTCTAAATATCATTTTTTTGGTAAAGGAGGAAAAAGTTCACTAAACATTGGTAGCAAAAAGTTACACATTCTTTTAAAAAATTATTTTTTTGTGTATGAGTGTATTGTCTGCATGTGTGCAAGTGCACCTGTGTCAATGAATACCCATGGAGTTCAGAAGAAGGCATTAGATCCCTTGGAACTGGAGTTATGGACTGTCGTTAGCTACCATGTGGGTGCTGGGAACCAAACCTGGGTCCTCTGCAAGAGCAGCCAATGCTTGTACCTGCTGAGCCATCTCTCTAGCCCCCTAGATATATTCTTAAATAAATACATCCATGCAAATGTATGATGCTCTTGTCTTCCCCTAGAAAGAACTCTTCAAGTATGTCTTTGTGTTCTTTTACATTCACCATTTTATATACAGTGAATAGTTCTTCTGCCAGCCTTTTTGACCATTATGTGAAATGATTTTCCACTTAGAATGCTTTTGAGTATACTCAAAATCGAAATATTTTATATATTTGGGAATACAACCTTTTGCTAATTAAAATTGGTCTTCTATTTAGTAGAAATAAAAATTTATATCTACATTTTTTTTAATCTGTTTGCATGTGCGTGCACACACACACACACACACACACGCACACAGAGTGGTTTATATAAGAAACAGATGGTGAGTGGTACAATTTGAGTCTTTGCCTTTTGATGTTTTGGTTGTTGGCCTGACCCTTCAGTGACCAAGCTATCCCTCCAGCCCAAGTCAAAGCCCAAGTCTGTCTTTTAAGTCCATCTAAGGAACACTCTTCATAACTATTGACTTTTACATGAATGGGCTTAGAAAATGCCTTTTGATGATCTGTAAGATCTGGAGGCCAGCAGTAGCAATGCACATTTTGAGAGAACTCAGGAAGAAATCTGAAGTAATAGTTTGGGTGTTTAGGAGAGATGGAGAGGGGCCTGTTACTCTTGATGAACTTCAGAAATGTGGAGTTGGCCTTGACTTAAGATATCTTGCACATACATTTTCAGAATTTTACTAGACCTAATGGAGGGAGATTGGTGTGTTGTATCAGTTATATAACAGAAAATATCACATAGTGCTATCATATAGTGATAACATATTTAATTTTGGTAATGAATTTTATTGGTACATGTTGAGCTATAACAATTAACTGGATTTCAGCATTATAAATTTTGTCTAGCATGAGGGATTAAAGCCCTTTGTCTTTCTCATGCTGCTAGTTAAAATGCATGACTTAGGAGTACAAATTTAAATTTGTTTTGTAGTTTGCATGTAGGTTTGTGAGCAAAACTATTTTTATTCTTATTCAAAACCACTTTCTAAGTTTTATATAAATTATTCAGGGGATAGCAAAATTAATCACTTAATTTTTTTTCAACATCACCAGAATTAAAAATGGTATTCATTATGGGGTTGGCTCATGCCTGTAATCCCAACACTCAGGATGCTGAGACAGGAGGATCTTGTGAATTTGAGGCCAACTTTGGCTACATTGTGAGTTCAAGGCCATCCTGCACTAGCAACATAGAGACCTCTGGGAGTCACAGGCAGACAGATCTCTGTGAGGTCAGGGCCAGCCTCGTTTACATCGAGTTCCAGGCCAGTTGGGGCTACATGAGAACCCTGTCTCAAAATAAAACAACAAACGAAAAGAAAAACAAAAAGGGAAGTAGTTAACCTGAAACTGTTCTGTCTTTTAATGCTACAGGTGGATGGTGTGAATATTCAGGGCTTTGCTAACCAGGATGTTGTTGAAGTATTAAGAAATGCAGGGCAGGTGGTGCATCTAACTCTAGTTCGCAGGAAAACATCTTCAACTGCTTCTCCATTTGAACAGCCTTCAGACAGAGGTAATTAATGCTATCAGCCCTCTCTTCTCCATGGAGTCTACATTTGGAAAAACAGCCAAGCTATGGACATTGCTCTGGGAATTTGATTAGGAAAAATTTTCCATGTTATGTAATGTAGTAATGGAGAAATGAATCAGCTCTTGGCATTCCCTGTTGCAGTGCGCCAGCCCAAATGACAGAACACAGTTTCCTGCCAAATGAGTGCCCAGAGCTCCTCCAAAGGGAGACCCATATTGCTTCTTTCAATTCATGAATCTTCTGTCATATATCTTAACATTTCTCAACTTCAGATTTCATATTACTTTATTTAATTTTTGGATTTTTTTGAGATAGGATCTTACTATGTAGAGTAGGCTGGCCTCAATCTCACAGAGATCCACCTGCCTCTGCCTCCTGAGTGCTAGGATTACAAGGCGTGTGCCATCAATGCCTGGCTCAGTGATATAGTTTACTCTAATTGGCTCTAGATTTTATTTATTTATTTATTTATTTATTTATTTATTTATTTATTTATTTTTATCTTCTTTTTTGAGATAGGGTCTCCCCTATAGCCCCAGCGGGCCTGAAGCTCTGTAGACCATGTTGGCCTCAATCTCACAGAGGTCTGCCTGTCTCCTGAGTGCTGCGATTAAAGGCATGTGCCACCATGCCTGGCTATCTGGGTTTATTTTTTGAAGTATAGTAACAGAAAATAAAACAGGAATTTTTATCAAGAACTTTTTTTTACTAAAAAACAGTATTTGTTGTCAATAGGGTTATAAAAATAGGAAATCTTCATTGTGGAAAAACATAAAATTATGAACATATCTGTTTTGAATTAGCAATTTATTAAATGTATGTTTCAGTAAAAGTTGATAATGAAAGCTGGACATGGTGATGGTGCACACCTTTAATCCCAACACTTGGAAGGCAGAGGCAGGTAGATCTGTGTGAATTCAAGGCCAGCCTGGTCTATATAGTGAGTTTCAGGACAGCTGGGGTACAGGGATACCCTGTCTCAACCCCCGCCCCCACCAAAAGAAAAAAAACCCAAAAAGTTGATAATGAGAACATGACTCAAAGAGAGTGACTGGTATATAACTAGTGAGTGACAAACTTCTCTTAGCATTCATCAAAGGTGAACAGAGTTGACTGATGTTTAAGTTAGAACTTTTGTTTGTATTTTAGCTAGGCCCTTGCTATGTAGCTGAGGCTGGTCTTCAATTTCCAATATTCCTGACTCAGCCTCCCATGTGCTTGGATTATAAGTGTGCATCACCATACCAACTTAAACTGGAACTTTTAACGTTTTATATGCTAGTAGATATTTTGTTGCTAAAAAACAAATGCGCTGTCAATATAGTACAAATTGCACATATACCATATGGACCTTAAATGTTTATATACATATTTATATAATAGCTTTTAATAGGTATAACAGAGCCCTTTTCTTCCTTCTCTTATATCAAATGGATGTAGATATGGCCCTGTGTGTATAGTAGGCCTTTATCTGGGCATGCCTGTATTTTGTACCAGGATAAATTCTGACTTGAAATCTGCCCTCCTTTCCCTCTGCTTTGGGTATCTTTCTTAAGTAGCACTCAATGAGAACTGCTTTAGCATTCAGCACACATTGTAATTACCTGTTTCAAGAGAAGGACTACTCATCTTTGTGTATCTGCACATGGTCACTATTTAGATGTCTGAAACAAACTACATAGCTTCTAGCTCTTGTTTAATGTCTCTCATTCCTCTAAAATTCTACTATTCACCTATCCTGTGTACCTATTTAAAACATTTTTTAGAGTTTACGTTTATTTAATTTTTGCATGTGTATGTGAGGCACACACATGTATGCATGTCATCCTGTGCATGTGGACATCAGAGGACACCTTTGGGGAGCTGGTTCTTTCCTTCTACCATATGGGTTCCAGGGATTGAACTAAAGATGTCAGGCTTCGCAGCAAGGGACTTTCCCCACTGAGCCATCTCACGGGCCCCATATTTGGATATTCTTTGTGGCATATAGTTACACTGTGTTGAACTATAAGTTCTGATGGTGTATAGACCCTAACAGATGGAATGGGATTGTCCATTCTAGATTACCATAACTGAAGTCTTTCCACCTCAGTTATGATAATCTAGATAATCCCTTACAGACAAGTCCAGAAATTCCTTTCCATGGTGATTCCAAATCCCATAAAGGTGACAATCAAGGTTAAACTTCACAATTATTGTTAAGTGAACACTATTGGTGACTGCATGTACATGATTGTCTGGCCTATCTGTAGGATCTTCCCATCTCACACTATTGAAACTGTATGTTCATTAACTTTCAATCCCCCCACCCCCACAGTGGTCATTTTTCTTTCTGTTTCTACAAGTTTGACTATGTAGCTAGCTCAGATGGATTGAACCATGCTGTGCTTGTGCTTCTCTGATGGATGATTTTACTTCGCATTGTGTTCCAGGCTCATCAGTGTTCTAGCTTAGGATAAGATTCCCTTCTCTTTAAAGAATCAATAATGTTCTATTTTTTGTATATACCATATTTTATTTATATATTCATTCTAAGTGTATACTGAGGCTGTTTCTGCATCTTGGTTATTATAAATAATGCTTTACTTAATGATTGGCATTTCTTATCTTAGCACTTATTTATGGGCATCAGTGGATTAATGATCTAAAAAATACTATGTGAGTGGTTCAAAGTCTCATAGTACAATCATAGGAATTTTTTTTTTTTGAGACAGGGTCTCCTTGTAGCCTCAGCTGGCCTGGAACTCACTATGTAGACCAGGCTGCCCTTGAACTCAGAGATCTGCCTGCCTCTTCTGGGATTAAAGGTGTGTGCCACCACGTCCAGTCCTACAATCATCGGAATTTAGGTGTATTTTTCAGCTTTTTATTGTTAAAGCACTTAAGCATGTAGAAAAATGAAAAGGATATGATGGCTCCCCACCCACCTACCATTAGACTAGCAGTTTCCATTTTGCTTACTTCTGTCTTTCTCCTGTGTGGGTTTGTTTGTCCAAGGTTTCCTATGTAGGCTTGTTCATAATGTACTTGATATTACAGTGCTAGTACCTTTGCAGAGCTCAGAGCAGTTAGTCCAGCATATTTTCATGTACATACTTAGTACTTGGTGGTAACAGTACGAGCATACAGCCTTGGCATTTTGTTCTTGTCTTTTCTGAAGCTGTATTATGAAGCATCTCTCCCTGCTTTGTCATGGACTTGGCCTTGCTTTTCCTTCCATTGCCTACTTCCTCATTCTTTCAGTACCATTAAAAAATTTATTTTTGGAATTAACTGGTTACCTCACCTGACATCTTAGCATATAAGAATCATGGCAGTGAGGATGTAACTGGGTAAATGCAAGTGAAATTAGCTCATTAAAAAAAATATTATCACTTGTTACTAGACATTCAAATTAGCAATTCTTACTTTAGGAACTGTTGTAGAACCTCCCAAAACACCAACCCTATTAATTGGAGCTGTGAAAACAGAAACTGATTTGGATATCGAAGCAGAGGAAATTGGAGAAAGACTAGATCATCTAAAAAAGGAAAACATACAAGCCTTAGAAAAATCAGGTAAGTCCAAAACCTTTACTTTGGAGTACTTCCACTTTCTCATTCGGTAGTCGTTTCCTTTGTCTGTAGTTAATAAAATGTGGCACCTGAGAGTCAGAGACCAAGACCTATGCAATAGAGATAATATTACATCAAAAACTTTGTAAGGCTACAAATATCCAAATAACCAACTAGCAACAAAAGACAGGGATACCTTTGGCGTGGGGCGGGGGGGACTATAATTGTAGATGGGCATGAGAGGCCACTGTCCAGCACTCACCATGAGTTAAGCCTGCAGATCTTGGACCTGATGCAGAGTACCATCACAAACCATAGAATGGTCAATTCTGGTTCACATGGAGGCTGCAGTTCTGTGGAACCAAAGGCCAGCAGGACAGCAGCAGGCAACAGACCCTGTTAGAGATCTCAAGGACAGTTGGTGAGCTTTGCTGTTACGTGGATTTTCAAAAACCATCACCTGCTGCCACATGCACTTTTCTTCCTAGCAGAAAGCATATGCAGTCTCTTCCTCTGTTGGTGCTCTGAGAAGTCCAGGGCTAAGATGAACCCCTAGTAAGGCAGAAACAAGTCTTCCAAAGACAGCCTAGTAGTTCTTGCACTGAACTTTTAAAGAAATCATTGAAATCTCACAGGGAAATAGGTACCATCTTGAGACCATCTTGAGACCAAGTGGTGCCTTAGTGAAGTGCAAGTGAGCTTTGGAGCTCCACAAACAGAGACAGAAAGCTTCAGCCAGCAGTAGTTTAGGCACCAGGCCTTGGCTGTGGGGGCTTGCACCTGTGTTCCCTCAGTCCCCGCCCTGTCACCGCCCTGGTATTCTCAACAGTCTACATCTGCCTGAGAAGTTGGAGGTCACATCAGCAAATACACATTTTATTTATTTATTTTTTTACAATTTAAAAATATTTTATTTATTATTTTTATTTTATGTGTTTGAGTGTATTGCATGCATGTATGTAAGTGCACCCATGTTTTGCAATTCCAGTGGAGATCAGTTATGGACACTTTTAGCTGCTATTTGGGTGCTAGGAACTAAACCTGGGCCCTCTGCAAAAGTAGTGAGTGCTCTTAACTGTTGCTCAGCCATTTCTCCAGCCCCAAAATACACATTTTAGTTGGTAGTGGTTTGTGAAACAGGTTTAGCAAAAAATATATTGAAAGTAAAAACCAGAAAATGATCGAGAAAAGCCAAGTGAAGAAAATACACCATTTTCCCCAAATGTTGGTTAAAGAACCTGGGTTCAGAAGACATCAGGGGAAAACAGCCAAAACAAGCTCAGCCATTCTGCTCCACAGGACCCACTCTGCCATCACTAGTCAATTCACAAGGAAAACCAGGGTAGCCAGTTGTTTCCACAGGCATAGGCCTAGTTCCTCTGGAGACTCCTACCTGACCAAATGGGGCTGGGAGCACTTTTAGTTTGGAAACTAGGTTGGCTCATACTGTCCTCTGAAAATCCTGGCTTGGTTCATAGATTTCTGTTCTTGGTTCATAAGTTTCTGTTCCTTATGCCCTATGTTTGTAAGGCTGATGAGGTGCAGGCTGGAGCCTCTGGCCCTCAGGCTCCTATGACACTGCTCAGTGGCTTCTGTGCCAGTCAGAACATCAGAATTGATTTTGCAGTGCACTTTAAGGAACAGATTAACTTATTTTTTTAATTTGACCTTAAGTAAAATTTTATGACTTTTGAGTCACTTTGATATTACTTCCAAATTATTTTATGATCTTTCTGAAGGAAATATTGCAAAAATTTTAGATGATTTTCTCTTTTCAAAAAATATTAATGAGCAAATAACAGTAACTCTGAAAATAAACAAGACCAGTTTATAAATCTGAGTAAAGTAACAGATTGGGGTGCTAGTCTTTGCCACTGGAGAAGACCAGCCACAGGGCTCTGACTGTGACTCTGAAAATGGGAAAGATTTGGTGACTTTCTGAGTATCAGCTCCAATCTTTTGCCCTAAATGGGAAGTAAAATAAATGAAAACTGCCCAAACTTCTCAGGATCCTTTGGCATTAGAAACCAGCTAGGAGCTGTACCTGAGCCCTGTGCACACCTCACCATGCACACCCCTGCAGGGTTGGCAGCAGCCTTGGTATTACACACCTGGTGTTTGCAGTGCCAGCACTGGCCTCCAAGGATGTGAAGCCATGTCATTGTTAAAAACTAGGGAAAGAGTGGTGAGGAACCAGGTGCTGGTCCCTGAGGAATGGCCCACCTGAGTGTGCATGGCCCCCTCCCTGGCACCAGCACCAGGGCTCCCTGGTTCCCAGGCACACTCAGGTGGACACTTCTGATGGCTTCAAAGTGTTTACTGTGATGTACGGCAGCATGGTATGACATGCTCATCTTCCAGAGCTACCTTATTTTCAAGAACTAAAACCCTGTTTAAAGTTAATGCAAACAACTATCAGTTGCCTAATATCTGCATCTATGAGAAGTGTAGTTGATGACTGTTAGTAGAGTAAATCACTGTGTTCATGAGTGTCATGGTGTCACCATACCCTGTTGAGATGTGAAATGCCCTATCAGAAATTAAATGTAAGTTTAAATGTGCCAAAAAAAAAGATCTGTATAAAAGCAAAATTTCTATCTGAGGAAAGTTTGACGACGCTGTAGATGTCTTAGAGATTTAAAATGGGGTGTTTTGCTAGGGATGTAGCACAGTGATAGAGTGCCTGCTTAGTATGTGGGCTCAACCCCAGTCCTACCACCAACATTCCCCTCACCCCCGCCTCAAAATAAAGAAATAAAATGAGGTATTCTGAATGTCATAATCTTAACACATTTGGCAGTGGAGGGCCAAGAGTATTCTTGTTTAATCTTTTTAAAATATATTAGTTTCAAATGCATAATTATTAGTATGCAGTAACTACTTACAGCATTTCTTATTACTACATGTTCTAACTTCTGTTGTATTATTGATGTTCTTGTAGCTATAAATTATAGCTATCTGCATAAGCATAGCAGTGTTTCTTTGTAAAAATTAATAACATGCATTTTATGATGCATCACATTACCAGGCGGTTATACAATTATTTTAAAATTTTCTTTTGACTTGGCCTTTTTTTATTTCAGTACTTTAGCTACTCTGCAAAAGTACTCAAGAAAGTGGGGCCAGCTAAGTAGAACGTCTCCATATGCTTAACCCCATCCACGTTCCAGAGAAGTCTTGGCCTTTGGCTTTTCTTATGTGAGGAAAGGTAGCCTGAACGAAGGGTTACCCCTCACTCAAGATAAAAAATTCCCTGTGGTTTGGAAGCCCGTTTTGTTCTTTTTGATCCAAATAGAGTGTAATTAACCTTTAATATTTTAAATTAGTTGAGTTGTGATGAATTTCAGTGAAATATCAGATGAAAATCAAATGAAGTTAGAAATAGTTTTAGAAGTATTTTATCTGTGCCTCATTTTTGTTTATTTTCTGAGAGAGGATGTCACTGTACAGCTCAGGCTGGCCTGGAAGTCACAATCCTGCTTCTACCTCCCGATGCCTTTTAAATTAATTTCACTTTTTTCTCTTCATGCATATGTATAATTCAAGTTGAAAGCAAACCAGTTTTGAGGCTAGAGAGATGGCTCTGCCACTAAGAGCACTGCTCTTACAGAGGACCCAGGTTCAGTTTTCCAGCATCTACCTGGCAGCTAACAACACTCTCTAACTCCAGTTTCAGGGAATCTGATACCCTCTTCTTGCCTCCATGGGTATTGCATGACATGGATGCACTTAATGTACATGTAGGCAAAATACATAAAATAAAAATAAATCCCCCAATTTGTTTTTAAAAAAGGAAGCAAACCATATCCTGACTGCTGTGAAGTTAGCACTCTTTCATGCCCAGGTATTAGTTGTTTAAGATAGTCTTGTTTATTCACCAGTTCCATCATCTGGTGTGGCCTTTTCTTGAGTTGCTGCAAATCAGTTAATCTTCCTCTGACACTTAGTTTTTTGTGCTGTGCTTTAGTGCGCATAGCTGTCTGTTTCCACTGTATAACCAGAAAGTAAACACAAATTGGTGAAATGTCAGTATTTTTTCTTACATATGTGTGAACTTTCTTTCTTCTCACTACTGTGTTTTTAGGCTTAGAATTTACCCAGTACATTGTAGATTTTTCTCAGATTCATTTAGCAGATATAAAACTGATGCTTGGAAGAAACTGAACAAGTAAAATGGTGACACTCTTAAGAATTTGGTGGAGGGGCTGGAGAGATGGCACAGTGAGTAAAGGCACTTGCTGGCAAGCCTCATGACCAAGGTCAATTCTCAGAACCTCCACAGAGGTGGAAGGGAAGAACAGACTCTACAAAACTTGTTCTTTGACTTCCACGTGTACTACGGCATATGCTGCCACATTATATACACATACACAATAACAAGTATATTCGAAAAAAGAATTTGATAAAAACACATAATTTCTTATGGAATTGTGCCCAGCCCAAATGAATTTGCTATTTGGTTTAATAGGATCCTTGATGAGCAGCGTATCAGTTAATGTAGTTGTTTCTGGATGTTCTTTTGAAAATGTAGTTTAAGTTCTTGGGTGTTCATTAGTCTTAGTCTCTGATTCTGAAGTTAGCCTATTTAACTTAATGATTTGTAGCATGTAATTAAGCATTTTATGCAGTCAAAGTGAGCCATGATAAAGATGAAAAAGAGCTGATACTGCACATTTCATTTGATTTTGGCAGATGGTTATGCCAGTTGTGGTAAGTGTTCTGTGACTTGTCCAATCTTACAGCAGAAATGAGAGTTTAACTTGAAAAATATGGAGCTTTTTTAATCCTCTGCTGTTAGTATGGATGTAAGTTGAACTAATAGTTTTAGTACTTTGACTTTTATCTGTTAGACATTCTTCAGACTACTAACTGTCATTTGATTGTGGAGATTATACAGAGGATAGGCATGGTCCTTAAAAGCTGTCTTAGCTTTTAAAATTATCACACCTATGCAAGATGGCAGTATTAAATCAAGAACATTATAAAGCTACAAATATTGTAATAACTAAGTTGCAACAAAACTAAAGTTTCTATCTGATGAAAGCTCATGTGACTTTAAAATTTAGCAAGACCAGTCTTTCCATCCATCCATCCATCCATCCATCCATCCATCCATCCATTCATTTGGAAGCCTAACTGTGTTATCACTCTGCCTTGATGATGACAATGATATCTTGGGAAGTGTTTGTGCTCCAGTGGATAGGTGCCACTTTGAAATGATTATCATTTCAATTAAAGACCTACAAATAAAACTAAGTCAAATACCTACATATAAACTGCACATACTCAAATTTCTCTTGTAATTCATAATTTCCTCTTCCCGTTAAAGTACTGCATGCTTTTAATCCCAGCACTCAGGAGGCAGAGGCAGGTGGATCTCTGAGTTCAAGGCCTGCCTGGTCTACATAATGAAGTTTTAGGCCATCCAGGGCTACATAGTGAGACCCTGTTTCAAACAAACAATAAAGTATTCCTGAACAGAAGCCCCTTCACAATCTTGTCACAGATGGTTTTCCATTTTGTGTTACTTAGAAGTCACTTTTGATTTACTTTACCTGGTAGAATTAAGATAATGCATTTTCCTTTTTATTCATTTCCCTTTTACTTACTGAAGCTGAGCTGTTATTGAAGAATTTATTACTTATGTATATTTGGCTCACAGAAGCTTCAATGTTCTTTTTCTTATAGATGTATATCCAGAAAAAGCTCCAGGCTTTCCAGAAAATGAGCTGAAATCCAGATGGGAAAACCTATTGGGCCCTGGGTATGAAGTAATGGTATGTTAAAAATATTTTTAAAAAAGTACTCCCGTTTCATTTCATGTCACGCTCCTAACACTAACTTTAAATGATGTGAGAGAGGCAAAGAATACATAGCCTGCCTTCATTGTTTTCTTCCTGCCTTTCTTTTCTACTAGATCCATCATTTTTTTTAAAAGCATTTTAAGCTGTAAGAACAATTAAGCACTGCACTCAAACTTCAGTTACAGTTAACAGACACTCAGTTCATATTGAAGCCATTTAAGTCAGCAATAGGCAGAAGAGCCTTAAGAGAGCCAAGCTTGCCTTTAAATTTGTAACTTGTATCAGCTGCTTAAAATTGCTGGCATTTTTATGATTGCTTTTATGATCTGTTTGTTTTATTGTACACTGAAAGGGCTGTGGATATTAGTCCTATGTTTCACAAAGACTCTTACAGTTTTATGAGAAAGATGAAAGAATGATTATCCAATGTATTTAGAAGAGCAGGAAGTAATTTAGATGAGGCCTGAGTTTATGGTGCCAGTGGACCATTAGAGTTCCTTTCACCTGTTATTAGACTTGTCCAGGAAGGGATTGGTTACATCGTCCCACGTGAAAGCAGATGGTTCTACTAGAAAAGCTCATCCATGTTAGCAAATGTGGTAAGAGTTTCTATCATCTTTCACACTTTTTTTTCTTTTCTTTTTTGAGACAGTGTCTTGGTATATAGCCCAACACCTTTTCCTTATGTATATTTATCACTAATACTGGATGATGGTTACTGCTGGAGACTCCTTTTTTCTTCTTGATTTGGAATATCTAGCCACTGTCACCAGAATATCATATCGTCAGTGCCATTAAGATGAGTCAAAATGGCTACTTTCTCTTCTTGTTAACCTGTGCTTGCCAGTTATTTCTCATAATTGCTGCTTCTCTACTCTGTAGAACACTGCCACTAGCCTATCTCCTAAAAAGTCACCTTTTCTATATTCTTAGTGGTTGATGTTCAGAGATATGTGACTCACCAATTTTGCGATGGGATTTTTATTTTTATTTTTTGGAGACATGCAGCCCAATCTGGTCTCAGACTTGCTATGTAGCCAAGCATGACCTTTAACTTGTGATCTTCCTGCTTCCACCTCCTAAGTGGTTCATGCTTGGTTTATGCTAGAAATCAAACCTGGGGCTTTGCATGCTAGGCAAGCCCTCCACCAACTGAGTTATATCACTAGCCTCTTTGATGGGCTTTTTTCTATTAAAGTCTTATTCTCTATCTAACCGTCTTCAGATTTTATATATCATATGGTGATGTTCTAGCATGGGCTAGAAACAGAAGATGGAATTTGGTGTTGAATCTTCAAAGTGATTCATTAAAAAATGTAGCTTGTGGTCAGTGTGCAGAGAATAAGAGATTTTGGAGCGCTCAGCCCTAAATGGGATACCTCTCCTCCCAAGGCTCAGGGATCATTATGGAAGAGGAGTGGAAAGATGGTAAAAGCCTGAGGTGGAAGGTAAATAAAATATTGTCTGGACACCATAGTTCCTAGTTGCACATAGGAACTCGCAGAGGAACTCTCAGTGCTTATGACAGCATGCATAAGATCTATGCAAACCTAAGCTAGACAGGGACCCTGTATAGATGGAGGAGGTGGGCAGGAAGCCCTAGTGCTAGGTAGCATCTATTAGCAATTGATAAATGCTAGGAGAAGGAGAGTCACTTTTCCTTACTGGTGTGACACCTGATAGGTTGACCAGACTCCCAGGGTTAAGAGCATTTAGGAAACACAGATTAGATTCCATAGGCCTTTATTTTATTTATTTTATTATTTTTATTTATGTGTACGAGTGTATTGCCTGCATGTATGTAAGTACACCCATGTTATGCAGTGCCTGTGGAGGTCAGAAGAGGGTGTTGGATTCCCTGGTTAGGAATGATTATCTGCCATGTGGGTGCTGGGAATCGAACCCAGGTCTTCTGTAAGACCAGTCAGCCCTCTTAACCACTGAGCCACATCTCCAGCCAAGATTCCATAGGCCTTTAAAAAAAGGCAAGTAGGGGCTGGAGAGATGGCTCAGCGGTTAAGAACACTGGCTGTTCTTGCAGAAGATTTGGGTTGAAATCCCAGCACCCATATGGCAGCTAGTAGCTGTCCGTAACTCCAGTTCCAGGGTATCTGGCAGCCTTTTCTGTCCTCTGTGGGCATTGCACAACACAGGTAAATTTACCTACATGCAGGCAATACACCATACACATAAAATAAAAATAATAAATAAAAAAATAAAAAAAGCAAGTAATAGTAGAGGACATGAAGTGGAAGGAGGGTAGTAAGATGGGGATGAAGGGAGGGGAGGGAGTCTGAATAGGATCAAAATATACTGAGTGAAAGTCTCAAATAAATAAAAATATATTTTTCAAAAAAGCATGAGCTTTGCAGTTGACCACCTGATCTGCTAGGCCATTCAACAGCTGTATGCCTGTATGTTTTAGTCTTTGGCCTAGCAAGATGGCTCAGCTGGTAAATGTGCTTGTTGCACAAGCCTGGAAACCTGAGCTCTATCCTTAGAACACATTCAAAGGTAGAAGGAAAGAACTGACTCCACAGAGTTGTTCTATGACTTTCACTTGTGTGTTGTGACATACGTGTCACCTTCATTGTGCACACACGTACACAATAACAATAAATAAAATTACTAGTAATGATCTGCCTGAAATTGGATTTCTTCATCTTTAAATTGGATCACAGGGGAACCCATTGTGATAATTAATGCAGTTTTTTCATTCATCTAACATTATAACCCAGGAAGGGTGTCAAGTGCTGGATAATAAAGCATGTGACATGGCACAGGGAAGGAAGGGGTTCAGAATGTGCAAGTTCACCCTCCACTTGGCTTTCATGAGAAGATGCTCATGGAATAATCCATATATGAACTGCCACTTTAGCAGAACATTATAACCCAGGAAGGGTGTCAAGTGCTAGATAATAAAGCATGTGACATGGCACAGGGAAGGAAGGGGTTCAGAAAGTGCAAGTTCACCCTCCACTTGGCTTTCATGAGAAGATGCGCATGGAATAATCCATATATGAACTGCCACTTTAGCAGAGAACAAGGCCTTGAGACTATGAGAAATAATCTTTGGTGAGGAAAAGAACAGGACAGACTGACTGCTGTTAAGCAATACCCTAGGAAACTCAGCTCCAGGGTTTGGCCTGAGAGTCAGGAAATCCTAGAGGACAAGTTTTAACAGGACACAGGTATAATGCCTTCAAAAAAGATTGCAGTTACTGCATCATCAGTTGTACATCCAGCTAAAGACCTGCCCATTCTTTGCATAAATGCATTTATAGATTTAAAAACATATTGTGGCTTGTTCTAAAAGATTGTGGAGTAGGAGCAGGAAGCTAGGTGAGACAAATGGGCAAACGAATGGGTATTCTACTGTTTCTTATTGTACTTTCTTCTGGGATCTACTCATCTAAAATGCGGTACTGTTGGTTTTAGGTTAGATTATTGTTTAACTTATTCCCTCCCTTCCGATGCACTGTATTCTTAATAACTTACAGATGCAAATCACCACTGTTTGGTTACAAGGAACTCCCTTCTATGAACGTTGTGGAAACTTAGAACAGTACTTTTAGGTCAGGATGAAAAGTTTTGAATATTTCTCCAGGCTCTCCATAAGGGATCGAGCTTTTCTGACTGTGCCTTTCCAAGCACCCCCAGGGAGATTGGTTTGATCTTATGGTGGAAAGTAAGTGCTCCAGTTTTCGCAAACTTGTTTGACTTTACTGACATTGCAGGGTTTTTTTTTTTTTTTTGAGGGGGATGGTGGTATGAGACAGGGTATTATGTAATCCTGGCGGGCCTCAAACTGTGTAGCTGAGGCTAACCTTGAACTCTTTATCCCTGATCCTTCCACCATCTCCCAGATGCTGAAATTACATGTGCATACGTCCGTGATTAAACTTTTAAGACCTGCATTTGAAATTTTAAAATGGCTATGCTTTAGGTTTTAGCAAGAGTAAAAAAAAGTTTTTTTTTGGTCTTGTTTTGAAGCAGGGTCTCCCTGTAGCCCCAGCTGTCCTGGAACTCACTATGTAGACTAGGCTGGCTTTGAACTCACAGAGATCCGCCTGCCTCTGCTTCCCAAGTGTTGGGACTAAAGGCGTGTGCCACCACGCCCAGCTCAAGAGTAAAATTTTATTTGCTATGATTGTGTGTATGAGTTAGGTGCACGTGGAGGACATGACATGCGTGTGGAGATCAGAGGACAACTTACAGGAGTCAGTGTTCTCCTACCTTTACATGGGTTCAGAGGATTGAAGTCAGGTCATCATGCTTGTGTGGCAAGCACTTTCACCTGCTGAGCCATCTTGCTGGCCCAAGAGTAAAATTTTGTGGATTCAATATAAAATGTTACAAATTTTAGAATCGTAGACTTTAAAAATCAGTATAGTCAGCTCTTTGTTGGTTCATATATGTGGGTTCCATATTCTCACTGTGGTTCATACATAGTTAAACAAAACTTTCATGTGAACTGAACATGAACAAACTTTTGTTTTTATATCATTATTCCTAAGCAATGCAGTATGATATCTGTTTATGTAGCATTTTCCTTGTATTAGGTATTAATTATTTGCAGATTGTACACCTTTAGGAAGAACTTGAACATCCTTGGATTTTTGGGCTTGGGAATAACCCCTCAATACCAAAAGATGGATGTTTGTGTGTGTGTGTGTGTGTGTGTGTGTGTATACAGGCATGCATATTTATTGTTCAGATACTGTTGTTCTGAGTTTTATTGTTAGGCATCCACAGAAATGAATTCGTTATAAGCAGAAGTACTTTACTGGTGATTTCCATCTGCAAGTTGTTAGAAAACAATCCATCCAGTGGAAAAGGGATAAATCAAATTACATATCAGTTTCAGTTCAACTTTTAGACAATTTAGGAAAAAGAGGTTAATGTGGAGAATAACAAAAAAGCAAATATAGTATGAAATTTTGCTATATGCTATATACTTATGGATGTCAGAAATATAGGTTAGAGATTTTCAGAGGAGTTGTCAATGTGTAGGTTTTGCTGATATTTTCGGAAAACAAGGAGGAAATAAAGTTATCTTTTTACAAATATGTAAATATTTTTATTGTAAATCTAGGTAGCTACTTTGGACACGCAGATTGCAGACAATGCGGAGTTCCAGAAGTATTCAAAGGTAAGCAATGTTCTTAAAATGTGCTGGTCTTTTATTGTTGTGATGAACTTTCTCTAAATTCTTGCTGAAGTTACTGAGTGGTGTGACCTAAAATTTTCAGAATTCAGTCGTATGTGTTTACCAGAGGTAACAAGGGGTCTCACTGTCATAAAAGATACTGGTGATTAGAAAGGCTGGGAAGAATGTGGAATTCTTATGTTGCTTCCAGAAGCCAAGAGCCCAGGCTTGCCTCTGAGCCACAGTAGAAGCAGTGAAGGTAAACAGCTCAGTGTGTCAGCTTTTCAGACATTATAAGACTTTTGAAAAACGTTTCCTAAAAATCATGACCATGAATAAACTTTGAAAAGCTTCATGTCTGGATGTTCAAGGACAAAAAATATGGTGACCTTTTGAGTATAGGTTATTCTTGAACTTAGAATGTTTTTGGTTGTCTTTATTTTTTTGTTGACAAAGTATAAGAATGTAACTTACAGATTTTCCTCAACATTTTTAGTATCCTCTCCCTACAAATTAACCTTATAGTTTCTATTCCGGATAACTAAAATCCAAGGCAACTAAAACTTTGAGAAGTCTTGTAAGTAATTTTCTCAATAAATAATAGAAAAGGAAAGGTTTTCTTGCCCAGGGTTTCATGCTGTACTCCGTGGACGTACGGGCTGAGCCTGCCTTAGGCTCCACTTTCAGATGCATTGTCCAAAATGAGTTCTGAGGGGCTGGAGAGACGGCTCAGTGGTTAATAGTGCTTGCTGCTTACCTGCATTTTAAGTGACTTCCTCACTGTGTTGACTGGCTGGCCAAGTTATCCTCAAGTACCTTGTAAAAGCAACATGGCACCTTATAGCTAGTTTTAACTTATTTGCACTGTCATCTTTCTGAGAGTATTCATCAATTAATAAATCATCTAAATACGCTGGGAGGTATTTCATTCAGAATGAGAGTAAGAAGTATAATACCCCATCAAAGTTCAGTGGTTACTGATTGCCTAGGTATGGTATACTGATTATGTGTTCTGAAACCAAACTAATTATGTTCAGATTCTAGCCTAGAATTCAGTAGCTATGTGATCATGGAAAATATTTAAGCCCTGCCTCTCAGTTTTGTTGTATGTAAATGGGAGTAGTTATATAGATTATTCCTTCATGAATTTGTATAGGAATTAAATA
>NW_008330319.1:1464093-1492181 GCF_000622305.1 Nannospalax galili
TGTGTCTGTGTGAGTGTGTGTGTGTGCGTGTGTGTGTGTGTGTATAACTTTACCATATGAGAGAGAAGGCAGAGGTAAAGTTCTTGTAAAGTTCAGACTTGCCTTCACTGGTTTACCTCACTTTTAAGATATTAACCTAAGAATTTCAGGTTGGTAACTGAGGTGTTTATCAGGCCCTTTGTTTTGGAGGGATCTGAACTCTGATCCTATCTTCTCAGTACCTTGGGACCAAGGAAAACTTTACTTTGCTTTTCACAGGTTTTTTGTAATAGCTTTAAAAAAGTTTATTATTTTTTATTTTATGTGTATGAGTGTATTACCTGCATGTATGTAAGTGCACCCATGTTGTGTAGTGCCCACGGAGGTCAGAAGAGGGCATCAGATCCCCTGGAACTGGAGTTATGGATGGTTGTTAGCTGCCATGTTGTTGCTGGGAATTGAACCCGGGTCCTTTGCAAGAACAATCAATGCTGTTAACCACTGAGCCATCTCTCCAGCTCCAGAATTAGCTTTTAAGCCTCTCATTATGTAGCTATAGAGCTTTGGAGACCTCTTTGACTTTAAAACATGCGTTGGACCAGGCTCAGTTCCTCACACAACTAGGCTTTTAGTGCCAGTGCTCCCATACTGAAAGGCATAAGGCCAGTGTCATCATGCTTCATAACAAGCAGAAAAGGGCAAAAAGCATACTCTCTACATTTTAAGAATAGGGTTCTGCCGGCAGAAGGTGTTCTTTTGCCCTCATTTCCTACTTTCCTACTACCGTAAGCCCAACTCAGCATTCTTTCTTGAGTAGCCTCTATGCAGTATATACAGTTATGCTTAGGATGCTGGTGTAGAGAGGGATGGGAAGGCTTTGAGAACAGGCTTTGTGATCCACTTTCTAAAATGTTACCAGTACATTCAGCTGTTCATTCATTGAATATTAATATCTGCCCTGGGCCATGACCTCTGGTGGGCCCTGGGGTTTCAGAAGTGAACAATTCAGAAAAAAAGATCCTTGCTTGGTTGTGTTAGAGTGAAGAAGCAAACAAACAGAAGGTCATTTACTGTGGGCAGCACACAACCTGAGAATATTAGCCAGGGAAACCAGAGGGATCATCCAGGAGAAAAGACGGTGAGCAATTTTAGGTAGATTAGTCAGGAAAGGCTTCTTAAAGAAGGGAATATTACAAAAAAATCCCTTTTTTCTTGTTTGGTGGTTGTTGTGATGGCTTCCTGCTGTGTAGCCAAGCCTAGTGTTAAAATCTGCATTTTCTTGCCTCAGCTTTCTGAGTAACTCAGATTTCAGGTATTTACCTTTAATCTGGGTTTAGCAGGTAGCATTTAAGAGGACAGTGTGGGAGGTAAAATAACCAGCCTAATTTTCCTTGCCACATAATGTGAACAATAAGACCAGTGCTATAGGAGATGCAATATAAATGTATTAATCACGCCTTAGTTACCATGGCTCAGTGATAACAGAATGATGTGGAGTAAGTGGTTCTGTCCCAGTTCCAGAACTGTAGAGTATCATCTTTCAAAGGCCCCTTTCTTTTAGTGTGCTGGGTTTTATTTCTTTGTTTTGTTTTGTTTTGTTTTGTTTTGTCTTGTCTCACTGTGTAGCCCCAGGTGACTTGGAACTTGCGGTGTAGCCATCCCAGGCTGACTTCAGTCTCTCATGATCCACATGCCTCTTCCTCCCCAGTGCTGGCATTAAAGACATGCACTACCATGCCTGGCCCTAATAATGCTGTTTTGGGTTTTCTTTGTTTTTTTTTTTGTTTTTATTTTATTTTATTTTATTCTATTATTATTATTTTTTTTAATTTTATGTGTATGTGTGTATTGCCTGCATGTAGGTAAGGGCAATCGTGTCATGCAATGCCCACAAAGGACAGAAGAGGCCATTGGATCTCCTGGAACTGAAGTTATGGACAGTTGTTAGCTGCCATGTGTGTGCTTGAATTCAAACCTGGGTCTTCTGCAAGAACAGAAGACCCAGTGTTCTTAACCACAGAGCCATCTCTCCAGTCCCTATATCTCTTCTTTTTGGCTGTTTTTTAAAGCATTAAGTTATGTTCTTGAAATTAGGTTTTTTTTCCCCCACACCTGAGGAAAAGAGGCTCCTCAAATTGCATTACTCTCTTCATGTGTCTGTCACTGGTATGTGTTTATATATTTGTAGTCAATATGCCCGTCTTTTTGTTTAATGTGTGTGCGAAAGAAGGGATGTACAGTTTTTCCAGATAACATTTTCTGTATCATTTTTAAAATTATAATGGTTTATGGAATATTTAAGTTATTATAAGACTTATGACCTAAATGACATAACTTTAAAAAAATCCTCTTATAATTGGACATTTAGGTTGTAAGTCAGTAACTTTTCATTTTCTTCCCTATACTTTGTAAAGAAGACTTTAATGAACCAATCAGAATTCATTTCATAGATGAGGTTACAATAGGCCATGTAAGTTGAATGACACTGGTACAGCTGGATAATAGCAGAGGCAGATTGTAGCTTAGTGTGTACTCGATCATTCCTGAAATGTTTGCTGAATTCCTCCTGTTGGCCAGACACTGCTACCATTTGTGGGGAGTAAACGGAATGGGTCCCAGGTCTCTTGGAGCCAGGAGTCTGGGCTGGATAGGAACATGGCATGGACAAACCACAGACGGTGCTAGAGACAGGTTGAAATAAGTGCTGAAATTGAGTACCTACAGTAAGCCCATCTGGGAAAGACTTTTTTTTTTTTTTTGTCTTTTTGAGACAGGGTCTCCCTATAGCCCCAGCGTCCTGAAACTCACTATGTAGACCAGGCTGGCCTCGAACTCACAAAGATCCACCTGCCTCTGCCTCCCAAGTGCTGGGATTAAAGGTGTACGCCTCAGAAATTTAAGTTGTTGATTTTAAAGGGGACATGAGGAGGCCAGTAGAGGAGAGGGATAAATAAGATTGAAATATAATGGAATATATTAAAATTCCATAAGGAACTAGGGAGGATGACATGTGCTTGTAATCCCAGCATTGGGAGGCTGAGGCAGGAAGATTCCCAGAAGTTCAAGGCCAGGCTGAGATACATAGGGAGACCTCCCCTGCTCCCAAATTTGTCATAATGAAACCCATTACTTTGTGTGCTAACTTAAATAAATAAATAAGAAAATTAAGTAAATCAATCAATCAGTGGGGTAGGGAAGACCAATCCATCAGGATTCAGTAAAACACCAGTAGCCAAGTATTGTATACATACTACAAGAAAGCATTAGAAGTGGCATGTTAGAGCTGGTCATGTGGGAGTTTTCAATCATGACTACCACCCTGCTATTTGTATTTTAATAAAACCACTTTATCTTTTAGCTATAAAAATATTCCTATTTCATTTCAGGACTGGAGAGATGGCCCAGTGGTTAAGAGCACTAGCTGCTCTTGCAGAGAACCCGCGTTTGGTTCTCAGCACCCACATGGCAGCTAACAACCATCTGTAACTCCAGTTCCAGGGGATTTGATACCTCTTCTGATCTCTGTGGGCATTGCATGACACAGGTGTACTTACATACATGCAAGCAAGACATTCATACACATAAAATAAAAATAATAAATAAAAAATATTTGAAAGTACTCCATTTCTTCCCTGGAACATATATCCTAAGTCAGGATAAACAGAGGTATGAGGATAATTTAAATAATATCTTGCAATTCTCCAAACTTGTCTATTGTGCATCCATACTTGAGGGATCAATTCCTTCTAATTTTTTTCTTTTTTATAACATTTTTAAATTTTTTATTTATTTCATTATTTTATGTGTATGTGTGTATTACCTGCGTGTAGGTAAGTGCACACCAGTGTCATGCAGTGCCTGTGGAGGTCAGAAGAGGCTGTCGGATCCCCTGGAACTGGAGTTAACAGTCAATTGTTAGCTGCCATGTGTGTGCTGGGATTCGAACCCAGGTCTTCTGCAAGAACAACCAGTGTACTTAACTGCTGAGCCTTCTCTCCAGCCCCCTAATTTTTTTCTTATATGAATAGTTCTTTTTTTTTTAATATTCCCTAGGAGTAGTCTTTCTTTTTTTTCAAAGTATAAAGATTTGTACTTCTAGGGTATGGTATTACAGTTTGATACAAGTATTCAATATGTAATGATCAAATGTGATTAAGTAACAATCTATTTCCACAAGTATTTTCATTTCTGTATGTTGGGAATCTTCTTTCCTGTAGCTATTTAAAATGTCTTGTAGTAGTCTACAGAAGGGCTGGAGAGATGGCTTAGTTGAAAGCACTGACTGCTCTTGCAGAGGACCCAGGTTTGGTTCCCAGCACCCACATGGAAACTAACAACCATCCATAACTTTAATTCCAGGGGATCTGATGGCCCTCTTCTGGCCTCTTATATACATGGCATGCACTTATATACATGGAGGCAAACCATTCATATGTATAAAACAAAAGTAAATAAAATGTGTTACTGTACACTAGAGTTGCCCGAGTGCCATGGGACCTGGCAGCCCCTTCTCTTCTAGTTTGCACCCACTGTCTACTCCCAGTAGTGACCTCTACTCTACTTTTCCTTCTATGTGATCAACTGTTTTAGAGGAGGCCACTTTGGAGACAGGAAGTTAGGGAATGCCCAGACCTCAGTCTCAAAGAAGAACAAGAAGAATATGGCTATCTGGGAATGGAGGAGCAATAGGCCTGCTTTGGGAAATGGCTAAGGTGTAGGAGGAACAAAAGTTGTTTCAGCATACGTGGCTCAGACTCAACAAGGAGCCGAATGTTGTTAAATGAGGCTAATGGGGAAGGCCATGAGCTACAGGATCTGAGAGGATGATAGGTGTGGACCTTGTTTTAAATACCAGGGGACAGTGTCAGAAAAATTGAAGTGGGCATGTATGGTGATCATGAGGTCACCTTCCACACTTTCACTGGGAAAATTGCATTTCATGACTATAAGCCAACATTGCCAGGGTCTGGCTATCCTTGGGTGGTTGTCTCCCTACATCTTCCCTCTTGAAGATCTTCATGAGACAGCTTGTGACACTAGGTAAGATTTTCTTCTGAAGTGGGTAGAGATGTGGGGAGGGGGAGAAGGTGGAAGCTATTTGTAGTAGCTTGAGCATTAGCTGCCCAGTTTCTAGGAAGTTGTAAATCATGACACCAGAGCGGTTTTCCCGCATCTGTGAAAGACATGCACTTTTAGCGATGGCTTTCTTGGCAAGTGTTTACTATTAAGATAATCACAGCGGTATCAAAAAAAACATTAGCTCATCTTGTGACCCTTCTGCTAGCTGTCCAGTGTAATACAAGTGAGCCTCATTAATATCCCTGGTATGGGAAACAAACAGTTGCCCCTGCTCTTTGGTTTGGACAGGACAGATTGACAGATTTCATTTTATTTCCCTCAGAATATATTTCCTGAACCAGAGAACATGAACTTGTGGTTTTCCCCTGTAATGAGCAAGTGCAATTTTAAGGCAAATGGATATTCTGGGCTCTCCAGGGCTGTAGTAGCATCACCATGCTGTCATCAGGGCCAGATCTCTACCCTCAATATCGTTTTTCCTATTGGTCTGCAGCATTTCTTTCTTCTCAGTTTTCATGTGAGGAAATTAAGCATCAGACAGGTAAAGGAACTTGCCAAAGATCATTTGGAACTAGTTGAGCCAGGTATGGAGGTACACACCTGTAATCTCGGCACTTGGGAGGCAGAGGAAGGAGGATCCTGAGTTAGAGGGGATCCTGGGATACAAGTGAGACCTTGTCTCCAAAAAAATCCCCCAAACTTTTGAGAAAAACAAAGTAAGGGGTGAGGATGTAGCTCCACTGGTAGAGTATTTGCTTACTATCTACAAAGCCCTGGACTCAGTTTCTAGCACCACATGAACAGGTCATGGCAGTTCATGCCTGTCATCCCAGCACTCAGAAGGTAGAGGCAGGAGGATCAGAAATTCAAAGTCATCCTCAACTACATAGTGAGTTCAAGGACAACCTACGATGCACGAGAGACCTTGTCTCAAAGCAAAAAAACACCACCACCACCACCAAAACCTCTAAAAAGCCCACCTTACTAGGAAAGAATTAGGAAATCATGGGTTAACCTCCTCTAAGACTGTTAACGTTCTCTCTTTCCTTTCTTCTTTTGTTTGTTTTGTATTTTGAGATAGCATCTTACTATGTAGCCCTGGCTTCCCTAAAGCTCACTATGTAAACCAGGCTGGCCTCCATCTCACAGAGATCCGCCTGCCTCTGCTTCCCAAATGCTGGGATTGGAGGCATACACCCCCATACTTGGTTTCTTTTTCCTCTATTTTTAAATTTCAAGTAGATAATTGTACTAGTTATTTTTCTGTTGGTATGATAAAACACTGACCAAGGGAACTTATAAAAGGAAGAGTTTATTTGAACTTATGGTTCCAAAGGAATCAGAGCCCTTCATTGTGGGGAGGTATGGTGGCAAGAGGTGGTTGGAGCAGAAAGAGGAATGTTCACATTGTCAAGCAGGTACGGGAAACGGCAACTGGGGATCCTGCAAGGCTTAAGTCCTCTCAAAGCCTGCCCCCAGTGACATGCTTCCTTCAGCCAGGCCATACCTTTGAAGACCTCCCAAAACAGTGCCACCAACTGGGGAAAAAATGTCCAAATACTTGGAGCCTTTGGGGGACATTCTCATTTAAACCACCACAATAATATATGGACAAGACATAAAATTCAAAAGAAATGGAAGGATATGCTGGTTCTCTTCTCTGGAGGCATCGACTTTGTCAGTTCTCAAGCATGTTATTTGTATACTTGGTGACTTCATTTGTAATGGAAAACATAGACACAGAACCAAATAGCTGACGTAGCTGTGGTGACCTGTGGGCAGGTTGCATGTTAGAAACGTTAGAGTCCTCCCTCCCCTACTTCCCTATGTAGCTCAGGTTGGCCTCTGTCTGGCCCAGGCTGACCTTGAGCCTCCCAAGTGCTGAAATTACAGGTACGCACTGCTATTGTCATTCCCAGTTCAGAGGAGCTTTTTCAAAAACGCACGTACCCTGTTTTGTGTCGTTAGTACTGTGATACTGTGATTCTGAAGGACTAGGGTGAGGTACTGGAGGAATTTTAATCTCTCCTTTCCTCACTGCCTTGAAAATGACTGTGTAAATCTTGCTGAAATGCCTAGTAGATCTTCAAAGAAGGAGATGGTACTTCTCTAAGACAGATGGAAGAAGCTTATTGGGAGGATACCATTTGAACTATACTTCAAAGAATGGATTAGGAAAATAAGTGGATATTCCAGGCAAAGGAAGTTCCATGATGAAAGGTGGGGACAGAGTAAAGTACAGTGTTGGATCAGGTGTTAAAACTTAGATGTTACATGGGCCAAGCGGGTAACACAGATGATATCTGTACTAACAAATAACAACTGATACATGCCCTTGTTGTGAGAGAGCTGAAGAGAACTTTCAATATACATTAACGTCATACAGATTTTTTTTAATATTTAAAATTAAAATTTTAGAGAGGTGAGAGAAGCAAATGGAAGTGTTCTGTTAGATTGGTTGATTGCTGACCTTGAGGTCTTTATGGTTCATCTTTACTTAAAAGCATGTAGTTTCCTCTTAGAAAGTTTGCTTTTTGTTTATGCTAATTCAGTAACTCCCTACTCCTTAAAAACCGATGGGTATTTAGTATTTGCTCTTAATGTGCAGATATATGTGGTGATGAGAACCAGCCCCAGGGTTTCTTGTGTTCTGTTCTATTTTATTTTGAGTACAACTCTTTTGGAAGTATCCTCCCCCATTCCATTGACACCTCTTTAGAACAGTTCTTTCCAGAAGTTTTTCTCCCCTGGAGCCATAGCATTTGTGTTCCCACTTGAGCATTTTGATGTCTTGTTTTAGGATCCTAAAAACAGAGCTTTTAGTTAAACGCACAAGCTGTGGTTTGTTTGCTGACAGACCTCTCCACTTTGGGTTGAAGTCTCTAGCTCTCTTGATCTTATTTGTCACCCCTTATGGTCACCCCTTCCTCAGAAACTTTTCCTCACATCCTTTACTTCTTTTCCCCACATCCTTTACTTTTCCTCACATCCTTTACTTGTTGTGTACGTCAGGATCACAAGAGCCCTGCTGCTCATTAGCTTTGTCAGTTTCAATAAGACCCCTTGCAAAGCATACTGAACAAGCATCAAGAAGCCTGACATGGGGTGTGTGTGAAGGTGTCAATCATCTGCTGCACCCGCTCCTGTCATTAGTACTTCCTGCTCTGCCTAAGATCCCAGCATACCAAAGGGGTGGACAACTGAATGAGACAGATGAAATGGTTGATTTGTTTGACTGCTAAATGCAGCTGGGACAGGTAATTAAACAGCTCTGCTCCTGCAGAGAAGCCTGCAGCAATGTAACATGACATCTCAGAACCCAGCTGCACTCAGATTTAGATTCAGAACTAATATTAGATAGGCCTCCTCCAGATTGACAGATTGTATAAACATCATTTCTGGTTCAGTGTGATTGAAGACGAAGCATGGATTTTGTTTGCAGATTAAGTTTTCTAGGGAGAATGTGTGAAATAAAGATATCTGAAAGAATAGCCTTACTGGGCACAGCTGCGTATCTGAAGCGACAGAGATGCCATGGGTGAGTCTCTCTTGGTGCTCCATGCCCCAGCCTATTGACTTCACTGTTCCATGGAAGTGGATATGGGCGTCTGCTATGTGAGGAGACCAGTAGTGATATGGGGTGCTTGAGATGGGTGGACTGGAAGGGGAGATTGGAGCTGCTTTCCTCTTCAGTCCTTTTATCTTTGATGGCATATGTTCTTATATAAGTTGTCAAGGTCCCTCAGTATAGACAGAGATTCTTTAATGTAGTTTGAGTAGTTCTTTCTATATAGACATAATCACCACTGCATCTACACACTTGTTCATATAAAAGATTTAGCAGTTAATCCTTTTTTGTTTACCTTCTATAGTAGGCCCCCAGCAAGCTGTTTGTAGGGCTGACTCATTTTATCTTTTAAGTGTCATCTCACAGGTCTATTTGTAGAGCCTACCTAGACCAGTTTCACAAAATAACTTCTATCACTTGTGCTCCTGTGTTAAGACCTCAAACATCCATCTCCTTGCAGCACTGCTGGAGTGAGTACCCACTTGCTTGTCACCAGCAGTCACACTTGGATGCATTTCTCTGCATTCCTTTGCTACATAGGATCACAGGAGTCTTGCTGCCAGTTGACTGACTGACTGTTCACTTAGACATTTGCTTGCTTTCCTGCCACACTGGATCTTAGCTCTGAGGGCCAACACTGTTCCTTTCACCCACCTTGCATTTCTTGTTGCTCAATACTTTGCATGTAGTATACAGCCACTACATGTAACCTGGATATCTGCTAGAACAATAGTGTGCTGGTACATATCTAGCTCTCTAGAGAAAAAGAAAAAAAATCCCAGTTCATAGTATTTACCAGTGTCTGTGGCATAAACACTTCTTTCCTGGCAGTCCTCAGGCTGCTAGAGTGGCATCACTGAATTGGAAAGCAGCACACAGCAACATGTTATTGTCACTGACTCCTTTACAAAGGCTGGACTGTTGAATTGCCCGTCCCAGCTGTGTTTGGCCACTAAATAAACTGACCATTTCATCTGTCTCTCTCAGTTGTCTGCTTGATTGGAATTCTTTGAAATTTTAGAATAGCTTTATTATACAGATATAAGTGCTTCATGAAAATAAAGTAATAAAATAAGCTGGGCATGGTAGCACTCGCCTTTAATCCCAGCACTTGGGGGGCAGAGGCAGACAGATCATTGTGAGATCAAGGCCAGCCTGATCTACTACATAGGGAGTTCCAGGCCAGCTGGGGCTATGGGAGACCTTTGCTCAAAAAACAACCAAAAAACAAAACAAAATAAGATAAATAATTAGTAAGTGATGAATTTTAAGTATTTACTACATTTGTCTTTAATATTATTTAATTGCAACTTTATACAACTTAATTTTTAAATGTAGCTACATTTGACAGTTGGCTTTCAGAATTTCTGGAAGTTGAACAATCTGCTTTCATAATCTAATACAAGCTAGCTCCAGCACTCCACTGGAGATGATCTCTGGGGAGACCCAACAACTTTTTCTCATAGTGTGGGACTCACAAACAAAGGGAAGATGGGGGCCGAGGTGTGTAGGAGAATTGTTATTACAGTACCACTTCTCTGAGATTTTTACTCACCTCTGCTAGATGAACTACTAAAGAAGTGATGAGCCTTCTGTCTTAACATTCATGATTTGGTAGTGACTGGACAAGAGAGTAAGGTGACAGCAGCGAGCAATAAATCACAAGTGGGAGAGCAGAAAAACAACTGTACCTGTTTTTTAGGGTTCTAAAATAGCTTATTGTCAGCAATGGTTGTCCAGCCCAAAGTGCCTAGTGGTAAGAATGCTTGATTTTCAGAAAGTTAGACCAGGGCCAGAAGTCCCTCATGCCTTTTTAAGCCACTGAGGCTTAGTCAGCTGGACTGCTTGCTGCTTGCATGTCTGTCGTAGGACAGAAATGTGCCTGGAACAAGGCCTATGGGAATCTAGAGACTTGGAACAGTTGACTGAAGGGAGGTGGCAATTCAGGGTTGAGGTTTCATAGAGAATTGGGAAAATGATTGGAAAAGCCATATTGGGTATGCATAAGATTGTCTCCTTATCAAGAATAGTTAGAGATGTTGATACATAAAACATAAAAAAAACATAATTAGTAGGGTTTGCCATATTTGGGTTTATGTAGCTACCACTAGTGAGAATTATTAGCTCCATTTTGAAAGTTAGTTACTTAGTACCCTAGAGTTTTGCAGTCAACAACAACAAAAAAATGAATGTAGCTAAGATATTTATCTTTTTTCTCTGACATTGGCTATTGTCTTTCAATTGCTGACTCAAAAGACTTATGACTTATAGAATCCTTATAAATAAACAGAAACAAAGCTACAATGGAAATGATTTTTTTTCCCCCAAATCAGAAGCATTCTTATGAATACTGACAATAGGAATGAACATCCATTAGAAACTAATTCGCATAGCATTCAGGGAGCCATCTTCAGTGACTGGCACTGTTCTGTGGCAATCAAGAAAACAGAATTCTATCTGGGTGTGCTGGTGCCATCCTAGCACTTGAGAGGTAGAAGCAGAAGGATTGTGAGTTGAAGTCATCCTAAGCTGCATGGGACCCTGTCTCAAATAAACCAAGCACTGGGAATATAGCTCAGTGGTAGAGCATTTGCAACCATTTCTAAAGCCCTGGGTTGACCCATGCCATGGTAGGGAGAGAGAAGAAACAAAGAATTAGAAACACAGTATGTTTGATCTGAGATAGAAATGTGTACAGGTTGGTCTTAGACCTCACTTGGTGGTTCAGTAACTCAGGGATTCCTGGAAGTTCCATTACTTTGGTAGTAAAGTGTGAGTGGAAGTTAATTAGGTAGTAAAGGAGAGTTAAGAGGCTTTGGGGGTGAGGATCCCTATAGCACAGTGAACAAGCATATTTCCTGGGCGCTTTTGGAAGGGTGGGGGTCCTGGGGCTTGGATGTGAAGGTACCGTCCTTATCTCCATTCTCAGAAACTGAAAGGGAAGTGGAAGGAGAACAGGAAGACTTCATAATTTCATTTATTGTTTCTTTTCCCATTGTTTTCTTTTGGGGTTTTGGAGATTAGTTTTAAGAGGTGTAAGTTTTCATGTCAAAATGGTCCTTGGTTGGAGGTTGATTAGCAACTGTACCCATCCCTGTTGTGTTTGATGTCACTGTTCTGTTCTTCTGTAGCTGCTGCCTATCCACACTCTGAGGCTTGGTATGGAAGTGGATTCCTTTAATGGGCACCATTATATCTCTTCAATTGCTCCTGGTGGTCCTGTAGATACTCTGAACCTCCTACAGCCTGAAGATGAACTTCTTGAGGTAAAATTTATGGAGAAGAAAAATTAGTGTCACTAACACGAATGCAATGTGAGCACTTTATATTGAGAAACACAAACAGCTTATTGGATAGTACAGGAGGTAGATGTCGTATTTTCCATTCATCTTCCCCATCTGTTAAGGCTCTGAGACATCCTTTTGAATGTTTGTCTGAATGACTGGCAAGAAAGTTTGATAGCGTAATTTGTATTTTCCTTAGCAAAATGCTTTGTAAGGATCTGGTCCCTGACCCTTCTTGGCAACATGTAGTCACATCTATTCATGGATTCTGTTGCTTATTTCTAGTAAGGAGTAGGGCTGAAAATCTCCAGCTTCTGTATAGTTTTAAGATTGTCCCCTTGGAATTCTCTACTCTCTGTAAAGCTACCCCCAGTGGGCTCTCTCAGGCCACCCCATGTCTTGTCAGTCAGAGCAGTTCTAGGAGAGGAATGCTTAAACTATTTCCACTCATGGACCTTTGTCACCCGAACAGTTTTTTTTTTTTAAATTTTATTTATTATTTTTATTTTATGTGTATGTGTGTATTGCCTCCATGTAGGTAAGTGCACCCATGTCATGCAATGCCTGTGGAGGTCCGAAGAGGCTGTTGGATCCCCTGGGATTGGAGTTACGGACAGTTGTTAGCTGCCGGGTGGATGCTGGGATTCGAACCCAGGTCTTCTGCAAGAACAACCAGTGTTCTTAACTGCTGAGCCATCTCTCCAGCCCCCATTATTCTATTTTTAATGATATTACAAATGGTATTTCCTTTTTATCACATTTCAATGTTATTGCTATTATACATGCTAGATATTGATTTTTGTATATTTATCTCATCCTACCACTTTATTGAACTCTTTTTTTATCAATTCAAATAGCTTTCTAATGGAATCTCTTTGGTTTTATAGACATACAATTAATTTTCCCTTGTACCTCCAATAGGTTTTTTTGGATAATATGTTACTTTATGTTTTAGGGGATATTACCATTATGTTTTTATTTGGGAACATACATCTTATCAAAATAAAATTACTCTCTTTGAGGATACAAAATGGCAGATATTTAGGTCTACTTCAGAAATTGTTAAAAATTCTGTCCTTATTCCAATCCGAAATTCACTTAACTTTTTTTTCTTTTTTTTTTTTTTATGAAGCTTAGCAACTCAAAGAGCAATTTTAATAATCAAACTGTTGTGAGGTGCTTCACCAGAGAAGACCACTCAGGCAAAGTTTTGCCAAGTGAAAGTCGTTGCTGGCTAGCTACTACACAAGGGGTATCGGAACTCAAGTAGGCTTTTATACAGAGATACCATAACCAAGGTGGAAAGTTTAAGTTCCCAAGCTTGCAGGTGCAAAGCTTCTATTAAGCCACAGTTACTGTTTTGCAGAAACAAGCCAAGCATAACCTACAGAATCCATAAATCTGCAGTTAGCAGGTGCACTCCTGAACATGCTGACTTGTTCCCAAGACATCTGGGGTCTTGCTGACGTGTGTTTCCATACCCTGGGCCAACTGCCTGATAAGTTCAGACTAGAGTCAGCCTTAACTTTAACATGGCATAGCTATGGTCAAGAAGGTGCTGTATCACAAAACATTCTAGTATAATATAATTCCAAGATACACTAATCAGACATCGGCTAAGGAATGATGGCAGGAAAATAATTGAAACCTTGAGCATCAGGCCTATGTGCGTCTACATCCCATTTTAGGTGGTGCTGGGGATCAAACCCAGGACTTCTGGTATACTAGTCCCGCGCTCTACCCACTGAGCTAGATCCACTGCCAAACCATTATATTTCTATAAGAAAATATTGTACAGTGAAAACACTGTGATTCATAAAATATAATAGTTTCAAATCTGAGTCAAGGCATTTCAGGCAGTCTCTGTTGGCATGGTGTGACATGTTGGTACAAAGTGCTCATGTTATGTGTTCATAACCAAGCCTACAGTAAAGTCAAGTATTACCACATGGACAAGTGTTGCCCCAAACCCCCTCAGATTTAGTATACATTCAATTTTGAATTAATTCTGAAGCATTTACTATTAACAAGTTTTTCACAACCTCCACTTTTAGTTACATGTATGGGGTTGTGATCCACAGTTTAAAAATCTGGTTTCTAAACACCTCTGCTTTCTTAGAGATTTAATTAGATTAGAAAGGACCATCACTAACACAGCAAACAAAAACCAGCATCTCTTACAGATAAGAAGACATTGACTTCCCCACCTTCATATACCGAGTCAGCAGCAGAATGATGCCATTTGCTCATGTTTCTCAACTCTCATTTCATTGTTTATTCAATATATCATACTACCTCCATACTGCCCAAAACTGATATGGAGACTAGCAATTTAAAGCCAGCCTGAGCTACAGAGCAAAGTGCTCTTTTGAAACACTCAGAGACTGCAGGAAGGGAATGGGACTCTCTTAAGAGTTAGAATCCATCCATCTTAACCAAAAAAAAAAAATCCAAAACAAGTCCTAGGATGTTAGTTACTTTTCTCATTGCTGTGACACATACTTGACAAGAAGCAATTTGGGGAAAGAAGGGCATATTCTGCCTTACAATTTGAGGGGATGTAGCACATCATGGCAGGGAAGGTTTGGTGGTAGGAGCATGAGGGAGCTGGTCACAGATTGAACAGGAAATGGAGGCAAGCTATAAAATCTCAAGGTCTACACCCAGAGACCCACCTCCACCTCCTAAAGGTTCTACAACCTTTCCAGACAGTGCCACCAGCTGGAGACTGTATTTGGACACATGCACCTGTGAGGGGCATTTCACATTCAAACCACACCTGGGTTGGGTTTAATAGAATTGACCTGGTAACCATGGCTCCTAATTTAGAGAATTCTAAAATTTATGTTTGCTTAAAATGACATTATAGGGGCTGGAGAAATGGCTCAGCAGTTAAGAACACTGGTTGTTCGAATCCCAGACATGGCAGCTAACAACTGTCTGTAACTCCAGTTCCATGGGATCCAACAGCGTCTTTTGTCCTCCGCGGGCATTGCATGACATGGGTGCACTTACCCACAGGCAATACATACATACACATAAAAAATAAAAATAATAAATAAAATCTTTAAAAAAAAAAAAGAGAGAAATTGTTAAAGTGGCACACAGGTTGGGATGCACCTGCAATTAATTAGTTTTCACACACCTAAAGTAGTGTGTTGAGAAAAATTCTGAGTTGGGTTTCAGGGTATGAGGGAAAAGTGCTTTGACCGGTTATCAACTTATGTCATATTTTAAGATGTAGTTAGTTGCTTGTTTATTTATTTATTTGTATATGAGAATTGAACACTGTGCCTTATATATGCTAGGCATGCACTCTACTAGTGAATTTATTTTTTGACCCAGCCCTTATTTTCTTAGTTTAACTTTTAACTGATAGATAAAAAAATTAAAATTATACCTACTAATGGGATAACATGATGTTTTGATTTATGTATTCTGTGATGTTTAAGTCGGGTTAAACATATCCATCTCCTTAAATATTCATCAATTATTCATGCAGAAAAAGGCAGTTATTTTTAGAGTGTTGAAGGGAGTGGCTTTGGGCTGCTTATGAAAGATTGATGCTCTACATTTACTAAATGACTTATGTTCTCTTTCTGACCCTAAGATCATGTCTTTCTCTTCTGATTGACAGGGCATGGCCATAGCTCTGAGACAATCTATGCAATAGAGACCATTACTATGGTATATAATTATTACCTATGGAGAAGTAAAGTATATTTGGGAGATGTGGAATTATGAGTAAAACCAGCTTAGTTGATTTTATAGTTCTAGGTGGTAAGGTCTACACAAAATAAAATTTAACATTTTTTGAATACTTTTATTTTTAAATATTTCATTGTTTTGTTTTGCTTTTTTTTTTTTGTTTGTTTGTTTTGTCTTTTTGAGACAGGGTCTCCGTGTAGCCCCAGTTGGCCTGGAACTCACTATGTAGACCAGGCTGGCCTTAGAATTTACAGAGATCTACCTGCCTCTGCCTCCCAGGGGCTAGGAACACTCAGCCTTCATTTGTTGTTTTTTTATTTTATGTGTATGAGTGTATCGTGTGCATATATGTAAGTGCACCCCTGTTGTACAGTGCCCAGGGAGGTCAGAAGAGGGTGTCAGGTCCCCTGGAACTGGAGTTACTGATGATTGTTAGCCACCGTGTGCATGCTGGAAACTAAAGTTGGGTCCTTTTGAAGAGCACCCAGTGCTCTTAACTGCTAAGCGATCTCTCCAGCCCCAAGGGAAGGGGGTGATTTTTTATGTTAATATAAAAGTAATACATTTTCTTATATGTGTCATATTTATCATTCGTTCTCCATTTTGGTTTTGGTTTTGATTTTTCCTTTTAGTTCTAGGACTAGGGATCAAGCTCAACCTGTGTATGCTAGGCAAGTGCTCTACTGCTGAGCTCCATCCACAGCCCTGGTATTTTGAATTCTGAAATATAGATTTCTGCTAAAGAAACTTGAGATACAGAAAGAAACCTAGATTTGAAAGGCAGAGAAGTGCTGTGATGGCTAATCCTGGTTGTCAACTTGACTGGATCTGGGATTAACTGAAATGAGAGAGATCTTCTTGCTTGGATCATCTGAAGCTGGAAGACACACCCAAACTGTGGGTGTTACCTCTGATGGCAGCCCATATAAATAAGGCCATGGCAGAGTAGAATGCCTGGCTTCTTGCTGCTTGCCTTCTCTCTCGCTGGTGAGTTCATCTTGCTGCTGTAGACAGAAGACTAGCTGATCTTTTGGAATCTCTCTAACCCTCCATCCCTCCATCTTCCTCCTCCTCCTCTTCTTCCTCCTTCCTCTCTCTCTGTCTGTCTCTCTGTCTCTCTCTGTCTGTTTCTGTCTCTCTCTCCCCCACACCCCCCACTCCCTGCTTCCACTCCCTCTGTAATGCCCCCAAATGTTTAATGTACTCCTTAGAATTTAAAATCAGAAACAAATATGCTTTGGGGTTAGAGGACAATGTCAAGTCTCAGCCCAGAACAGCTATTTACAGTAGCCATAAATCCCCTTAGCTAGGAGTTGGTAATGGGAAATGTGACCAATCTCTTTAGCAGTAGAGTAGTGAAGAGGACTACCAGGCACTGCTATAATAATGGGAGACAATGCAAATGAATAAATAATGAGTGAAATAAATATTTAAAGGTACTTTAAGATATAAACCTGAAAAGTGATTTTCTAATTTGTTGAAGCACAAACTAATACTTATATATGGGAGAATTTCTGCTTCCATTCTGCCTCCTTGCTGTATTTAATACGGGTTGCTTGCTATTCAGTTGACTCTAGAATTTGCTCTGCTTTTGTCACACACTGGCATTGTGGATATGGTGTCACCAGTGATGAATATCTCCCTGCCCCTTCCGTATAGTAGAGGTTGCCTTGAATTTTTCCAAGGAAGACTCTCCCTCCTGCTGGACTTGCTGTCCCCTGGACCTCCTTATAGTACAAAGACTTGGAGCATGATATTTACTTTTCCAGTAGTGAACTCCTGATGCGTGCGTGTGCGTGCGTGCATGTGCGTGCGTGCGTGTGTGTGTGTGTGTGTGTGTGTGTGTGTGTGTGTAATTAAGAGACAGGGTAATGTGTCTGGCCTGATAGCTAAATGCTGGTGTATCTGTATCATAGACTTGAGAGTGGTTCACAGTGACAGCCAACTCTAGGCTTTCCCCACTGCTGACAGAATACTTCCAGGAACCCAGTGTCCTCCTCTCTGGTGCAATGGCAGATCTGTTGGAAGGCTGCTCCCAGTAAAGGCAGCCCTGTCAGGTATCTGAACATTTGCACTATACCTTTCAGAGAGTAATGCCATGGAAGTGTCACTAGCTCTAAAATGCTGCTAACCCTTCCTAGAAGACAGGAATAGGATGTAAAAAGATTATTGTCAGCCGGAGCATGTTCATACCTCATTGACGTCTAGGGAGTACCAGAGAGAGCACTTTCAGTGATTTGTAGACAGAGCAGAGAGAACTCTGAGCTAGTCATATATGAAAATCATGATAGGCTTGATTCTTCTAAATCATCTGTGGTGTAGAGTATTATTAGATATTAAAATGTATAGTATTTGGATAATTTTGGCGATAGGGATTAATCATTTTAAAAAGATTGGGGGCTGGAGAGGTGGCTTAGTGGTTAAGAGTACTGACTGCTCTTGCAGAGGACCCAGATTCAATTCCCAGCACCCACATGGTGGCTAACAAATGTCTGTAACTCCAGTTTGAGGGGATCCAACACCCTCTTCTGAGGCATTGTACAACATGGGTACACTTACACACATGCAGGTAATACACTCGTACACATAAAATAAGATAATAAATAATAAATAAAAAGATGGGGAACACTCTCATGAAACAACTTGGAAACTGATGCACTTCCTTTGTAGATGCACCGCAATGCTTTTAAGAATGGAGCTCATGCAAGTCATACAGATTTCTTTCCTATAGATGTGATTTTTTTCCTAAGATGATTTAAGAATGTGTGGAATATGAAAAAATGTTGTGAACTAATATAAACTCTGACAGCAGAATATCCTAGGTTTGATCAACCATGCATTGTAAGGTGAGCAGCTTTTAGTAACATTAAATTTCATGTCGATATTTGCACTGAAGATTTGCATATAATGAAAATGCAGAAGGAAAAGGACTTATGAAGGCTATGAGGGATACTTAGTGCACTGAAGGAGAGGAGAGTGGGAGCAAGTGAGGGCAGAGTACTGGATTATCCAAAGGAGAAACCTCAGAGCTGTGAAGAGCTTACCCAGTAACAGTGGTACGCTGCCCAACATTTATACTTTATTCTCTCCAATTTAATCAAAATTTGATGTTTAAGGATTCTAAACATTTTTAGTTGTTACTAAATTAACATGATTAAATTTAGGCCCTTTGTTTGCAGGAACAATGAAAAAATGTCCTGTTTTCCTTTTGGTTTATTGATTTAAGCAAGACACTTTGCTTTTGATTTTGCACATGCCCATTGCTGGTAACCCTGTCTTCCTAGGTCAATGGCATGCAGCTATATGGGCGATCTCGCCGAGAAGCAGTCTCCTTTCTTAAGGAAGTGCCCCCACCTTTCACCTTGGTTTGCTGTCGCCAGCTGTTTGATGACGAGGCCTCAGTCGATGAACCGAGAACCACAGAACCTTCTCTTTCGGAGATGGAGGTATAAAGGGCTGAGCTGTGGTTTCTTTCTATTGTGTGTCCACTCAACAAGGGATCCCCAAAGAGGGTGTTACTATGTAAAGGGAGGGCACCTACCTACTCCACATTTTTTATTTGCCAAATTCTGATTTTTTCCTGTTTGACCTTCTAAAACCCTCTGAAAATGTTGGTGACAGTATTATACATTCAATTTGATTTTAGAGAACTTTAAACAAATAATTTTTAATTAATTGCCTGGATTCATGGCTGTTAACATCTATTTCAGCTCATTTCATCCTACTAAGGTTAGGGTGTTGGTGAGTGTTCACTATCTAAGTGTCTTTCCTTTCTAAGAGCCTTGAAAATAAGAATAATTCTGATCAGTTTCAAAGTGAGTTTAGAAGTTGCCATAAACACACAAGGTCAGAACATGGACCAACACACTCTTCTTCTGAGGTTAGAACTCTCCTGCTGAGAGTGCTGTAATTGTGGAAGGAGCTCTGAGTGCATGTGCTGTCATCACCTGCCCTTTGGAACCTCATATTTTATGCCACTTCCTGTCTATTCCAGAATGTTGGTGTCAAGTCCATTCATTGCAGTTTAAATGCACAAGTCTTTCCCTTTGCTTGCCCAGGCTTTTGACTTGTAATTCAACTCAGTTTGTCTTTTGAAGTTGTGTAGACCTTAGCTTAGTGTTTGGGAGTCTTTGGGTAAATGACCTTGCTTTCTGTTCCTGTCCTTCTGAAGTATGGTGCTGCTCACAGAACAGTCCTCATGAGTTCATGTGAGAAAGAAAAGAAGTATTGTGTGCAAAGTTCTTAGCATTATCTCTGCACAAGGGTAGCTCTGTGAAGGCCACTGGGGAATGTCCCCGACTCTTCCCACCCACCGCCACCTTTGTTTCCCACTGACTAAATTACAGGAGAGTCTAGTGCCATCTTGTAGTCTAGTGGTATAATAGATCCTTTAGCACAGATGAATCTTGCTTTTCCAAGAAAGTTGTCAGCTCTTTGTGACATAGGCTATTTCTTAAAATTGTCTGGTATCCCTTGTTCTGTACTGTATATGTAAGAGGAACTTAATGATTATTGATTGGCAGCCTTTTTTTTTTTTTTTTTTTTTTTTTTGAGACAGGGTCTCCCTATAGTCCCAGCTGACCTGGAGCTCACTATGTAGACCAGGCTGGCCTTGAACTCACAGAGACCCACCTGCCCCTGCCTTCTGAGTACTGGAATCAAAGGCATGCACACCATCACGTCTGCCCCCCCCCTTTTTTTAAAAGACAAGATTTCACTACATAGCATAGGCTAACCTTGAACTGAACTCACAATCTTGCCTTTATCTCTCCAGTGCTGACATTATTGGTGTGTGCCTCCATGCTTGGCTAATATCTGTTTTAATGTAAGAAGAAAAAATTTCAAGGAAGGACTCAAATGACATACTTTGTGTTGTTTGCTATTCTCAGTAAACTGAAATGTGCTGGTGACTTCCCTCAGAAAGTTGATAAGAAAGAATTCCTTTAATCTAATTCTGTAGGGGTGTAAATCATCATCCGAGTTTGCTGACTCTGTGTGCTCATCTGTCATATTGTCCTGTAACACAGTGGTGAACAACAGCCTGAATTATGCCAAATGTCAACTTTGGTGTCCATTAGTTGATTGCTTTCCATTCTGTTGATACAAGAGTTATGCAGAATTGGTTATATCAAAGTGATATATTTCAGAACATGCACCTGGAATGCCTTGAAATTTCTATAATCTTGATTTTTGTGATTATATGTGGTCCCTTAAAGTCGTGACTCTCCTTCTGTTCTCCTTTTTCACTAATCCCGATACCATCTTCTCCTCTTTTTTAAAATTTATTTTTATTCGTGTGTCTGTGTGTGTATGCCATGTGTGTGCAGATGCCTGTTGGAGACCAGAAGAGGGTGTCAGATCCTCTAGAGCTGAAGTTACAGATGGTTGTGCATGAACTGCCGTGTGTGGGTGCACAGAACCAAACTCATGTCCTCTGAAAGGCCAGTATGTGCTCTTTACTGTTGAGCTCTCTCTTCAGCCCCTTCTTATATCGTTAAACTCTATTTGGTTAGATGGTTCAGCCACAATTCTAATTCTTATTGACCAGTGAATATGCTCCAGTAAATGCCAATCATATTGTATTATCAAATGGAGCACTGTATTGAAAGATTTCATTTCTTTTTAAGAATATTACTTCCTGGGCTGGTGAGATGGCCTGGCAGGTAAAGGCGCTTTGCTGTGCCAGCCTGGCGACCTGAGTTCAGCTCCTAGACCATATAAAGGAGGAAAGAGAACCAACTCCACGAAGTTGCCCTCAGACTGCCACACGTGTGCCATGGCACCATACCCTACATAATAATAATCTTTCTAAAAAAATAAGAGTTAAAAAGAAAATCACTTCCTCACATCAAACTAAAATACACGGAAGTTAGCAATGGAGACTCTTCCCACTCATTTCAGAGTTAGTAATCCAAGAACCACAAAATTGTTGCTGTGTTTAGTCCACCATGGATTGAGTGTTGACTTTTCATGTCATGCAACAACAGCTTGAGATATAAACCAATTCTAATTTTGAAAATGGTTGTTGTATGGTGTCTTGTTCTAAATGATAGAGCTCTCCCCTTGACTCCATCAAATGAATTTCTTATGCAGGTCACTCAGTTCTGTTGTAGGAATGACGCGTTTTCATTTATGTGCTGAGACCACTTAAGATTATATGAAATCTTCTTCTAAAAGCTATTATTTAGCCATGTCTGGTGGTTCACATCTGTAATCCAACACTCAGTAAACTGAGGCAGGATTATTGTGAGTTTGAGGCCTGTCTGAATTACACAAGATCCAAGACAGCCTGAGCTACAGAATGCTTCAAAAAATAAATTGGAGGCTTTTTTTTGAGACAGGGTCTCCCTGTAGCCCCAGCTGTCCTGGAACTCACCATGTAGACCAGGCTGGCCTTGAAGTCACAGAGATCCGTCTGCCTCTGCCTCCTGGAGTGTTGGGAATAAAGGAGTGCGCCACCATACCCAGCAGATTGGAGCTTTTAATCCCAGCTTTTGGGAGGCAGAGGCAGATGGATCTCTGTGATGGAGGCCAGCCTGGTCTACATAGTGAGTTCCAGGCCAGCTGCGGCTACAGGGAGACCCTGTCTCAAAATCCCCCAAAATTTAAAAATTAATTAATTAATAAGGGCTAATTAATTAATAATTAGGGCTCCATAGTTAAGAGTGTTGCTGTTCTTACAGAGGACATGAGTTTGGCTGCCTGCACCCATGTCAGGTGGCTCACAACTGCCTATAATTCTAGCTCCAGGGGATCTGATGCCCTCTTCTGGTCTCCACTTGCATTGGCAGGCATGTTGCATACTTAGGGCATACAGTTACATTCTTACACATAAATAAAAATAAATCTTTTAAAAAATTAGAGTTATTTAGTCTGTAGAAGGCCAAGATATTTTTGGAAAGATAATTGGATGAAAACAATATAATAAAAACTTCTGAAGCAGCCACTGTCATTCTGTATAGAAGATTCTGTCTCACTTAGCTTTTTGGGATTCTTCATGGCACTGACTGTTTTCTCTGAAGGGACAGGGAGTCTGGAAAAGAGGGATGTCAGGGTGCGAAAACTAACAAAGGACCTGTGTGCTTGGCATTTGTGCTCGCCTATTTGCTCTAAGATCAGATTTTCACTGTTTCTACTTGCCCAGGGAGTTGGTGGCTGTAGCTGCTCCTCCTCCTCCTGTTCCTCTTGCCTCTTCCTTCTTCTCCCCCCCCACCTTCCTCCTTTCTCCTCCTCTTCCTCCCCTCTCCTTTTTCCTCCCCTTTCCCCTTCTCTTTAATTTTCTAGTAAAACTTCTTGAAATATTCTTGGAGCCAACAGGAATAATTTCTCTGTGTTCTAGCTGGTTTCTGGTGGCCTCTCTGTCTCTAAAATTATGAACTCTGTTATTGCTTCTTAAACATCTTATGTGCCTCTGCTTTGCATGGTTTACCTTTTTACTTAAGTTGCATATTTTTCCTTTTATGCTTCTAATGGGATGACAGAACTCATTGAAGTATAAGAGGTCAGTGTTAACACTTCCAAGGAAGCATGTACTTTACATTTGAAAAAACGTGTGAGGGATCTGCATTCCTGAGTGCTTGAGTTTTTATGAAGCTTTGATCCTTGATTGTGAGTACCCCAGAGCATGCCCCCGCCTTTATAAAGATCAAAAGGAAAACTATGCATGCCAAAGAGAGTCCTCATTTTGAAAAGAAACTGTGTGTGGGATTCCTGGTGTCTGTTCTTTTCAGAACAGAAAGGACAGTAGTTTGAAGCATTTATCTTCTTTGTTCTTTCAGGGTGACCACAGTATAGAGGTCAATACTGAAGATGATGATGGGGAATTAGCCCTGTGGTCTCCTGAAGTCAAGATTATTGAGCTGGTGAAAGACTGTAAAGGTTTGGGGTTCAGCATTTTGGATTATCAGGTATAAGAACCCATTTAAAGGAGTTTTGTTTTATTTTTTTGTTGTTGCTTTTCTGGGAGTGATTGGTTTATGTTAAAATTCCAGGAAATAGTAATTGCTTAAAGCACAATCAGAACTGAATCCTAAAAAAGGAATGACATACTTTCCATTTTTACTTTTAAAATTAGTGACCACAATGATAGAGATGACAAGAAAAAGGGAAGCAAAAGCTTGATGTTCATGGAAGCTTTTAGAACTTGTTAAAACTTTTTAAAATGGCCGGGTGTGGTGATGCATGCCTTTAGGCCCAGCAGAGGCAGGCAGATCTCTGTGAGTTCAAGGTAGCCTGGTCCACATAGCAAGCTCTAGGCCAGCTGGGGCTACAGGGAGACCCTGTCTCAAAAAGACCAAAACCAAAATAAAATAAAAACAAAACTTTTAAAAATGGACCTACTTCTGGCTTTATTGAAATATATTTTACGTATCATAAAATTCACTCATTTAGAGCATACAGTTCAGTTGTTTGTGGTATATTCCAAAGTTGTCCAGTCATCACCACTTTTAGAGCATTTTTGATACTATAAAAAGAAACCCTGAGCTGGGCACGGTAGTATTTACCCGTAATCCTACACTTGGGAAGCTGAGGCAGGAGGATCTTGAGTTCAAGGCCACATTGTGAGTCTATTGCCAAGCTAGGCTGTGTAAGGAGATCCCACCTCCAAAAAAGAAAAGAAAAAGAAACCCTGCACACATGAGTAGCGCTCCCAATTCTCATGTTTCTGTCCCTCCTATTGTGTGAGATTTTATAGTTTTGCTTACCTGTACATCTTAGTGAACTTAAGTAAGAATATTCTTGGGGAAACTATCTGCTGATGAACACCTAATACATGACATCTATAAAGTTATGTATTTGTAGTGACTGCAGTTCTAACTATAGTAAGGCTACTGATACAATGGGGAGAACAATAGCTAACAACAAGATCCCTAAGCCATGTTGCTGGCCACCTAAATAATTTTTTAAATATAATCAGGCAATCAAAAATAGATTAAAAGAAAAATACTTTCAGCCTTATGTAAGAACATTAAATTCTGTATTTTGATTATATGTTTCATTTTGCTGGCATATTTCTATGTCAGATCACCCTCTGCTTTTTAGAGTTTCTCCTTAGAATATTATTCAATTATGAATTTTTGATTTGAGTTAGTTGATTTTGAATGAGTTGTTGAATAGTTAGGAAAAGAGTGTCACCAGTGAAAGGTCAGCAAGAAGGAAAGACAGGCAAAGAATGAGGGAACCCCTGGATAGGCCTTTATTTGGGAGTCTCTAGGGCAGGGCAGGTAAGAATCTAGAAAAACAAATTACCTCTAGAAACCAAATTACTGCAGTTACTGGAATTGTCACAATTCATCCAAGGGAATTTACAAATTGGCATGGCTCTGGCTGGCAAACAGGAACTATCAAAATGAAGGATTCTGAAAGTTTATATAGTGGTTACTCTTAGGGTGGCATAAAGGCTATGGTAAGGTTTTTGTTTCTTCCCCATGGTAGAAAGCTACCTAGCACATAGAATGTGGTTAATAGAATGATTGAATAAAATTTAGGTTAGCCAAAATTAGCTGGAATTAAATGAACAAATCCAATGAGAATTTGTTAACCATTTTGATAATGGTTAATTTACCCACTTTTTAAATGAGATCTGATGTTTAGCTACTTTTTCATTGTCCTGTTGACCTCTTTGTATATGCATTGTATATAATAAATATAATTTCTGGTTGCCTTCTTAAATCACAAATGCAAGTTTCAAACATTCCTTTATTTTACAGTGTTGGCATTCTAACTCAGGGTTTCACACATGCTAACCAAGAGTTAAATAGCACTGAGCTTTATATTTTTTAATATTGCAGTGTTAGAGGAAGGGGGGCTGGAAAAAAAATATTGCAGTGTTAGTGTAGAAAAGAGTTTTAGAACTTAGTAGAGTTTTGAATAGGAAGAAAAACTTGTTAGTCCTTTGCAGCTTAATTCCTAGTTGGCAGTAAATCCCTTTAACAATTCTGAGCTTTGAGCTTTTAAAAATATGTAGTTATTCTGGGGCTGGAGAGGTGGCTCAGCAGTTAAGAACACTAGCTGCTCTTGCAGAGGACCTGGGTTCAGTTCTCAGCACCCACATGGTGGCTGACAACTGTCTGTACTCCAGTTCCAGGGGGTCTGATGCCCTCATCTGGCTTCCCAGGGAATTGCCAGGCAGGCAAAACACTCATACACATAAATAAAATAAATAAATTAATTAAAAATGTAAAAATCATGGGCTGGAGAGATGGCTCAGTGGTTAAGAGCACTGACTGCTCTTACAGAGGACCGGGGCTCTATTCCCAGCACCCACATGGTGGCTATGAACCGTCCTTAACTCCAGTTCCAGGGGAATCCGAAGCCCTCTTCTGACCTCCATGGCATTGCACGACACGAGTGCACTCACATACATGCAGGCAATGCACTCATACACATAAAATAAAAATAATAAATAAAATATTTGCCGGTGTGGTGGCGCACGCCTTTAATCCCAGCACTCGGGAAGCAAAGGCAGGTGGATCTCTGTGAGTTCAAGGCCAGCCTGGTCTACATAGTGAGTTCTAGAACAGCTGGGGCTACAGGGAGTCCCTGTCTCAAAAAGACCAAAAAAAGAGGAAAAAAAAAACAAAAAACAAACAAACAAAAATATATATGTAAATCAAAAATGTAATTGTTCTAAGTGGATTCTTTTTCTTCAGTACATTCTCATAAGTATGCATTCTAAGTTCTGTCATTTTTTGGAATTTTACTGTTATTTGTAAAAGTACAGAGTTTTCTTTTGTCATCTTTCTCGATCTGCTTATAAGTTTCATTTCTACATAAATTGTGTGATGTAATTTTGCATTTTGAATTTTGTAAAAATTTTTGTTGTAATTAGATAATACTTTCTGAAGTTGAAAAATGTTTTTTTTGCAAACCTAGGCAGAGGTTTAGTAGAAGCTCTGAAAAGTCCTGTTCATGGCTATTACAGTATTTGCTGTCCTATATGGATTTATTAGGTGGTTGAATAGGGAGGGCCAAGGCAGATTACTGCCCTACTAGATTTAGCACATTTACGGTAAGTAATGTAAACACATTTTTGCCAGAGGGAGAATGTACTAGAAAAGTGGGAGAGCTTTGTGAGGTAGGGAACTGCATTAGCATTATTGAAGAGATTGGACTTTTACTTTTGAATATTCATTTCAGTTCATCGTTTTTCTGATTAATGAGTTTTTCTCTAGAATAATAAGACCTTCCAAAGAGCTAACAAGATTGTGTACAACTATTTCATTGATGTTTATTTACATCTCATTTATGTCTCATTTATAGGATGGGGATAGTAATGTTTCATGCAAAGAATTGTATGGTTTAAGTGAAATCATAGGAAATGTTCTGTTTCTAGGAAAATGTGAGCATTGTTAACCATCATCCAACTCAGAAAATAAGCATAACTGTATTTGATACCATCCTCAGATTTAGTATCATACCATAGTATGTTTGAACTGTATCCATTTTTAAGAATATACTTAGATTAGGAAAATTAATAAGAAGATATCTTTGTTTAGATAAATTTCAAATGGACCTTAAATTTAACTGTAAAATTGTATCAAGAGTACAGCCAACTCTTAGCCATATGTGAATTACCCTATTGTGGTTTAGTGGCTAGAAGTTTGATTTTTATATATATTTAGCTGAACTTTGGGAAAATATGCATGAACAGATAATCTTGAATTGGTACATGGAATGATGGGGTGGGTGGCAGTGTCAGCAAGTCAGGGTTCATAACATAGGTGGAGGTTGTGTAGCTGAGCAAAGTAATGTGTGTCCTTAAATGAAAGAGCTGAGTCTGATAGAGTTCTAGAGGTTAGTCATATGACCAGAGAGCAAATGTGGGAATTCATTTCCATGCATTTTGATCTAGATTGGGACAAAGAAAAGGGAAAACAGTAGAGAAGACAGTATAGTAGGTTAGGTTTTAGGTAAAGCCTTTGTCAGCTGTGATTTGGTAGAGTCTGTTCCCCATAGAGGTTGGCAAAAGTCCTGCCCTGCATGTTCAGCATGCTAGAAAATGTTCCTGCTTCTATGTACTGCCGTTAGGATTGTGCCATAAACAATAGTGCTGAGTATGGTTGGTCAAGAACATGAATATTATAGCCTGTCAGCTCTGTTCTAAGCATCAGATCACTTCAGAAATTTGGCTGTAAGTGTTTAAAATTTCAATTTGGGGTGTGTGTGTGTGTGAATGTACACGCACACACTCATGCTTGCACGTGCCATAAACCATGTGTGGAGGTCAGGAGACAGCCTTTCACAGTTGATTTTTCTCCATCCCCTGTGAGATTCATGGCTCAAACTCAGGTCAGGGTTGTACAACAAGCACTTCTACCCATGGAGCCATCTTTCCTGCCCTGGCCCAAGTCTTTATAACATACTTAGTAGCATTATAACATACTTAGGTTTCCATATTATTCTTTAGTTTTGTTTCCTCCTCCTTTTATGTAATGTTTTTATCCAGTAGAATATTAGATCCATGGAAT
>NW_008330320.1:0-19261 GCF_000622305.1 Nannospalax galili
TTTATTTCTCCAGTGAAATCAGAGTCTATGACTCCTGGAATCACTTCAAAAATTTTTTTTGTAAATTGAACTTCTGCCAATTATTAAGCCAAATGTACCCAAAGGCAGACCTCCTTTAACGGAGGTCTCTATCTATTAATTGGGTCCCTTCCATAAGGGAGAGTATATAATCTTTATTTACTGCCAAATTCAACCTAGCACTTCCTGGAGTGGCTCTAGGAAGATCATACATACTAAAAAGTTCAGTCAAAGGATTTAGTTCAAATTGTTTGTCTTTTTCCTTACCTGAATTCACCATCTCTATCCCTCTTTCTTTTAAGGGGCTGAGGGCTTGCCCCTCTCCTCGTTTTTTGTCTCCTTTTCTTCTTCCTCTAGAGGTGTCCCATCTTTATGATACTTAGACTTACATTCATTTTTCCAATGTTTTCCTTTCTTACACCTGGGACACAGTCCAGGTGTCTTACTCTTATTGCCAGTCTTTTCCTTTTCTATTTTATTTTTACAATCCTTACTCATGTGTCCCGGCTTTCCACATGAGAAACAAGTTCCATTAATTCTGGTCTTGAACTTGTTTTTATTTAATTCTTGAATATATGCGCTAAAATGTTTTCCATTCATTGCTGCAGCATAGGCCATTCCTTGGACCACAGCTGGTGAGGCATCTAAGCATGCTTTTACATAATCTTTATTCTTTGACTGTGAATACCCCTTGACGATTACCTGCTCGTCTTCTTAACCTGGTGATCCTTTACCAGGGAGCCTGCAGTGCTCTGACGAAGTCCTATCCTTGCCTGTAAAATATTAAAAAGAGAGAAAAGGGGAGAGATAGCTTACCCTCTGAGGGTCCCTGTTCGGTCACCACCTGCAACGGACCAGCCCAGACTAGAGCACTCAGTCCGATGAGAACAGGGAATCGGAGAGTGGGCAAGGATTGGGTGAGTGACAAACAGACACAACACAAGAAATGGTTGATGATCTGAATGTAATTTTCTAAAGTGGAGCATCAGATTTTATACAAGTTACAGAACAAAATTTTGCAAGCATCAGGTTGATTTCCTGGATAATCATTCTCTTTCAGAAATACAATTCAAAATCAAAGCAATACAGTACAGTGTACAGTGTTCTTATCTAATTAATCAGGTGCTTAGACTATTTGTCCTTTTCCCTTAGTGGTTTGGCAATATCAGCTACTTATAAATTCCATGGTTGGTAATTTTATGGTTCCGTTTTTTCAATTTTATCTTACCTCTGAGGTTTTGGTGGCCGAGGCCAATGACTAAGTCAGTGAAGTTATAAAATAGCATCTTTCTTATAATAACTCCATATAACTTCAAAGGCTTGTTTCTCTAATCTTATTTTTCTATTCTTTCTATCCATGTTTCTTCTACTGCCTGTAATTATTCAAGTATACTTTGCTGCTGACTTGTAGTAAAGGCACCAAGGTGGTCTAGATCTAGCTAACCTATCCATAAACTCTAATGAATACCATAAAGCTTTCCTTCCTTGAATATTTACCCATCTATTATTTCTTTTATAAACTCTTGTGTGAAAAAGTAGTTCATCAGTGGGCTCAGGGATTCTAAATATGCTCTCCTTTCCCTTAAGGGGGTGCCATAGCCTACCTCTCCCTAACTCGTAGACAATTCCAAAGTCTGTCTTAACTGTAGGCAGTAATCTTTCAGTTTCCCTTTAATCTCCTTGAGTCAACTCTAGTGACTGAAGCAGGGGGATTATTTACTAATAATTCTTGCTGTAACTTATCTAAAATTTTCCAAGGTTGCCTATTCTTAGCTACTTTACTTATTGCTTAAAACAACAAAAAAAGCATTTAAAAAAAGTCTAATATCAAAAAACTAAGTTCCAAGAAAATCATCCATATCTAATCTCTCTTTAGGTGGGCCTAATGACCTGAGTAGGTACAAAACAGTTACTCTATGAGGAAAAAAACAAAAATAAAGACAACAATAAAGAGAAAAGCTAAACAAAACAGCCAAGGACACACCGTGCTTTTTTAACACAGCCATTCTCCAGGAACCATTCTTCCTTTGAAGTTTTCTCAGCCTCAACCCACAGAGTTCCTCACGGGGCTCCACTGGAGGTGGCATGACAAAACATCTTAAAAGATGTTCAACATCCCTAATAATTAGGGAAATGCAAATTAAAATCACTTTAAGATTTCACCTTACCCCAGTCAGACAGGCTAAGATCAAGAAAACAAATGATACCAAATGTTGGAGAGGATGCGGGGAAAGGGGAACACCCATTCACTGCTGGTGGGGCTACAAACTCGCTCAACCCCCATGGAAAGCAGTGTGGAGAACTCTTAAAAAACTACAAATGGACCTACCATTTGACCCAGCTATACCACTCCTTGGCATAAACCCAAAGGACTCATCCTATCGCAGAGACAATTGTACATCCATGTTTATTGGTACTCTTTTCACAATAGCTAAGAGATGGAAGCAACCTAAGTGTCCCTTAGTTGATGAGTGGATAATGAAAATGTGGTTCATTTATATGATGGAGTTTTACTCAGCAGTGAAGAAAGATGAAATCATGAAATTTGCAGGTAAATGGATGGAACTAGAAACTGTTATACTAAGTGAAGTAACACAGACTCAGAAAAAAAATCGACATATGTTCTCCCTCATATGTGGATCCTAGAACCAGACTCTGATAGATAAGTATGCAACCAGACATAACTACAGAAACCAGGTTAATGGAAAGGAAACAGAGACGTAAAGGAAAAGAAATAACCTGAAAGAGAAAAACAGTAGCAACAGGCCTTAATAAGGGAGGTATGGATAAAAATTGGGTTTGAGGGAGCGGGGAGGGAAGGGTATACAAGGAACCTAGGGCATAAAGGGAAAGAAGGAGCTCAAGAGAGGTATGGCCACAGGAGAAGGGTTTTATTACAGGAGAAAGGGGGGCAATGGGGGCACATTAGAAGGGAAAACCATGATAGAGGGGTAAGACAATGTGAGAGATATACAATGCCTAGCTAGCTTTGAAAACAAGTGAGAACCATATTACTCCTACAACCTACTGACAAATTATACATAGGAGATCAGGAAATATAAGTCTAGGCAAGCTGTATCTGAGAACAACTGGTCTTTGCCTAAGATTTATCTACATGACACACAGTAATTAAAAATACCAGACTGGTGGAACTAACCTTCTTGGGTGTTTAACAGACATACTTTGAGGTCTATAATAATTTGGTCAGAGGGACATAAAGGACACTTTTTGCTCCTTGCCCTCCTAGGTTGACTAGTTCCAGGGACTATGATCATCTCTCAAAATGTCCTATCATGGCTGTTGGTGACCTGTCCTCTTGACCAAGGAGGCTAAGGAGACCCCCCCAACAAGATGGACTTGAACCAGTGTCCAGTCTACAAAGAGGAGGGTCAACACTGAGGAATCATTTCCTCCATGCTTCCAAGTGAAGTCAACCATGGTCGAGTAAGACCTTTGACTTATCTTCACATACATGGAACTGGTAAAAGAAAGGAGCCAGGGGCTCCTCCCAAGCCCATGTGACCCCTGAGGAACAGATACTCAAATGACCTTAAGAGTAAAAATAAATTAGTTTATCTCGACTAACTGTATGGCCTTAAACACTCAAAAGGAAAGTGTAACCAAAGTTTAAAGGGGCCAATATAATTTCATAAGAGTCCATGTGTATATACCTAAGGGCTACATAACAAGTAACAATGACAGACATTTAATACCTTCTTTTGAGTTGTTGGCCAAGGTGGCCAAAGGGATTCTCAGATAGTAACCCAACATAGAACTGGGAAATTGAACAGCAGACCAAAATCTTATCAAATGGACTATTGACAAATGATTACCACTAGATGAGGAATAGCTGACCCTCCTAAAACAAAGACTTCTAGATAGGCTGATTATATTCACCAGAATGGCAAGTAGTGGGGAATGGCTGGTGGTGCCAACAACACAGCAGACAGTAGCAGGAATATCCGAGTATAAGGGCTCTAGTGAGGGGAGAGAGGCTATGGGAGTGTGCTACCTGAAAGTGGGTGTATAAATAAACAAAATAATAATAATAGTTCTTCAAAGCATAAAAATTTTCTCCTTAATAATTAGTACATGTGAAAAACATTACCATGAAATCTACCTGATGACTTTATATCCATGCTCCGATGCCAAGGAGCCCAGAAAGTAACCGACTATGACTAGTAATAATCAGATACAGAGAGATTAGAAACACATGTGCATCTTAGTGTCAACTGTATTAAAAATGAATTTTTCTGTGTGAAACTGTATATTTTAATAATGAAATGGAGATATTATTTAAATGTTAAAACCTCATTTAGTTTTATATCTTATAGGGTTTATACAGAGTACAATATTGTATAACTATATTAATTCAACTCTAAACCTAAAAATTTACAGCCAATTTTGAAAGAGATGCATCTTAGCTCTGGAAATTTTTATTGAATGTGTCAATGCTGTTGTAATGAAATGGCTCTTCTAATTATATGGTTATTAAATAAATAATAAAAAAACATTTTAGGATTCCCTCTCACCCCAGTCAAACTGGCTAAGATCAAGGGAACAAAAGACACCAAATGCTGGTGAGCATGTGAAGAAAGGGGAACGCTCACTCACTGCTGGTGGAAATGCAGATGTAGGTACCCACTATGGAAAGCAGTGTGGAGAACTTGCAAAAAATAAAAACTAATTTACCATATGATCCCATTATACCACTCCTTGCATATAACCAAAAGACTCATCCTGCTGTAGAGATACCTTTACATCCACGTTTGTTGTTGCTCTCTTCACAATAGTTAAGAAATGGAAACACCCTAAATGTCCCTCAAATGATGATTGGACAATAAAAATGTAGTATATTTACACAATGGTTTTCTACTTAGTAGTAACGAAAGATGAAATTATAAAATTTGAAAGTGAAGATGGAACTAGAAACTGTTATACTGTGAAGTAACACAAACTCAGAAAAACAAGCTATGTTTATTCTCCCTCCTTTGTGGATTGTAGCACCAATCCCTTATATGTGAATATATATCCTGATGTAATACCAGGAGCCAGGAAAATGGAAAGTATGAAGGTAAAAGGAAAAAGAAAGGGCTCAAAAGGGGGGGATAGTAGGGAACAGATGTTATGGTGGGGGTGGGAAAGCAGGAGTTTGTCTGGGAGGAGAGGTGGGAGGGACATTCAGGAACTATGGGGATGGGAGAGAGGGAACTCAGGAGAGAGGTGATTGTGGGAGGTGGGTGGGGAAATGGGGGCACTTAGACTGAGAAAGGGTGAGGGAAGATAGCTGAATGGAGCTTGGGTGGTGTGGGAAATATGTTGACTTGGGAACGCCCTGAGAAATACACATACAGTTTCTGAACGTTAGTGTGTGTGCAGTCTTGGGAGCTGTATGGAAGGGAGTCATTGGTCAGAGTAGTCTAAGAGACTTCCACAATATCACAGGCTATTGCTGGGGCCTTTGGTGATCTGCTAGAATGTCAAGTTAAGACCCTACTGCTGAAGACAGGATATGCTTTGGATACAGGACTTGGAGCAATTGAGCTGGAACTGACCTTGAAGCTTTCTCCCTGAAGACTAGCTCTCACAGTTCTAGAGCATACTATGCAAGTGGTTAAGGGAGAAGATCAATCAGTGATCCAACCAAGCCCTAAAATCTTATAACCACAATTGGCACAACAAACTGCTTCTATTAGTGCAGTAGTCGCACTTCTATCTTGGGAGGGGGGCGTCATCAACAGTTATTTAATTGGACTTAAAGATCTCTCAATGGAGGGAATTCATGGTTGACACTAATTATAGCCAAATATACATCCTCTATTAGTGCAGTAGTTGCACTGCTATCTTGGGAGGGGGGCGTCATCAACAGTTATTTAATTGGACTTAAAGACCTCTCAATGGAGGGAATTCATGGTTGACACTAATTATAGCCAAATATACATGGCTGGAGAGGCCATAGATCCTAGGGAAAACCCACTGTCAAATCTCTAGAAAAATGAAATTTCTTATCATATGCTAAATATGGATTTTTATATTTACATACAAGTATACCATACAGCGGTCATCAAAGAAGCTTCTTTTTGCAACAGATGGAGGTTATTACACAGTTCCACAAGTAGTCGCACACAGAGAATACACATCTGAATTATGCCCAGCCTTTGACAACATATCTATAGTGGAATCTCTACACCTAAGGAACACAGCATGATAGAGCATGGAGAGCATATTAGTACATACATCAACTCTCACACTCTGTTCCTTATACAACAGAGTGTGATACACACAGAAGGCCACAAATGGCTAAATTTTTGAGAGTATGTGTCCCTGGAGAGGACTGCTACACTAAACCTCATCCACCCACAGCTCAGGGACCATTGCAAGAGGGGGCAGCATGTTTATGGTCCATAAACATAGGGAAACAGACTTTCATACCACTAGACATTTGCTCATGTGAACTTGTGTCAGTGGTGGCTCATGCACAAGACCCATGCCGACTCAATCAGACAAGAGTCCAATGTAGAGTGAAGGAAATGGTCAACTGGCCAGCCTTAACCTGGCAACTGTTGGTAACTGATTCTTCCTGGGTGAAGAAGAGTAGATAATTCTTAAGGTCTCTAGATAGGTTGACTGTACTCCACTGGATAAATGTGCACCATAGAACATCTGGGTAAAAATGCTTGACCAGATAGGACTTAACATAAATGACAGGATGCTTGAATTCTAGTGCAGGGTGTGGGGGCATTATTAAGAACTCTCATATGTAATGTGCAAAAGCACAATAAAAATATTAAAAGATAAATAAAAGTAAAAAGAGTGTTTCAATGTACTTCTTTCCCATATCCTTAATAAGGAACTACCTAACTGCATGTTTTTCTTTGCTCTCCTGTGACTTCTGCTATCCTTTCAGATTGTAACCAATGCCTGTTAAAATTTAAATATAGTTACAAGGTAAAAATATAGAGGCAGCATAAGAAGATGTTCTTCTCTAGCCCTTAAAGTCCTAGGAATTCCAACATTCATTCAAAGGAGGTTCTTAGAATAGGTTCTCATTACTTCATTTCTCTTTCTGATCATTTAATGGAACCATAATCTAATTGACAGTATTTTAAACAGTATTTCTCTTGCCAACTATGCTTATGATAAGTACAATACATGAGAGCTCCAATTAATATACACAAGTCAAGCCTTAGTCAAGACTGGGTAAAGTATAAAGATGACAAATTTATTTGGTTTATGAGTCTGAAGGCTGGCATTTTCAAGATAGCATTTGCTCAGGGATTTCTGGCTGCACCACAACAAGCTGCAGACACCACATGACAGTGTGTGAATCAATTCAGATTTTTGTCTCTTTTTATTAAGCCACTAATCCCATTTTGTGTCAACTCCATGACAGTATTTAACCCTAATAGCCACCCAAAGTCTCCAAAATGATCAACATATTAATTTGGATATCATCTCAAACTCATGGAAATTTGGGCCTACATTAATATCCTATTAAACAACCAAGGGAAAAGGGAGTGGGAAAACTTCCATATTGGGAGACAATGATATATATCCTTGCTTAATCAAATTCCTTGCTAATTATAATGCTGAGGTCATCTGAGCAAATGAATTGCTTTTGCACACTGAAACTGGATTAAATTCTCAGGCTTCTATAATGTTAAAATCAAATTTTTTGTTATTTGTGGTGTTGAATAAATAATTTGCTTATTGATTCTTAAAGGGGTTATTAACATACATTGATTTAATAGCTCTATGCTGCTAAATATATGCAACTTTTACATACATAGTCCTTTTGCATTGTTACTAAGACAATGAGAAAACGACTCATAAATAATAAGAAAAATTTCAAAGATTTTTTATTGATGAACAACCAGTTTACAGAAATGTGCCCAAACTGTAAACTCACAATTTGGCAGTTCTTTGGGATTATACTTTAGAAAGTATAATCAATCTCTAAACTAATACATTGAATGTATCAACACTCAAGAAATTTCTTTTTTCCTTATTTGAATCACTATCACTGGAAAAAAAATAAACATAATATAGTATGCAATACAATTGACTAGTTTTAGCCAGTATTGAACTTTGTATAAGCTCAAAGATGCATAAGAAACAAAATCCATTCTTTTGTTGTCTGCAAGAAACCTATCTTGTCTTCAAGGACAGGCACTACCTTAAGGTGAAAGGATAGAAAAAAAATCCAGGAAAATGGCACTAAGAAACAAGCAGAGGATGCAATTCTAATATCTGACAAAATAGACTTCAAACTAACACTAAACAGAAGAGATAAAGAGGGTCACTTGATTCTGACCAAAGGAACAATTAACCAAGAAGACATTACAGTCATGAACATATATCCACTGAATTCTGGTGCACCCAACTTCATAAACACAACACTACAAGGCTTTAAGACACAGGTTAACCCCAACTCAGTAATGGTATGGGACTTCAATACCCCACTATCTCCATTAGACAGGTCAACCACACAAAGAATTAACAGAGAGACACCTGAATTATATGATAAGATACATCACATGGACCTAACAGACATCTACCGGAATATTCCATAAAAGCACCAAAGAATATACTTTGTATTATGCACCCCATGGAAACTTTCTCAAATATTGACCACATACTGAGGCTTAAAATAAACTTAAATAAATTCAAAAACTTTGAAAAAATATTCCATGCATTCTGTCAGACTACCATGCAATAAATCTTAAAATCAACACCAGAATAAGCCCTAGTAGCTACAGGAACTCATGGAGATTAAACAACACAGTCCTGAATGAGGAAGGAGAAATTTAAAAAGGAAATAAAAGTATTTCTGGAATTAAATGAAAAGGACAATACAAGACAACAAAACCTCTGGGACACTTTACAGACATTCCTAAGAGGGAAGTTTATATCTCTACATGCCTACATTAAAAAATCAGAAAGAGCACAAATAAATGACTTAATATTGCAACTCAAAACTCTGGAAATGCAAAAAATAAATGAAACCCAAACCCAGCAGATGAGAAGAAATAACAAAAATCAGAGCAGAGATTAATGAAATAGAAACAAAGAAAACAATAAAAAGAATCAATGAATCTTAGAGCAAGTGCTTTGTAAAGCTAAACAAGATAGACAGACCCTTAGCCCAGCTAACCAAAGAAAGAAAGCAAATCCAAATGAACAAATTCAGAGATGAAACGGAAACATCACAACAGATATCCAGAACATTATAAGGGAATACTTTAAAAACCTACACTCTATTAAATTTGAAAACCTAAAACACTTGGATGGACATCTAAAGTCATGGGAACCACAACAGGTAAACCAATAAGAGATCAACAGTTTAAACAGATCCATAACATATAAGGAAATTAAACAGCAACACAAAATCTTGACTAAAAGAATCACAGGCTCAGATGGATTTACATCAGAATTCTACCAGACATTCAAAGAAGATCTGCAACAAATGATACTTAAATAACTCAAAATGATAGAAGCAGAGGGAGAACTCCCAGATTCCTTCTATGAAGTCGGCATCACTCTAATACCAAAACCAGGTAAAGACACAACTGAAAAAAGAAAACTGTAGGCCCATATCCTTAACGAACACAGATGCAAAAATTCTCAACAAAATACTTGCAAACCACATACAGATGTACATCAAAAAGATCATCCACCATGATCAAGTAGACTTTCTTCCAGAGATACAAGGATGGTTCAATATATGCAAGTCAATAAATTTCATGAATCATACAAAAGACAAAAAACACACTGTCATCTCAATAGATGCAGAAAACGCTTTGGAGAAAATTCAGCATGCATTCATGATAAAAGTTCTAAAGGGAATTGGACTAGAGGGAACAAAATCAACATAATCAAAACCATATACAATAAACCCACAGCCAACATCATTGTGAATGGAAAAAAAAAAAAAAACTGGAAGCATTTCCATTAAAATCAGGAATCAGACAAGGATGTCCAGCATCTTCACTCCTTCTCAATATAGTGTTTGAAACTCTTGCTAGAGCAATAAGAAAAGAGAAGGAAATTAAAGAGTGCTAATTAGAAAAGAAGAGGTCAAATTATCCCTTTTAGCAGACAATATGATACTATACATAAGACACCCCAAAATTCGACCAGAAAACTCCTAGAACTGTTCAACATGTTCATTAAAGTGGCATGTTACAAAATTAATCTTCAAACTCAGTAACCTTTCTATGTACCAATAACAAGCAATTGGAGAAAGAGTACTGGAAACCTCCCATTCACAATAGCCTCAAAAAAAAATCTTGTAATAAAACTGACCAAAGACATCAAAGGTCTCTACAATGAAAATGTTAAATCTTTAAAGAAAGAGATCGAGGAAGACACCAGAAGATGGAAGGACCTCCATGCTCATGGATTGAAACAATTAATATTGTAAAAATGACCATCCTACCAAAGCAATACATAGATTCAATGAAAGTCCAATAAAAATTCCCATGACATACTTCACAGAATTAGAAAAATCCACTCTATGTCATATGGAAGCACAAAAGACATCTGAGAGCCAAAGCAACACAAAGAGTATTGTTGGGGGGATTGCTGTGCCAGATCTCAAACTATACTACAAAGCTATTGTCATAAAATAGCAATGTACTGACACAAAAATAAACACATAGAATAGCGGAACATTATTGACGTCCCAAACCCGAGTACACCGATATCAGTCAACTGATATTTGACGAAGGTGCCAAGAACACACAATGGAGGAAAAACAGCATCTTTATCAAATGGTACTGGCAAAACTGGATCTCCACCTACAGAAGAATGAAGCAAAATCCTTATCTTTCACCTTGCACAAAAGTAACTCCAAATGCATCAAAGACCTCAATGTGACATTGGAAACTCTGAAACTGTCGGAAGAAAACATTGGCAGTAATCTAGAAGATATGAGTGCAGCAAAGGACTTTCTAAATCGGACACCTGTTGCTCAGGAATTAAGGTCAACAATCATCAAGCGGGACCTCATTAAACTGAAAAGCCTCTATACAGGAGAGAAAATATCACGGAGTTCAGGACCACTGGGAAAGACTACCCAGACTCAAAAAAAATTCTAAAATAGCCAAATTAAGCTTTTACAATTTTATTAGAATTTTAAAGTAAAAAGAAATCCTCAGGGCAGGGAAGCTGTTAATCTTGGCAGTTGCCTTGAGGAGGAGAATGGTGGGAAGAAGGAAAGAACACCACGAAGCTAGGCAGGTTTAGAGCCTGAGTGGAAGATCAGACAGATGGCTGACTGGCATCCACATGGCTGGGATAAGGAAGCTTTAGAGAAAATAAAGAAATACAAGATGCTAGGGGGCATCCCAAAGCCCGAAAGAAATTATGTTTAGTAAGAAAGGGATGAAGAAGAAAAAGACAAATTAAGCCTTTCAGAAAGGCAGGAAGACTTACAGAGACCTACATGACAGTGGGTCCTCGAATGTTCTGTGCTAGTAGGTCGGATTCCACGCAGGAAAAAACTCACTCTCTCATTAATGCACTAGGTATTCTACCCATCTTTTTAGCATGACCTGCCTTCCTATGGGTGGTCCTATGACCAGTTAAACGTACACAAAATGGAAAATGTTTGGGTATTACAATCCCCACTGGCTCTGGGACATAAGTCAAATGTTAGACTTGTTTTTACTTCGAGGCTTATATTAAAAATGAAAAAGTATAATGCTAAGAATTAGTGAAATAAAGAGTTGGTTCTTAGAAAAGATAAATAAGCTGTGATAAATGAGTAATTAAGGTTTTGGGCTTGAGAATATAAACATCATTGACAAAACCTAAGCTAAATAAACCAAATTCAGGAGACAGATCTTAACTAATATAATTAGAGATGAAAGGGGAGTTCTTACAGCAAATACCATTGAAAATTTTTTAAATGATGACTTACCTTAAAAACCTATGCTCCACAGAATAAGTTAAGAAATATTAAAAGAAATTCATGAATTTCTAGATGCATATGACCTAGAAAAATTAAACCAAGATGAAGTTAATAATTTAAACAGATCCATAGCAGTAACAAGATGCAAGCAGTAATAACAAGTGCTCCAACTAATAAAAGTCCAGAACCAATGGATTCATTGCAAACTCTATCAGAGCTTCAAATAAAAGCTAATACCCAAACTACTCAAATTATTCTATAAATTAGAAAAGGAAGAAAGGAAGGCTTCCCATTTTTTATTTAAATCTAGTATGACCTTGATATGAAAACTTGATAAAGAAACCATAAAAATATAATTATTGACCAATCTCCCTGATTGGTCATACATGCAAAAATTTTCACCTAATTGAATGCTATTGGGAGGGAGAAATAAGATGAACAGTTGGTGACACAAATCATATTCTATAGGCCTGTGAGATATATGCTATATATAATATGTATATGTATATATGAGTCACACATATATATATAATATATATACATTAAATTTGGCAGGGGCATTGGGGGGTCAAATAGTAGAGGAATTCTAAATACCATCAAACTATATTGTGTGAAAATTACAGAAAATTAATTTTTAAAAATTAGAATACAAAAATTCTCAATAAAATATGCACAAAAATTCAAAATAAAATTAAAAATATCATTCAGCATACTCAAGGTTTGTTTATTTCACTGATGCAAAGATGATTCAACATACCCAAATCAATAAATGTAACTCATAACATAAATGGACTCACAGATGGAAATCACATGATCATCTCAAGAGATACCTAGAAGGCCTTTGACAAAATCTAACATCTCTTCATGAAAGAAGTCATAGAGAATCTAGAGATGGAGGAGACGTATCTTAAAATTGTCAAGGATAGATACATCAAAACTGTAGCCATTATACTATATGGAGAAAAACTCAAAGCATTCTAAGTTCAGGAAGAAGACATATGTGTCCCATGGCCTCCACTTCTCCAATGTAGTGCTTGAAGTCTGAACTAGAGCAATAAGACAAAAGAAATAAATAAAAGGAACATAAACAGGAAAAGAAGTCAAAACACCCTCTTTTGTAGATAATATTATTCTATATATGAGATTCTAAAGATTCCATAAAAAACTCTTAGAGAAGATTAACAATTTCATCAAGGCGACAATAATTACGAAATCAATACACAAAATCAGTAGTCTTTCTATATTCAGACATATAAAATGTCAGACACACAAAAAAGAAATCAGGAAAATAATCTTATTCAAAATTTCCAGAGAAAAATACCCAGGAATAAACCTAACCAAGGAAAGAAAAGACCCTTACAATGAAAATTTTAAGATACTGAGGGAAGATACTGAAGAAGAGACAAGAATTCCCATTCCCATGGGTCAAAATAATTACTGTAATGAAAATGGTCATGCAATTATGAACAAAAAGGATGTCTTACTTCAAATTATATGACAGAGCCATTAAAAAAGCTTAATTCTGTTAGACAATGAGAGAGATAAATAATGCTTAGCTAGTTTTAAAAATCCAGAGGGAACCATAGTAGTCCAACAATCTGACAAATTATACATACAACTAGATCAAGGAATATAATATCTGTCTAGGCAAGCTTGATCTGAGAATGTTTGGTCCTTGCCTCAGCTTTACCTACATGGCACATGGTAAGTAAAAGTACCAGACTGGTAGAATTAACCTTCTTGGATGTTTAACAGCCATACTTTGAGGCCTATGCTAATTTGATCAGAGGGACATAAAGGACAGTTTTTGCACCATGCCCTTCTAGGTCAACTAAGTTTCTGGGGGCTATGAGCATCTCTCAAAATGTCCTGTTACTGTGCTGAGTCACCTGTCCTCTTGATCAAGGAGGCCATGGAGGGACCACCAGGTGGATGTGAACCAGTGTCCAGTCTTCAAAGAGGAGGGTCAACACAGAGGAAACGTTTTCTCCGTGCTTCCAAGCAAAGCCAGCCATGATCGAGGACCTTTGACTTATCTTCACATAGATGGAACTGGTAAAAGGTTGGAGCCAGGGGCTTCTCTCAAGCCCATGTGACCCCTGAGGAACAGATCCTCAAATGGCGTTACGAGTAAAAATAAATTGGTTTATCTGGGCCAACTCTAGGGTCTTAAACACCCAAAAGGAAAGTATAACCAAAGATTAAAGGGGTCAGTATAATTTTTTGAGTCCATATGTATAGATAAAGGCTACATAACAAGAAACAATGCCAGACAGGAGACACCTTCCTTTGAATTGTTGGCCAGGGTGGCCCACGAGACTCCCAGACAGTAACCCAGCATAGAACTGGGACAATGAACAGGAGACCCCAATCTTATCTGAAGGAATATTGACAACTGATTGCTGCTAGATGAGGAACAGCTAATCTTCCTAAAACAAGGCTCTCTAGATAGACTGACTAGATTCAGGGGATGGGCAAGCACTGGGGAATGGCTGGGGTGGTGACAACACAGTGGACAGTAACAGGGATGAGAGAGTATATGGGCTCCAGCGGAGGGGGGAAGGCTATGGGAGGGTTCCATTTGGGAAGTGGGTGTATAGATGAATACGATTGTTTGGGATATTCTGTATGATATACACACAAAAAAATCAACAAATAGAAAAGAGTTATATTTGAGGAGGAAGCATAAAAATTTATTTCATATTAATTAATAGAGGTGATAAACATTACCATTGAAATCTACTGATGACCGTGTATCCATACTCAGGTGCCAAGGATCTGAGTGTAACTGACTGTGACTAGTAGTAATCCAATACATAGAGATTAGAGATGCACATGCAAACATCTAAGTGTTAGTAGCATTAAAAATGAGTCTTTCTCTAGGAAACAGTGCATTTTAAAATGAGATGGAGATCTTTCTTAAGGTTAAGAACTCATTCAGTTTTGTCTTACAGGGTTTATACTCAGTTCAATATTGTACAACTGTGTTAATTCAACTGTGAACCTAAAAATTTACAGCCATTTTTGAAAGAGATGTATCTTGCTCTGGAAATTGTTATTGAATATGTTAAAGCTGTAAAGGAATGCTTCTTTTAATCATGTGGTTATTAAATAAATATTTAAAAAAGGAAAAAAGCATGATACTGGCACAAAAATAGTATATATCAATGGACTAGAATTGAGGGCCCAGATTTATATCAATATCATTAACAAATGATGCTGGAAAAACTGGGAAAAAATACTAGGTCATTATCTCACATCCTACACAAAGCTCAACTACAAGTAGATTAAGGAGTTCTATATAAAATCTTATACCCTGAAATTGCTAGAGGAAAATGTGGGCTATACACTTCAACTTATAGGTGGCAGTAAGGACTTTCTGAGTAGGACTCTGGTAGCTTAGAAAATAAAACCAACAATTGACAAAGAGAATCTCATGAAACTGAAAAGCTTCTGTACAGAAAAGGAAACTATTAAGCAAGTAAAAAGGTATCCCACAGAATAGGAGAATACCTTTGCTAGCTATCTGATAGAGGGTTAATTAACTAGTGTCTAAAGGATGTAAAGTACTTAATAAGCTAAATATAAAGAAAGCAAAGAAGAAACAGTCTAAGAAACTGAACAGAGAATTCTCAAGAGAAAAAACACAATAAATACTTTTAAAAAATGTTCAACATCCTTAGCTATCAGGGAAATACAAATTAAAACTGCTTTGGGATTTCATCTTACTCCAGTCAGAATGTTGTGGCGCACACCTTTAATCCCAGCACTTGGGAGGCAGAGGCAGGCAGAACTCTGCATTCAAGGCCAGCCTGGTCTACATAGTGAATTCCAGGACAGCTGGGACTACAGGGAGACCCTGTCTCAAAAAGACCAAAAAAAAAAGGGAAGAGGAATGGGGTGTGAAATCACGAAAATTCATTTTGTCGTTCTCTTGTCAGGTCACATCTCAATAACTCAACATCTAAAGTAGTCTTCTCTTTCACATACTTCATACTATTTCCATGCAGTTTGCCTACTGGCAAGACTCTCTCTATTCTGTTTTTCTCTTTGCATAGAGTATTTGAAGAAAGACAATTGCAAAGAAACACATTTCAAGATACAGGCATAATGTAGAGTGGAAAGACCCAGAGTTAACCACTTCAGAGACTTTGCCACTGCTATGCCTGATGAGGAGAGGGCATGAATTTGGAAGCCAGAAGAAAAGGGTAATTTAGAGAAAGTTGCTATTACTTGAAAATAAGAAGAAAGAAAACCCTACTGATTTTCCCATTCAGATCAGACTCCAGGACAGACAGCTGGGTGAAGATAAGGTTATTAATGATCTTGAGTGAGTGAATGGAAGAGTTTTTGAAGCCTTGCTCCAAATTTCTGACACAGCCTCTAGAACTTTGGAACAATCCTGGGGAAAGAAAGAGAATGAGCACAAACTGATTAACATTAAGTTTCTACCACTACAGCAGAAAAAGGACTTAAAAGATAAATTTTATTCCATTCCCCACATTCATATCATTACATTTGTCTTCTCTCAATTGGAGCCCCCCCCATGGCCCATTACTAGGGCAGTATTATATTTTGAAAAATCATATGGAAATCTACTACTATACAAGCTTTTAAAAATATACACATATACAATATAAAGAGTTTAAATGTAACTGCACTATAACAAGCAGACAATGTCCCTACCAGATACCGCACTAACAAATAAAAAGCCCAGTGTCAAGCATGGGCACCCTCTTTTGGAGTGTTGGCTAGGGAGGCACCATAGACCATCAGTATTAACTATTGACATTGCTCTTGGTTAGCTTGCAAACTTCACAGTATGACCATTTGCTAAAGACATTGCATAGGGGAGTTGTAGAAAAGAAATGGAGAAATGTTTCTCTGTGACCTTGATTGCTTCATCTCTAATGGATAGATTTCATAGAGCTAGAAGAGGCTATGCATGATGCTGAAAGAGAGAAATAATCATCAACCCTACCCAGCTATGAATCCTGTGAGCTACAAAAACAACTGGTCTGGCAAGATATGACCACCTGTGCCATGTGGCACAAATACAGTGGGAGTAATCAACTGCTTTCTAATTGGATTTAAGGCCTGCTTCACAAGATAGAGCCAAACTTGTCATTGTTAGCAGGCCAAGAACCTGTGGCCACAGGCCATAATGGAGAACCTTCTGCTACTATCCATTTCCACTGTTATACCACTTATAGGCATAGTATTAAACCAATTCTGTTTCTCAACTTTCAGCAGAGAAGTTCCTTTCAGCAGATGATGAACACAGAGACTGATGTCTTAGTTTGCTTTCATATTGTTGCAAAGAAAACTCTGACCGAAACCAACTTGGGGAAGAAAGGGTTTATTTGACTTACAGCAGAGTTCATCATTAAGGAAGCCAAGGTAAGAACTCAGGGCAAGAATCTGAAGCACAGAACAAGCCAGTAAGCAGCACTCCTCCAACAGTCTGTGCTTCAGCTCCGGTCACCAGGTTCCATCCCCAAGTTCCTACCCTGACTTCTCTCAGTTGTGAACTGTGACCTCGGAGATATAAGATAAAACAAACCTTTTCCTCCCCAAATTACTTTTGGTCAGTGTTTTTTATCACAACACTGGAAAGCAAACTAGAACAGAAGTTGGTTCCAAGATCATGGGGTATTGCTGTGAGACAGACCTGAACATGTTTTGGGGAGGATTGTGGAAGCATTTGGAACTTCAGGGCTGGAAAAATCATTGAGTGCTCAGACCTTAGTGAGCTGTTGCTGTGGAGCTTGGAAAAATTACCCTGAATAGAAAAGTTTATTAATGGAGGACCTGTTTGCAATCTTTTTAAGGGAAACAAAGACTATCTGGGCTGTTTGTATGGTATTTTCAGGAGAGAATCTGTGGCTCCTGATTGACTGGGGCTAAAGAACCAGCTGTGATTAAGAAGAGACCAGCATCACTGAGGCAAACCATCACCATTGCTTTACTGGGATAATTGATGCTGGTTAACTGGAACTGAAAGATCAGCTGTAACAAGAGACCAGCATCATTGTGGCAAAATCATCTGGGAAGAATTTCCTCAAAGTCAGCACACAGAAACTATGATCCAGGTAGGGCCTGAGCCTCTATCTCAAGCTGGAAGCAGAACTTGTCAATGTGTAAGAGTCTCTGACTTGGTACTGATTTTGAAAGTGGGAAGGAGTCCTGTGGAGTAGCTGACTGAGGCTTGGTGCTATGAAAGGCCAGGAAAAGCCATTGGTGAAGGTGCAGCCTCAGTTGCAGTGAAGAAGACCGGGATTGAAGGGGTCATGGTGACAGTCTGAGGCGTTGCACCCAGAGAGGCCAGAAGAGCCCACTTTTGGTGAAAGTGTAGCCTATTACCAATAGAGACCCCAGCATACTGGAGATGCCACAACCATGGACAAACAACAAGGGCAGTGGCAGGTGAGGAGCAGAGTCAGCCTGAGTCCTGAAACAAGCTGTGTGTGCTGTCGATGACAGAGGCAGAGAACTGAAGCTGCTCAAGCCCTTTGGAGCCCAGAAGATTATGAATGAATCCCAGATGTCCAGACTTGAGCTACTTTTCTGGACTTCTGTTTTGCTTAACTGTGCCTGAAACTTCCCTTTTGAAATAAACAATACTTAATTTTTTCTGGATTTTTACAGGAGCCCACAGTTAGACTTTTAAGAGATTTTGAATTTTTAAACTGTTTGAAATTTTAAAGGACTGTAGGACTTTTAAATTTGTGCTGTTTATGTTGTGATATGTGTCATGTTAATATTAACATCATATCATGGGGACAAGAAATGGAAAGGTTGTGGTTTAATAGCAGTGTGTTTGCTTGTCAAGTTGGCTAGGAGTCAATTGTGCTGGACTGCTTTAGTTGTCAACTTGACACACCTGGTTAGAGTGAACCTCAATTGGGGAATTATCTCCAGTGGACTGGCCTGTGGGCATTTTCTTGACTGTTGGATGATGTGGGAGGGTCCAGCCCATTGTGGGCACTGCCACCCCTGGGCAAATTGTCTTGTATTGTATAAGAAAGTAGGCTGAGCACAGGTCACGGGGGGCAAGCCAGTAAACAGCTATCGTCCATGGTCTGTGCTCCAGATTCATGCCTTGAGTACCAGCTTTGGCTTTCCTTGATGACGGACTGTGCTGTAAGCCAAATAAACCCTTTACTCCCCAAATTGGTTGGTCAGTGTTTTTATCATAAAACAAACTAGATCACATGCATATCTTGTTTCCTAGAGGCCTCTCACACCATTTAAGAAAAAATAAACCTAAATATGTCACCTTTTTCTTTCATTTCACACTTTATAATTCTTCATTAAAGCCAAATGTGA
>NW_008330320.1:20791-34945 GCF_000622305.1 Nannospalax galili
GATTCCCCTGCCTCTGCCTCCTTAATGCTGGGATTAAGGGTGTGTGTCACCACACCCAGTTACCTTTCTTTAAAGAAAATTCTCTCAATTTTTAAAAATTTTATGTGTATGAGTGTTTTGCTTGCATGTATGTAAGTATACCCAGGTCATGTACTGTCCACAGAGGTCAGAAGAGGGTAATAAATACCCTGGAATTGAAGTTAAGAGCAGTTGTTAACTGTTACGTGGGTGTTGGGAACAGAACCCAGGTCAATTGCATGAGTAACTAGTATTGAGTCATCGTTCCAGTCTCTACATAGTATTCTAGGAAAAGAAGTAATCTGTCTTGAGAGTGTGTATGTGTGTGTGTGTGTGTGTCTTTTTCTATCTATGATGAATTTTGACACAACATGTAACCCAGCAGATACTTGGTAAATTTCACCTATATTCTATCTCATTTCATTCTATTAATGATTTGAGGATTTTTTAAAATAAAGTGGGAGGAATTAGTTATGAATTGAAATGTTCATTTAGTTCTTATTTGCTTTTGTGTATCCTCCTCTATGGTCTTGAAAACGATTTAGTTCCAGGAACCATTCTTGACAACATAACCATCAAACAAAGGAATAAATAAATAACAACAAAACAACATGAGTGCTGCATTTACATAATTCCCATCCCTCCCTCTACCCCTCTTATTCTTCCTGTTACCTTCACATACTCCCTTTCAAAATACATGACATCTACTTTTGTCATGCATCCCCACCCACTCCCAAACACACACACATACACACACACAGACACACACACACACACACATATATCTACTGAGTATATTTATAATTACTTGTATGCACACGTGTTTAAGGATGATCACTTAGGAATGAATTGGGGGACTCACCCTTGTAGAAAACTTACACTTCCTCTCTCATGAACCAATGATAGCCTTCATCTACTGGTGGGGTATTGTGAAATTTCCCCCATCCACTGTGGCATGTAGACCAGTGTTATAATTATACAGGCTTTATTTATTCAATTACATTGTTGAGATTTCATCGGTGCAGTTTTCCTCTAATGTGTAGAAGACTCTATAAGAGTATGATCCTGCTCCTCTGGCTCTTACACTTATTTTATCTCCCTGGTTCATGGTGTTCCTTGAATGTTAGGTGTATTAGTTGCTTTGTAGATTTACAAATTGGGATTGGGTATCCCACAGTCAGCTATTCTTTGTATTTTGACCAGTTTCAGGATTCTGTAAAAGTCTCCATTTTCTGCAAAAAAAGAAGGTTCTTTGGTGAGGGGTGAGAGCTACGCTTACATGTGGGTGTAAGGATAAGTATTTAAATACAGTTAGAAATGATACTTCCTTGAGAAAATAGGAGTCGTAGATTCTCTCTCCGGTCTATGACCACTCAAGCCACTGGAACTTGGCTAGGCTTAAAAAAATAGGCATAAAATCCCTCATATTGAACAGGCCTTCACATGAACTAGACAGCTATTGATTTCCACTAAGTTAAAAGTACCACTGCTGCACCATTAAGGATGTATTGCTAGGTTGGTCATTGTGATTCATAGGCTTTACAGCTGGGTAGGATGACTGATCACTTTTTGCTCTTGGATTACATAACACTTTTTGATACTACTAGAGCTAGTCCTCAAGGAGGAGGCTTCCAGCATCTTCAAGTCCTGTATCTGAAGCATGGGGTATCAGCAACAGGGTCTTACCTTCAAGTTCTTAGTGGCAACAAAGAGCAATACCAATTACCTATGCTAGTTAGGGAGTCTCTTAGAAATCCCCTCCCTCAACCAACAACTTAAAGGGAGGTTTCCCATGCCTGGCATTAGGGTTTGTATCAGAAACTCCATGGCTTTTGGTGGGTTGGGGGGCAATATCATCCCTTGGGGTGTATCACAATTTAAAATATGTGTGTATTTTTTAAAAAATGTAGAGCTATTTAACTCTCCTTTTTCCTTCTCTTTATGTATTATCCTTTCTCCCTCACCTCAGTTACAGTACCCACACACATTTTCCCATTCCCTTTTCATAACAACTGTGTCCTACTATCCACTCTCTAGAGCTCCTTCTTTCACCTTCCACCCAAGGGCCCTTCCTACTTTTTGGATCCTGCTGTTACTTCAGGTTATATACTCAAATTGAAAAATTCAGAGCTAGGATCACAAGTGAGAATATGAGGCATTTGTCTTTCTGGGTATGGGTTATTTCACTATCTTTTCAAGTTTCATCCATTTACCTGGAAATTTCATGATTTCATTTTTCTTTACAGCTTAACAGAACTCCATTGTGTAGATGTACCACAGTTTCATTATCAATGCCCTTCATAAGTTGAAGGACATTTGGGTTGTTTCCATTTCCTAGCTATTGTGAAAAGAGCATCAGCAAACACAGCTGAGCAGGTATCTTTGCAGTAGGGTACTGAGTTCTTCAGGTATATGCCAAGGTGCAGTATAGCTGGATCATTAATTTTTTATTTTTAAAAGTTTTCTGCACTGATTTCCATAATGGTTGCACCAGTTTGAAATCCAGTCAGCAGTGAATGAGAGTTCCCCTTTCCCCTCTGCCTCACCAGCATTTGGTGTCATTTGTTTGCTTGATTTTAGCCATTCTGACAGGAGTAAGAAGATACTAAAATCCTTAACATATATGCACCAAATTCTGGTGCACACAAATTCATAAAAACAACACTACAGGACTTTAAGGCACAGATTAACCCCAACTCAGTAATAGTAGGGGACTTCAATACCCCACCGTCTCCATTAGATAGGTCAACTGGACAAAGAATAAACAGAGAGACATGTGAATTAAATGATACCGTACATCAAATGGACCTAACAGACATCTTTCAATTATTCCACCCAAACACCTAAGAATACACTTTCTACTCCATACCCCATGGAACGTTATCAAAAACTGACCACACACTGGGCTACAAAACGAACCTCAACAAATACAAAACCATTGAAATAATTCCATGCATTCTATCAGACCACAAAGCAATAAAGCTCAAAGTCAACACTGGATGAGGCCCTAGTCACTACAAGAACTTGTGGCGATTGAACAACACACTCCTAAACAATGAGTGGGTCAAAGGAGAAATTAAGAAAGAAATAAAATTATTCTTGTAATTCAACAAAAAGAATAATACAACACAACACAACTACTGGGACACATTAAAAGCAGTCTTAAGAGGGAAGTAGATAGCTCTAAGTGCCTACATTATAAAACTAGAAAGAGCCCATATAAATGACCTAACACGGCAATGCAAGACACTGGAAAGGCAAGAACAAATGAAACCCAAATCCAGCAGAAGAGAAGAAATAACAAAAATCAGAACATAAATTAATGAAATAGAAAAAAAGAAAACAATAGAAAGAATCAATGAATCTAAGAGTTGGTTCTTTGAAAAGCAAAACAAGATAGACAGACCCTTAGCCCAGTTAACCAAAAAAAATAAACAAGATAGACCCTTAGCCCAGTTAACCAAAAGAAGGAAAGAGCAAATCCAAGTCAACAAAATCAGAGATGAAAGGGGAAATATCACAACAGACACCCAAAAGATCCATAAAATTGTAAGGGAATATTTAAAAACCCTATACACTACTAAATCTGAAAGTCTAAAAGAAATGGATAGATATCTGAAATCATGGGACCCTCCAATGTTAAACCAAGAAGAGGTCAACAGTTAAAACAGACCCATAACATATGAGGAAATCGAAACAGTAATACAAAGTTTCCCAAATAAAAAAAGCCCAGGCCCAGATGGATTTACAGCAGCATTCTACCAGACATTTGAAGAAGACCTCCAACCAATAATGCTTAAATTATTCAAAAAGATAGAAACAGAGGGAGAACTCCCAAATTCCTTCTATGAAGCCAGCAGCACTCTAATACCCAAACCAGATAAACACACAACCAAAAAAGAAACTATAGACCCATGTTCTTAATGTACATAACTGCAAAAATTCTCAACAAAATGCTTGCAAACCTCATACAGATACACATCAAAAAGATCATTCACCATGATCAAGTAGGCTTTATCCCAGTGATGCAAGGATAGTTCAATATAAACAAGTCAATAAATGTCATTAATCATATAAATAGACTCAAAGACAAAAACCACATTGTCATCTCAATAGATGCAGAAGGCCTTTGACAAAAGTTAGCATGCATTTATGTTCAAAGTCCTAGAAGGAATTGGACTGGAGGGAACTTAGCTCAACATAATTAAAGCTATATACAAAAAACCCACAGTCAACATCATTCTAAATGGAGAAAAACTGGAAGCATTCCCATTAAAATTAGAAACAAGGCAAGGCTGTCCACACTACTTTTCAATATAGTGCTTGAAACCCTGGCTAGAATACTAAGTCAGGAAAAGGAAATTAAAGGGGTGTTAATTGGAAAAGAAGAGGTCAAACTATCACGTTTTGCAGATGATATGATACTATACCTAAGAGATCCCAAAAATTCCACCAGAAAACTAGAACTGATCAACACTTTCAGTATAATGACAGGTTATAAAATCAATCTACAAAAATCAGTAGCCTTTCTATGTATCAATAACAAGCAATTGGAGAAAGAATACAAGGGAATGCTCCCATTCACAATTGCTGCAAAAAATTAAAATATCTTGGAATTAATGTGACCAAAGACACCAAAGATTTGTACAATAAAAATTTTAAATCAGTAAGATGAAATTTCAAAGTAGTCTTATTTTGCACTTTCCTAATTTATTTTTTCTTTTGAAAACTTTAATCAAATCCATAGCTCATTTTTAGTTGCGTATTTTCTTGGTTCTTTGTTATTGAGGTCTTTGTATATTCTGGATATTAACCCTCCAACATCTGTAGAGCTGTTAAAGAGTCTTTCCTACTCTGTGGGCTACCTCTTCACTTATTGTTTCCTTTGCTGTATAGAAGTTTCTTAGTTTTACAAGGACCTATTTGTGAATTGTGGGCTTCAATTCCTGAGTGAATGAAGTCTTATTCAGAAAGTCCTTTCCTATCCCTATACCTTGTAGGGTACTGCCTGTTTTCTTCTAGTAGTTTCAGCATTTCAGGATATACACCGAGACTTCTGATCCATTTGATGCTGATTTTTTGCAGGGTGACAGATATGGGTATAATTCCATTCTTTTTCATGTGGACATCCAGTTTTGTCAGCACCATTTGTCAAAAAGGCTGTCTTTCCTCCATTGTGGTTTTTGGCATTAGGTGTCTGTTATTTCATACATTTATGTTGTGATCTTCTATTTTGTTCTATTGACCTACATCTATGTTTTGTGCCAACACCATGCTGTTTTTATTACTATTGCTTCTAATATAGTGTGAAATCTGTTGTTAATTCCTCCAACATTTTTTTTGGACTCAGGATTGCTTTGGCTATTAGGGGTCTTTTGTGCTTCCATAAGAATTTTATGATGTTGTTTTCTATTTCTATGAAGAATGTCATGAGGATTTTAATTGAGATTGCACTCAGTCTGTAAATATTTTTGGTAGGATGGTAATTTTCATAATATTAATTCTACTAATCACTGAGCATTGGAGTTCTTTTCACTTCTAGTAAATTTCTCAATTGATTTCTTTAGATAATTTAAGTTTTTAATTGTAGAGGTCTTTCACCTACTTGATTAGGTTTATTCCTAGATATTTTTGAGACTATTTTGAGTGTAAGTGTTTCCATGATCTCTTTCTCAGCATTATTATTTATTGGTCTGTGAAAAGATGACTGATTTTTGTAACTAAAAATATTGACCATTTCTTTTCTAGAAGTTTTCTTGTGAATTTTTTGAAGTTTCTTCTGTATCTATCATCTGCAAATAGGTATAATTTGATTTCTTTTTCTATTTATAACCATTTACTTTTCTTGTCTTATTGCTCTAGCTGGTGCCTCAAGCGATAAATTAAAAAAGAGATCGGATAATGGACAGCCTTGTCTCAGTCCTAACTTTAATGGGAATGTTTTGAGGTTTTTGCCATTTAGGATGGTGTTTGTCATATACAGCCTTCATTGTGCTGAGGTTTATCTCCTTCTAATTCATTCTCTCTAGGACTTTCATCATAAAGTCATATTGAAGTTTGCCAAGGGCCTTTTCTGCATTTATTGAGATGATCTTGTGATTTTTCTCTTTAGGTCCATTTATATGGTTTATCACATTTATCAATGTACACATATTTTACCATACCTGCAGCTCCAGGATAAAATAAACTTGATTGTGGTGGATGATCTTTTGGGCTATGCTTGCATTATATTTTCAAGTATTTTACTGAGAATTTTTGCATCTATGTTCATCAAGAATATTGGTTTGTAATATAATTTGTTGTGATATGTTTACCTGGCTTTGGTACTAGAGTAAAACTGGCTTTGTAGAAGGAGTTTTTAAATGATCCTTTTGTTTCTATTTTTAAAAAATTTAAGAATCATTGACTATATTTCTTTCAAAGTCTGGCAGAATTCTGCTGTGAATCCATCTGGGCCTAGGCATTTTTAGTCTTAATTTCTTCTCAGTTCAAATGGATGTAGAAATTTGTCCATTTTTAAAAAGATTTTCTAACATTGGAATATAGTTTTTTTTCTAAGTATTCCCTTAAAATGTTCAGAATTTCTTTTATGTCTATTGAAGTTTTTTTCCTTGTTCATATCTGATTCTGTTAATTTGAGTCTCCTCTTTCTTTTGATTAGTTTAGCTAAGGGTTTGTCAATCTTGTCCATCTTTTTAAGGAACCAACTCTTAGATTCTGTGGTTCTGTGTAGTTTTTCTGTCTCTAGTTCACTAATTTATGTTCTGTTTTTTAATTATTTCCTTCTTCTGGATTTGGTTTTGATTTGGTTTTGTTATTCTCAACTTTTGATTACATCATTAAAGTCATTTTATTGTGCTCTTTTTGATATTTTGTTTTGTATATATTCCCAGATGACCTTGAATTCATTATTTAGAACAGGCTGGCCTCCATCTCACTGAGATTCACCTGTCTCTGCCTCCTGAGTATTTGGATTAATGGCATGTGCCATCACACCTGTCTTTATTCTTTCTTCATTTCTTCTTTGACCCGTTATCATCAAAGATTGTTTGTTTAATGTCCATAAATTCATGTAATTACTGAAGATATTTTATTGTTAATCAACATTATTGCATTGTGGTCATAATATATATGGAGCTATTTATATTGTTTTGTATTTATTGATAAATATTTGTGTCCAAGTTTGTGGTCTATTTTAAAGAAACTTCCATGGGTAGAAACAGTTAAAACTAAATATAGGGAAATGAGTTTTCCACTGGAGTTTCTTTCCTGGTACTATTTGTGTGCCTCTTGTATCTGTATGGATAGGTCTTAGGATTATTTGGGCAAGTTTTCTTCTATGATTCTGTTGAAGATATGCAGTTGACCTGGAACTTTTCTCCTTTACCTATAATTCATATATTTAATATTTTCATAATGTTCCAAAGCCCATGATTATTCCTTTAATGTGTTTTTGTCAGATTTTTCATATGTTTTGCTTGAGTGGTCTAATCCCTTTACTTTGTCTTCAAGTTCTGCTATTCTGTACTCTATTTGATCTGTTCTCCTGATGAGGCCTTCCTCTGAGTTTTCTAATTGGATTATTGAGTTTCATTCTCATTTAAGCTTATGTTTTCTTCAGTACTTAAAAGTTTTTTTTTCATTAAAGTTTTGCAATTTTCATAGAATATAATTTAATGGTATTTAGATCCCGTCTCCTATCTCCACTTCCCCGTATTGTCCTTCCCCAATTAAGTGTACTGTCTTATACATAGAGAGTCTAATTTGTGTCTTTGAATATCCTTCAGTGTGGGTCCATTCATTAGATCCTGGTTAACCTATCAGGAGTCATATCCTTGAAAGAAACTGTCTTTGCCCCTCATAGTAGCCATGTGTTGCCACAATGTCCTTAAGTGAGGTTGATGCTTCTAACCCACCTCCTCATGTCTATGCTAGGATTTTTACTGGTTTGAGCTTTCATGGGAATTGTGCATGCTGTCATCATTGCTGTGAGTTTATATGAGTAACTGACAAGCTGCCTGAAATGCTGTTTACTTGTGCTTACCCACCACCTCTGGTTCTTACAGTCTTTCTGTCCCTTTCTTCCCCTCTTTTAAAATGACCCCTGAGTCTTGGAAGGCAGAAATTTGATATAGGTGTCCTATTCGGGGATAAACACTCTATAGCCTCTTGCCCTTTCCATGTTGGCCATTTGTGAGTTTCTGTGTTAATCACCATTATTTTTGTATAGGAAACTACTCTGGTGAGAGTTGTGAGATGCATCAATCTATGGTTATAACAATAAGCCTTTAAGAGTCAGTTTAATATGAGAACTATTCAGTAGAAAACTAATATTAGGTTCTCCTCTGTGTCCATGTCTAGTCTCATGTTCCTAAGTCTGATATCAATTTCAGGTATGGACTACAACCTAGAAGACAGATGATAAATCTTATTAAAGTGCAGTTGGTTACTCCCATAATATTTGTGCAACTATTGCAGCAGTAGGCATACCTTACCAGGGCAGTTTTTATTGTAGTTCACAGGATTTGAAGCTGGGTAAGATCGATGAATATTTTTTTTTATGGTACCATGCATAGCACCTTCCAGCACTATGAACACTAGCAAGTGGACATGAAGTTCTAAAGTCATCACCGGATTGATGATTGATTTCTCCTTGTTTGTTCTACAGCTCATATATGTAGTATCTTCAGCAACAGGGCCTCAATATCCAGTTCTGGTGGGTAATCAATAGAAGGGGCACTGGCCAGTAGCATTTGAGGGTCTAAGGAACCCCTAGTCAACTGTTCTGGAGAGGGAGTTCATTCCTGACTTTGAGAGTTTTATATTAGCCTATGAATTGTTGGTATTTCTATCTCTTTATTAATTCAGCATTCAAATTCTAAATTATCTTTATCATTTCATTTAGCCATATATTTGTGTTTTCTTGGCCTCACTCAGAAGTTTATTCCTATCCTCTTTAAGTTCATTAAAGTGTTTGTTACTATACTCTTTAAACTCCTTGAATTCTTTGATCATGCTTATGATTGTTTTATTTAATTATTTTATTTTATGTGTATGAATGTATCGCCTGCATGCATGTAAGTGCACCCATGCCATGCAATACCATGAAGTTCAGAAAAGGGTGTCATATCCCCTAGAACTGTAGTTCCACACAGTTATTAGTTGCCATTTGGGTGCTGGGAATGAAACCCAGGTCCTCTGCAAGAACATTCTTACCACTAAGCACTTTTAACTACTAAGCCATCTTTCTAGCCACTTATGATTTATACGCACACACACACACACACACACACACACACACACACATGCATACATATATATATATTCTATATCCTAGGGTTCATCTAGGTAGTTATCATTGGACATCATTTCTATAGGTCTAGTGAGTTTGGGGGTCATATTGGCTTTTCTTACTATTTGTCACAGTACCTGGATGTGTGGTTGTCTTTTGTTTGTTGTGTGTCTGATATGGGATTCTAGCCTGCATCTGTTGAGTAGAAGTTTGATTCCTTTTTCGCTGCTGCAAAAGCTTGGTTTATTTCAAATGAGGTGTGAAAAATCGGTAGGTCAGTCCTTCATATACTTGGTATTGATCTTTTTATTTGGAGAAAAGGGGGTATTTCTAATTCCGTGGTAACCAAGAAAGTATGTGACTTCTGGCTGGAACTTCCTATTGTGGTAAGCAGGCTGCACTATCTAAAGTGGCAGTGTAAGAATGGCATGGGCAGGTGAGATCTAAGGCACTCACCAGGTTGGGGTAGTACACAGGATACCTGACCCAAGGTAGGCCTTGGAGGGCTGGGTTCACTCATCAGGCTGGGCATGTGTATAGGGTGTTTGACCCAAGCTGTGTCTGGGTGCATAGTAATAAAGTCTGATAATTCATTCCATTTCATATGATACAGTCACACGTGGTACAGAAAATGCATATTCTTATTCATTTTGATTGAAAATAGTGAAAATAAACCTACATAGTCTGTTTTCCTATGCATTTATTGAAAGAAGATGAATACAAAGAATAAGAGTAGACACAAATTAACTTTTATTTGTAGGACTAAATGACTCTAAAATTTGTAGGTTTGAGACTTTATAAATATTTTCAACAAGTATTGGTTAACTTAATGTTCAGGAAAAAACAAATGAGATTTAAAATTTTAATAAAATCTTTTATCCTCTGAAGGCCATTGGGGAATGCTTCTCTATATGTTCTCCATAACATACACTTCTCAACAAACACAACATCCAAGTCAGTTCCTGTGCCATTTCTCCAAGTCCTGTATTCCAAGTATGGCTTGTCTTCAGCAGTAGGGTCTTATCTTCTAGTTCTGCGAGATAATCAAGAGTTTTGGCAATAGCCTGTATTATTTTGGGAGTCTCTTGGACCACTCTCACCAATCTCAAGAGATCTCAAAAAGAGATCTCTTCTGTCTGACACTGTGTTCCTTGCCAGATGGCCCCCAGGTATACATATGCAGTAATGTTTAGACACTATATGTGCCTTTCTCAGGGGGTTTGGGGGGCATCACATTTCACTCTGAGGTCTCTAGTCCCCCAAGATTAATTCATCTCCACTCTTTTTTCTCCTATCTGACCTCCTATCTGACCTCCCTCCTCCATTCCCAGTCCCATTGCCTCCATTATCCCCACCCTCCCCCAATAACACCCACCTCCTACTATCTCCCCTCATCTCCCACTATCTCCACACACCATGGCCCCCTGCATGTCTCTCTCTCCTCCCATTACAACATATAGTGTCTAAGCATGTATACCTGGGGGCTGTCTGGCAAGGAACTGACCTGGAGACCATCTACTTGAATTTTAGCAATTATAATTCTATGTAATAATATGCAAACTGCTAAGAGAGAGGGTCAATCAATGGTCCAACCCACACATAGAGCCTAATAACCATAACAGCTGGCATGAAAATCTACCTCCATTGGTGCAGTGGTGGCACTGTTTTCTGGGAATGGGGGTAATCAACAATCATCTAGTTGGACTTAGGGCCCTGTCAATGAGAGTGCACTCATTGGTGGCACTGTAAACTGAGCCAAATGTGTATTCCTGGAGAGGCCATAGATCCTAAAGAAGGTGCTATGTCTGTTATGTCTTTAGACAAATGAAATTTCCTACTATATGCTTAATATGGATCCTTATATTTACAGATAAGCATATCTTACACCACTAATCAAGGAAGCTCCTTTTTGCAACAAGATGGAGGGTACTTCAGAATTCCACAACTGGTCAGACATACAGAATATACATCTGAGAGATGCCCAGTCCAAGATGACACATCTACATGAAACTTTACACAGTCAAACAAGGGTGGAGAGAAAACTCAACTCTCCTTCCTCAAGTCTCACCAGTGAAGCTTCCTTATACGACGGGGTGTGGTGCACACAGAGGGCCACAACTGGCCAAGTTTTAAAGAATAAGAGACTCAAGAATGTGTGTCCCTGGATAGGACTCCTATATTGAACCTCACCCACACATGGCTCAGGGACCATTGCAGAAGAGGGAGTGGAAAGACTGTAAGAGCCAGGGCTGGTTCATGAACACAGGGAAGCAGAGGCTTTCAGACCACTGGAAGCTTGCTTGTACATGTGAACTTGTGACAGTGGTGGTATCAAGCACAGGACCCATGCCATCTCAATCAGACAAAGGCCCAGAGTGGAGCAAGAGAGGTGGGTGGCAGACCAGCCTTTGACTGAGAGCTTCTGTTGACTGATTACTACTGGGTGAGAGAGAGTATGCCTTATTTACTATCTCTAGAAGGGCTGACTAGACTTCAGTGGATGAATTTGCACTGAAGGACATCTGGGTACAAATGTTTGATTGGATTGGGCTTAGCATGTATGGTTGAATACATGAGGTCCAGTGGGGGGTTTGGTGTCATGGATGGGGTGGGGTCTAAATTTGATTAAGACTGTTGTATGAAATGTACAAAAGCTCAATTAAAAATTTACAAAAATGGGTGTTGTGTGTGCACTCATGTGTGAGTGTGTGTGTGTGTGTGTGTGTGTGTGTGTGTGTAAGTGCTGGGAGGGTTAAAGATGGCATTGGATCACCTGGAGCTTGAGTTGTAAGCCACCTGATAGGGTTCTGAAATCTGTTTCCTCTGGATGAGCAGCAAGTGCTCTTAGCTGCTGAGCCATCTCTCCAGTCCCTGATTTATCTTTCAAAAGTATAAATAAGGGAACAAAAACCAAGTTATGTATCTATAAAAGCATTACTATCCCAAGTAATTAAAAAATAGCTTCTTCTACCATTGACAGGTCCTATGATCATACACATTATCTGGGAAAGTACGTAATCTGACAAATTTTTTGGTTTCTCTCTCTCTCTCTCTCTCTCTCTCTCTCTCTCTCTCTCTCTCTCTCTCTCTTTTCTGAAAAGCGTTCCAATAGGTATGGGCACTAATCCCCTAACCATGCCCCCTCCCCCACCAAACCCTATGCACTCTACCATACATGCTGAGTCTTATTCATTCAGATGTTTGTACCCAAATGTCCTTCAGTGTAAATGTGTCCACTGGAGTCTAGTCAACACATCCAGTGGGCGTATGTAAGTCATACTCTCCCTCAACACACACACAAAAATTAGGTATTCTTATTAAACCCACTCAAACTGATTGTTCCTGAAAAATAAATCTTTTTAGAAGGAAGTGCCATATTTTGTGCTCCATGTAGTTTTAGAAATTAAGGTTTTCCATAACACAAAAGGACAAAAGTGGTGGCTTTATGTTTATTCCCATTTTCATGCTACAATCCACTTAGCTCCATAATTAACACTGTAATGATTTGATTAGGAACAGTTTGTGGGATTATTAGCCACTCTTGGTTTTTTCTCACCTCATTAACTGGCAAACTCAACACTGACTCTTGATAATAACCAGTTTCTCATGGTCTGTTGCTCAGTATTACCAAATCTTTTAGTGTTATGAAGCCATTTTCATTAAGAGTGAACAGTTTTTCTGCTTTTTCATTGTTAAAACATCATGCTCACATTAAAGTATATGTGTGCATCACCTACATAACAATTGCTTTTTCTTAAGAAGAAGCAGTATCAAGTTAAAATCTGTTTAGCTGAAATGACACTGCTCAATTTTTCTGGTATCTTGCTAATACAAATGTCAGAATAAACAACCTGGAATTTAAAAACCTGTAAGTGTAGCTTTATTATTGGAGACTAGTAACAATGACGTCAATTCACATGTTGGATAAATTGTGATTCTGGAAACAGATAAAATTCAATGAATTTGAAGTATACTTATTTATAAGAGCTTAGTAAGTGTTTCTGATTGGCATGGAGTTAACTAGTATGCCCTCATCCTTTACTTAAGATAAAAGATAGAAATTAGGACTGTAGCTCAGTGGTGGAGTGCCTTGCTTTCCCAAATATTGGGATTGTATATGTGCCTAGTTATAGTCACTATATTGTATAGTGAACCTAGTAAAATTATTCTTCCATCTTGAAATTTCATGTCTACTGACTAATACCTACCATATCACCATCACCATTATCTGGCAAATACCATGACATTTTCTACTTTGGTAAGTTAAACAATTTTAGATTTCATATATGAGATCATGCATGTTTGTCTTTCTGTGGCTCATTCTACTTAGTATATGTCTTAGTTTTTCTATGATTGCTGTGATGCCCTCAGAAGAGCAGTTTAGGAGAGAAAGGGCATATTTTGGCCCATAGTTCAAGGTACAGCTCATTATGGCATGGAAGTCAAGGAAGAAGGAGCTTGAAATAGCTAGCCAAATTATGTCCACAATCAGAATAGGGCAATGAGTGCTTGTACTTACTCTCTCCATTTTATGTAATGCATGATCCCTGCCCGGATAATGTTCCTGCCCACAGTAGATCTGTCTTTGCACCTAAATTAATGTAATGACAATAATCTCCTTCAGGCATTCTCTGAGGCTGTTTCCAAACCGATTTTAGATTCTGTCAAGTTCACAACACTAACCATCACATCTTGTCTACTAGATATTCATGTATACTTTTTTGAGACCGGGTCTCCCTATAGCCCCAGCTGACCTGGAACTCGCTTTGTAGACCAGGCTGGACTTGAACTCAGAGATCTACCCTCCTCGGCCTCTTGCCTCCCAAGTGCTGGGATTAAAGGCG
>NW_008330320.1:34962-37070 GCF_000622305.1 Nannospalax galili
GTATACTTTTTTGAGACCGGGTCTCCCTATAGCCCCAGCTGACCTGGAACTCGCTTTGTAGACCAGGCTGGACTTGAACTCAGAGATCTGCCTGCCTCTGCCTCCCAAGTGCTGGGATTAAAGGCGAGCATACTTTTAATCCATAATTCTTCACTTTTTGTTCCCAAAATCTTGTTTACTTTATAATATAAAATACAATCCAACTTCAAAGCCTTTACCAATTCCAACAGTTTAAAGATGCAAGTCCATGTCTTATCTGAGACTCAAAGTAATCTCTTGTGAACTCCTGTAAAATAAAAAATCTAGGTTATATGCATCCTACATAAAATGGCACAGTATAATCATTAACATTCCAAAATAGAAGAATGGAGCACAGTAAGAAATGATTAAATCAAAGCGAGGCTGAAACACAGCAGGCAAACATCAAACCCTGCAGCTTTATGCCAAGCATTTGGGGCTCATAATATAATCATCTGAACTGCAAAATCTTGGGTAGTCCCATTCCTCTTTCTTGATTTATATGTACTCTGTGCATGTATCTTTCCTCAGCAGGCATGTCATGGCCCTGGCATCTCCAAATTCTCGGTCTCCATTGTAACTTAGGCTTCACCTTCTCAGCTTCACACATTGACTTCTCAGAACTTTGCAGGGATTCTGATACTACTATATATTTCCTGGCCTCAGTTGCTCTCTGAAATCATGAGAAAAGACTCATTGACTCCCTCAATCTTGCATCTTCCATGATTGCAAACCGGGGCCATAGGAGCAATGCTATAAGGTTTTACTGCCAAGCTTAGATGTAGCCTTGTCCTCTCAGACTACAGATATATCATCTTTTGTGTGGTGATCCCAAGGATACCTGTCCCTGTGCAGTTTCCTTTCAGGAACAGGGGACCTCTTACATTGAAGCTTTCTTCCTTCAAATTAATTTGGATTTTCATAAGATGGAGTCTCTGATGGGTGAGGTCTTCCTCTCAGGACATATTTCCTATGGTCCCAGTGCAATGAAGTAAGTTTCTCTTGAATGATATTGGTGTTCTTAACAATTAGAACTGCTTTCTTACTACTAGCCTGAAAAATCTCTTAGTACCAGCCTGTCTTGACATTTTCTATGTCAATGTTCCCTCAAGTTCTCAGGACAAGAACAAAGTGAAATTAGATTCTTGACCAAACTATTACATGAATAGCCCTTATCCAGATTCCTAAGAGAACCTGTGTTTCCTTCTGAGACCTCACGATCTGGGCCTCTACTGTTTGCATTTTTCTCAGCATTCTTGTCTTCCAAGCTCCCCCCAGAATGGCCAATTCAACTGTACTTACAGCATTTGAAGGTTTTTCTAGCCTAAAGTTCCAAACTCATCCACAATCCTCCTGCAAACCAGTTTCAAAAAGAGAAAAATCATAAGGTCCAAATTTATCACAATAATGGCCTCACTTCTGGTATGAATTTCTATCTTTGCTGCTTTTCCTGTTTTTTGTGATAAAATTTACTCACAAGAGCAACTTAGGGGAGAAAGGGTTTACTTTGGCTCATAGTTCAAAGGACAGTATATTGTGGCAGGTAAGTCAAGGTAGAAGGAGCTTGAAACAGCTGGTCAAGTTAGGTTCACAATCAGAAGGGAGAAATTAATGCTAGTGTTAAGCTAGCTTTCTACATTTTATATACTGTATGATGCAAGGAATAGTCCCAATCACATTAGATGTGTCTTTGAACCCAAATTAATGAACCAAGGTAATCTCCAATAAATACACCCAGATGTCTATCTCTTAGGTGATTTTAGAGTCTGTCAAGCTGACAATTAATACTAAACATAGCAGCATTATACATTCCAGTTTCATCCATGTAGTTACTAATGGCAGCACTGTCTTCCTTCTTAAGACAGAATAGTATTATTACATCATGCATGTATACTACTTTTTTTTACCTGTTCAGACACTGGTGTTGCATATGTCTTAGATATTGTCATAATGCTTCAACAAACATGAGATTATGGATTAATTTTTCAGTATGCAAATTTAAATTCCTTTGATTGTTTCTATAAAACTGAGGTTACTGGATCATTTATTAATTTTATTCTTAATTATTTGAGCACCTCCATACTTTTTCC
>NW_008330320.1:37086-49344 GCF_000622305.1 Nannospalax galili
CTTTTTCCATCCATATTTTCCATCCATAACTTCCATACATATTTTTTCAATATTTTCCAAAATAGCTGTAACTATCTTCAAGAGGTAGAATAAAGCCTGGTACTGTTGGAAACATCTTAGCCCTTAGAATGTCTGAAACTTGATTTTTGTGCAATCTGGAATGTATTGGTTGCTTCTGAAACACGTGTCTGTATGCTTGGTGTTGGGGCTGGTTTGGAGTATGGAATTGAATATATCAGCCTGGTGTTAAAGCAGCCCCAGAGATAAATTCTGTCGGGGATGCTGCCCCGACACAGGAGCCAGGGAAAGGGAAGTGCACTGTCCGCCCATTACCCGCAGCCTCCCCGGGAGACCATCAGACATGACAGGGAGCCAGTCAAGAAGGAACTAGTTTATTGAAGGTGTTTACAGAGCTTATAAAGGCAAAAACCACAAAGGAAAATCCCCTCACCAACCAAGTGTCCAATCATTTTAAAGGTGAACTTGAGCATGCTGTCTCCTCTCCATAGCACAGCATTGTGTTCCCAGGTAATCACGTGCTGCCAGGATGCACGAAAATGACAGGAACCACTCAGCATTCATCAAAACAAGTCTTGTCATGTTCCAGCCATTTCCTCTAGGCGCCATCCTCCCTCGCCCCTGTCCTCAGGCCCCTGCAAATTCCATTAAGCAGAGTTGGAGTCTGGGACTTTGGAATCTTTCCTTATTCTGATAAGTGCTTGGGATCCCAGTCCAGGCAAACCATTCAAGGGCCCTAGGACTGACTTGGTGTTTGGAGGGATGTGGAGGGAGGCTGGGTCAAAAGGTGGAGAAATGATGACTAAGGCTACAAAGATTATCTTGGTAATATAATACTGTGAGACCTAAAATATGAAGGTGCTGGAGCCAATCTGGCAGCTGAGAAAGGATCAGATCCTTGGTTCTATTGGCCAAGTCTATATGGAACCTGGGCCTGTAGGATGAAGCCTATCTTGGGGTGGACATAGAGACCCAGTTGTCAGATCTGTTTTGAAGTCTGGGTCCCCCATGATTTACTTGTTGTATTTTAAAAAATTATTGAATTTCTGAGCATTTCATAAAATACACCTTAATCATATTTAGAAAACTCCCCCATCTGCATCCCCATAACCCCCTCACCTTATTCCATGTATTCTGTCATATATGTTAGGGCCTATCAATTGAAGTTTGTGTTCCCAAATGTTCCTTGGTGTGAGTTCATCAGCTGGAACCTGGTCAACCTATCTAGTACAACTCCCTTAAAGGAGACCAACACTTCCCTACTCAGCAGTGATAAGTCGACAATAGTTTCTCAGCTAAAGTTGAGACTTCTTATCCATTTCCCCACTTCTATGCTAGGTTTTTGTATGATTTGAGTGTGCATGGGTTTTGTGCATGCTGTCACCATTGCTGTAAGTTCATATGAGTAAGTTCCCAGCCATCTGGAAACTCTGTTTCCGAGCGGTCATCCACCACCCCTGTCTCTTAAAGTCTTTCTGGTTCCTCTTCTACCATGGTCCATGAGCCAAGGGTAAGTGAAGTTTGAAACAGAAATCTTTTCCGGGGACACATACTCTTCAGTCTCTCATTCTTGGCAGTTTGGCCATTTGTGGCTTTCTGTGTTAATAACCATCTGTGGCAAGAGGAAGATTCATTGGTGAGAGTGGAGAGATGCATTATGGGGACACATACTCTTCAGTCTCTCATTCTCGGCAGTTTGGCCATTTGTGGCTTTCTGTGTTAATCACCATCTGTGGCAAGAGGAAGATTCATTGGTGAGAGTGGAGAGATGCATTAATATCATCTCTGCCCCACGTTCTGCTAGGTTTCCTGAGCCTTAGGTGTTACATTGCAGATGTGTCACTTAGGGCTGGGCATCTCACAGACAATTATTCTCTGCTTGTGACTGCTTGTGGAATTCTGTAATAGTCTCTGTGGTAAAAAGATGTTTCTTTGCTGAATAATGAGAGGTATAATTCTTTGTAAATATAAGGATACGTATTTAGTATACAGTAAAATATTATCTTTGTCTCTGCATGTGAGAGACAGGATTTTCTCTAGGACCTAGGACTTATCTAGACATATGTGTTAGGCTTTGTTTACAGTGCCACACATGAGTTTCCTCCTACTGAACAAACCTTAAGTCCAATTAGATAACTTTTTTTACTCTCCCTACTGTACCTATAGAGATGGTTTCCTGCACCATGCATTCTTGTGGTTATTAGGTTTTACAGATAGGTTGAACCATAGATTGGCGTTTTTGTTGTTGTTTGATTTGTTTGTTTTTTTTTCTCCTTAGCAGGTTGCATAGTATACTCTGATATTATGAGAATATCCTTCAGGTAGGAGGCTTCAGGGTCAGTTCCAGGTCCATTGTTCAAGTCCTGTGTCAAAAATATATATTGTTTTCAGTAATAGGGTCTTATCTTTAAGTTTTTGGAGGCAATCAAGGACTGTGACCAATAGCTTTTATCATTTGGGGAATTCTTGGACTACCCCGACCAACAACTCAAAAGAAGTTTTCTGCTGTCTGACATTGTGTTTCCTGCTGTATAAACTTGAGACATAAATATGCATGCATATATATGTGTATACATATGTATATATGTACATATATGTACAATTATATATAGCGCATTTTCAGTGGGCTTTTGAACTAATACATTTCCCTCTAGTTTTTCACACAACCTAACAATCTAAAAGCATTATTTTTTCAGTCTCTCTCCCTCTTATAACCCTCCCTCCTCTCTCCCAATTTAAATAGCCCAGACTTTCCCCATTTCCCTCTTGATAACACCTGTCTCCTACTATCTCCCTCTCTTGAGCTCCTTCCTTACCCCCTTTACCCCATGATTCCATTTCATTTTTCTAGTTCCTGGAGTTACATCACGATATATACTCACTCCTAAGGATTTTGAGTTACAATTCACAAATAAAAAAGAACATTATGTCACTCAATTATCTGAGTCTGTTACTTCACTCAGTATAACAATTTCTACATCCATTCATTTACCATCAAATTTCATGACTTCATTTTTCTTTACCCTTGAGTAGAACTGCATTGTGTAAATGAAACACATTTTCATTATCATCAGCTGAGGACATTTGTGAAAAAAGCTGCAACAAACATGGCTGCAAAAGTATCTCTACAGTAGAATGAATCCTTTGTTAATAAGCCAAGGAGTTGTAAAACAGGTTAATATGGGGGATTTATTTTTAGTTTAAGAGTTCTCCACACTGCTTTTCACAGTGGTTGCACCAGTTTGCAATCCCACCAACAGTGGGTGAGGGGTCCCCTTTCCCCACATCCTCACCAGCATTTGCTGTCATTTGTTCTCTTGATCTTAATAATTATGGCTGGGGTTAGATAAAACTTTAAAATAGTTTGAATTTCCCTAGTTACGAAGGATGTTGAATACTTTTTAAAGTGTTTCTTAGCCATTTTATTTCTTCATTTGAAAGCTATCAGTTCAGCTCCAAAGTCCATTTTTTAATTTGGTCATTTCATTTTTAGCTATTTTTGTTTTTTGAGCTCTTTGTTTATTCTGGATATTAACTGTTGGATGTGTAGCTAGTGAAGATTTCCTCTGGCTCTGTGGATTTCCTCTTCACTCAATTAATTGTTTCTTTTGCTATACAAAAGATTTTTCATTTAGTGAGGTCCCATTGTCAATTACTGATTTGAATTCCTGAGCAGCTGATGTCTGATTTAGAAACCCTTCCCTGTACCTATATCTTATCAATACTGCCTATGTTTGTTCTAAGAGTTTCAGCATTTCAGGTATCACACTGACGTCTTTGATCAATTTGGAGTTGAATTGTGGGCAGGATGATAGATAAGGGTTTAATTTCATTCTTTTGTGTGTTCTAGATCCAGTTTTGCCAGTATGATTTGTTGAAGATCCTGTCTTTCCTCCACTGTGTATTTTGGCACCTCTGTCGACTCTCAGGTGGCTGAAATTGCATGCATTCATGTTTGGGTCCTTTATTTAGTTCCACTGGTGTACATTTTGGGTTATGCACCAATACTATGCTCTTTTTATGACTATGTCTCTGTAATATAGATTGAGATCTGGTATAGTAATCTCCCCAGCATTGCTCTTTGTGCTCAGCATTGTTTTGTTTATCCAGGATCTTTTGTAATTCAATGTGAACTTTAGGATTTTTTTTTCTATCTCTGTGAAGAAAGTCGTGAGGATTTTGATTAGGTTTGCATTCGATCAATTAATTGATTTTGGTAGGAATGTCATTTTCACAATATTAATTCTACCAATTCATGACTACAGGAGGTCTTTCCATCTCCTTGTGCCTCAACCTCTTTCTTAAATATTTAAAATGTTCATTGTTATAGGTCTTTAAATGGCTTTGGTTTTGTTTATTCCTAAATATTTTTGAGGCTATTATGAATGAAGGATTTTCATGAATTGTTTCTTTGCTTGCTTGTTACTGGTTTATAGAAAGGTTACTGATTTGTAAATTGATTTTGTATCCTGTCTTTTTGCTGAAATTGTTGATCATTTCCAGGAGTTTTCTAACAGAATTTTTGGGATTACTTATGTATACAATCATATCCTCTACAAATAGGAATAATTTGACCTCTTCTTTTCATTCACTAACATATATTGACATATATGTTCCCTCTGGAATAAAGCTGACGATCATGGTGGATGATCATTTCAATGTGTATAGGGATTGCCATTATTTTGTTGAGAATGTTGGCTTCTATTTTCATTAGGGATATGGGTCTATAGAATTATTTTTTGTTGTGTCTTTTCCTGGTTTTTAGAGTAATACTGGCTTCATAGGAGGAGTTTTGGAGTTCTCCCACTTTTTCTATCTTTTTGAATTATTTAAATAGTATTGGCATTATATCTTCTTTAAGCGGCTAGTAAAATTCTGCGGTGAATCCATCTTGGCCTGGGCTCTTTCGAGTCAGAAATCTTTGTATTACTATTTCAATTTCCTTTTTTGTTATGGATCTGTTCACAGTGATGATCTCTTCTTGATTTAACTTTGGTGGATCCAATGAATTTACAAATTCATCCATTTCTTTTAGATTTTCAAATTTAATAGAATATAAGTTTTTAAAGTATTCCCTTATAATTTTGGGACTTTTTTTTTTTTTGTCTGTTGGGATGTTTACGTTTATCCCTAATTTTATTGATTTGGATTTTCTTTTTTTTATTTGTTTAGTGGGGCTGCCTGTCTATTTTGTTGATATAGTCAAACCAGCTCTTAGATTAATTAATTATTTGCATTCTTTTTCTTGTTTTTTTTTTCTGTCTTTTTCAGAAAGGGTCTCCCTGTAGCCCCAGCTGTCCTGGAACTCATTATGTAGACCAGGCTGGCCTTGAACTCACAGAGATCTGCCTGCCTCTGCTGCCCAAGTGCTGGGACTACAGGCATGCACCACCACACCCAGCTCCTTGTTTGTATTTTATTGATTTCTACTCCAATTTTTATGATTTCTACTCATCTTTTGCGATTCCATTTGGTTTGTTCTTGCTTTTTGAAATTTTTGAGTCTTACCATTAAGTCATTTATTTGTGTGATTTTTGATTTTTTTAATATAGGTACTTAGTGCTATAAATTTCCCTCTTAACACCACTTTTAATGTGTACCAGAAATTTTGCTGTGTTGTGTTATCACTTTTGTGTAGGTCCAGGAATACTTTTATTTATTTCTTGACTTCTTCTTTGACCAGTTCATCATTCAGAAATCTGTTGTTTAATCTCCGTAAGTTCATGTACTTACTAGAGCTTCTTTTGCTGTTGATTTTATTTTATTCCATTGTCATCCAATAGAATACATGAAATTATTTCAATTTCTTTGTTTGCTGAAGTTTGAGTTGTTCCCCAATAAGTATTTTATTTTAGAGAAATTTCTATAGGCAGTTGAGTAGAGCGTGTATTCTTTGGTGCTTGGGTAGAATATTATGTAATGTCCATTTAATGTATAATATCATTTAATTCAGATGTTTCCCTGTTCAAATGTTTCTTTGATCAGATGACTTATCTGTTGGAGAAAGTGAGGTATTTAAGTCATCTAGCATTATTGAATTAATCTTCCTTGAAGTCTAGTAGTACTGTTTTTATGAGATTGGGTACACCAGAGTTTGTGCATTTACGTTCACGTGTTTGATGTACTCTTGGTCAGTTGTTCACTTGATCACAATGTAGTGCCCATCTATCTCTTTTGATTCATTTTAATTGGAAATGTATTTTATCAGATATTAGAATAGCAACTCCAGCTTGTTTTTAGTTTCATTTGCTTGGAACTTTTCTCCATCCTTTCACCCTAAGGTGATGCCTACATTTGGAGGTAAGATGATTTTTTTTGTATATAACAAAAAGGTGAATTTTGTTCCTTAATCTATTTAACTAGCCTTTGTCTTTTGACTGGGGAGTTGAGGCCATTGATATTTAGAGTTATTTTTGAAAGCTGTGTATTTTTTATTGTCATTGTATTTTCTGTTTTTGTTCATAATATTTTTTGTGTTTCTCTTCTTTATATCCTCATTTATTTTCTTTCTGTAACCTCTTGAGTATTGTCATTTCTTTCTTCTGTCCTTTGCATTGCTTCAAGTATTCTATGTAGGGCTGGCTTGGTGGACATGAATTCTTTCAGCCTATTCATATCATGGAAGGTTTGTTGGCATCTATGGTTATTTAGAACAGAAAGTACTTTAGTCCAGGCTCTTCTGGTTTTATAGTTTGTATTGAAAAGTCAGCTAATTCTGATGGGTTTTCCTTTATAAGTAACTTACTGGTTTTCTCTAACATCTTTCAGTGTTCTCTTGTTCTGCACATTTAGTGTTTGTACTGTGCTGTGCCATTTATGGTTTCTGTTCTCATCCTAATTGGTATTCTATGTGCTTCTTGTATCTGTAATTTGCCCATTTTTAAAATTTTTTTCATAGTCTTTGCTTGAACAGTTCAGTTTTTCAACTTTGCAACTTTGTTGTCCAATCTTGATATTTTGTTTTCCACTTCATTGTGCTTGTGAGGCTTTCTTCTGTAAATAATCTCTTACCAAAGCTAAGTTAGCAAGCACAATAACCTCATTTGTTCTCAAAGTTGAACTGTGGTCATTGTTGTCCTAGCTGGATGAATAGATATTTGTTTATTTCTCTTCAGGAAGTTCCAACAATAATACCAATGTGCCAACTTTCCTAATATTCTTCCTACTTATGTGAAAGTATTCTAATAATTTATGATGTCACATTATAGCATTGTCTGAATAAAGACTGGCTGACTCTTGGCAACCATTTCAACCAAGAGTAGAAGCCTGACCTCTTCTGATAATTTATTCCTCCAGATTACTCCTGGAACTCTGATCTTAAACAAAGACCTTTATTGAAACAGTATGTCCAACATGATTTGGGGAAGGAAAAAAAAAGAATAAGAATTTGCCTTATTGGGGAATTTTTCATTTCTCACCCATAATGACCTAGAACAGCATACAAAAGCACAATCAGATGTTGTCAATTTAATCCCAACTGTTTTTACAACACAAATGGGATAATTCTTATTGCATCTAATATATATCTGCTGCTCACAGTATATGCTATTTTCACAACATAACATATATACATACATTTATTATTATGGGTCAAGTATAAGGAAGCGTCATGAGGATTAAAGCAATGTTTACAAGTCCAAGGCCTAGTAAGCTTGTTTACAGTATAAACCAGCTGAGATAATGTTAAATGATCTCAAAATATAAGATTAACTTTTTGGTTAGAAGGTTAGGTAAAAATCATTTGTACAGAGGCCATTCCCACAGTTTCCTCTTCTTTGTTTTATAAAATAATAAACCCCTATATCTGTAAAAGTCATTTCCACAGTTCTCCCTTGTTTGTTTCTAAAAGAGAAAGAATTTTCATTGGCGTGGTCTCTGGTGGTAGAATTGTTAGAGTGTAGTATACTAAAAGAGCAGTATGAATCAGCCCCATTTTGTCCTGGGTTGTTCTCTGGAAAAGGTGGCACAGGCAGGACAGCACTATGAGGAGAAAGCAAATGAGCAAGACCATTATTCATGCAGTTGAAATTCAGGAAGGTCCTCCTTCCATTCCCAGATTGTTGCCGTCTCTTGTCAGCTCATGGTATGACTTTACTGGTCATGTTGGGATCCAGAAAGGGACCTGTAGGAGAATGTGCAGATGGCAGATCCTCTAATTAATGAAAGGAATGAGATCTAGCCATTAGTTGGCCCTTAAAGGTGTTTATATAAAACTATAGGTTTTAGTAAAACTTATTATTACATTTTTCAATTGTTAGAAGACTTGAGTGTAAGAACTGAAAAATTTAAAGTATACATTGCTTTAACAAGTTATTCTCTTAAGTATAAGTTGCTTTAGTTATTTGTTCCTTAACAATTAATCTTTTATTGCTGTTTTTCATTTGTGTTTGGTTTTTCACTAGTAAATGAATTATTTTAATTATGGTTTGTTGTCGCCAGAGTTCTCTTAGGGTCTCTTGCATGATCAGACAAGCCACATAACATATTTTTATATGAATTTATGGTTTATGCCCTAAGGGAGTAAATGAGGGGATTTACATAGAAATGCACACCCGGCACCCAGCTCCTCCGACGTTCTAGATTGTTTCTGTGCCCACCAACAGTCTCTGTTAACTTTCACCCACACATCTTGGGCCCACAGTCTCGTGCCAGGTCTGTAAATACTCCCTCTCTCGTTTTCCTCCATGTCCACTGCCCACCTTCATGGCAGCTCCATGCTTCTGTCACAAGATGGCTCCCAGAAGCCCCTCCGCAGTCAATTCTCTGCAGCAGGCCCTGCCCCTTGGAGGAAGCAGGCAGTTTGGGACACACTTGTCCTTGGGGGTTATATGGGGAATGCCAAGAAAGACCCCTGTCTTTTGATTTGTTTTGTGACCTCCTTTATAGAGAAATCAGTTATTCATTGAAAAAAATTTAAAACAATCAAAGGAATTTATGTGAGTTACCTCCGTTTGGCAAAGTCTATTGGGATAAAGACCTCTGAAATTGACACCTCTCAGGATGAGAGGATCCCAATGATTGCCAGTCAGGGCAGGACCAGAAACTTTGGGACCGTTTGGCAAAGTCTATTGGGATAAAGACCTCTGAAATTGACACCTCTCGGGATGAGAGGATCCCAATGATTGCCAGTCAGGGCAGGACCAGAAACTTTGGTGGAATTGTACCTATGATAATCGAAAGTACATAACTGAACAGTCAGGATGAAAATTTCCTTCTGTTAGGGGGCCAGGAAATTCTATATGGGGTTGAATATGTTGAATATAAACAGGCCTATGAGGAATGCTTTGAAGAGAGATAAATAATGATAACAAGAAGGAATCTGAACAATGAACTAAGGTGTCTTATGGTAATACTGAAAGGCTTGAACCACATAGTGAAAGTAGGTTAGTAAATTGAAGGGTTTATTGTAGGATTCTTTAAAACAGAAATAGCAGCTAAAAGTTCTGCACATTGGGTGATAGTTGCTCCAGGGAATTACAAAAATAGCACAGTCTAACATCATCAAATCATATAATATCTGCTTTGCCTGATTTGTTGGCTCTATCTGAAAAAAAAAATTGCTATTCCATTAGGAATGAGATGTGTTCTCATGGGAGGAAAGACTTATGTAGGAAGTAATGGACTTCTATAAAGTATTTATAGAAGAGAAGTGAAAGGAAATTTGCCCCTCAAAAATAGCAGAGTTATATGCCAATCTTCTAAGATCTGTAAAAGAAAGTTGGAAATTATCTTGATATATGGAAGGATAAATAATACGAGGATCTTGTCCAATAAGTTGGGTGATTCTGGTTCAATCTTGTTGAACAAGTGTAATTCTTTGTTGACTTGGAGTCAAAACTTTTGTTTAGGTACACTAGGAAGAAATAACAATTCTAAAATTGCTAAAGAGGGACTTAATTATCCAATGACTTTAATAAGGGGAGTATTAAAGACACATAAACGGACAGGTAAATCTTAGTGTCTATGAGAAAGTTGTCTTTGATCTAAGCTTGAACTACTAGCTGTAGTTGCTGCAATGCAAGAGGAATTAGAAAGTGAAATGAATTTTCATCAGTGTCTCCTTCAAGAAAAACAAAAATGTAAGAGAAATTCACATTGTGAATTCCCAGGGAAGGTTGAATTCAAATGATACTGACTAAAAGCTGTTACAGAGAATTTCAAAGTTATCCTTTATAGAAGAAACAGTTGTAATCTATGAGGTTTAATGAATAAAAAGAAGAAATGTTAGAAAATTTATCCAAGATAGTTGTGTGGAGCATTTAGGGGGATTTTGTTTGGGGATAGCTGTAAATGAAATATTTTTTAAATTTTATTTATTTTTATTTTATGTGTATGCGTGTATTGCCTGCATGTAGGTAAGTGCACCCCTGTCGTGCAATGCCCATGGAGGATATCCTGGAACTGGAGTTACAGTTGTAACAGTTGTTAGCTGCCATACGGGTGCTGGGATTCGAACCCGGGTCATCTGTAAGAACAACCAGTGTTCTTAACTGCTGAAGCAATTCTCCAGCCACCCCCTTTTTAAAATTTTATTTATTGCTTTTATTTTATGTATATGTGTGTATTGCCTGCACCCGTGTCATGCAAAAATGAAATATTTTTAATGAAGCTTATAGATTTTTCTACTCACAGCCATAGCAGGGCCTCTAGTTCTCTTACTCCTAGCCCTGACAATCAGTCCTTGTCTAATCAACTGCCTGACTAACTACATTAGGCAATGGATTAATTCAGTAAAACTTATAGTCCTGAGGGGACAGTATGATCTCCTGTTGCAGTATGAGTCTATTATTTGACTTATGCCCATACAACCAGTGGAGAAAGTGGTGGGGCACATCAGGACTGACCTTAGCTACACTATGTTATAAACAAGTCCCAGAAGTTAAAGCTAGAGGCAGTTAATTCAACTGTGGTAGTGGAAAAGTTTGAATCAGCTGCCCTTGGGACCTAAAAGCCCAGTATAGTTGCCAGCCAGCTATAAAAGACTTTCTTTTGGCAGTTTCCTATATCTGAGTGGTCTTCTCTGGTGAAAAACAAAACAAAACAAAACAAAACTCATAACAATATCGCTTTAATTATGTTGGAGTATGTTCCCTCCAGTCCAATTCCCTCTATGACTTTTAACATGAATGCATGCTGGATTTTGTCAAAGGCCTTTTCTGTATTTATTGAGATGAACATATGATTTTTTTCCTTAAGTCCATTTACATGATTTATTACATTTATTGACTTACATATATTGGACCATTCCTGCATCTCTGGAATAAAGCTGACTTGATAATGGTGGACAATATTTTTGATGTGTTTCTGTATGCAGTTTGTATTTTGTTCAGAAACTTTGCATCTATGTTCAGTAAGGATATAGGGCAGCTGTTTTCTTTCTTGTTGTATGTTTACCTGCTTTTGGTATTTGAGTAATACTGGCTTCATAGAAGGAGATTGGGAGTTCTCCCTCTGTTTCTATCTTTTTGCATCATTTAAGAAGGATTGGTTGCAGACCTTCTTTGAATGTCTGATAGAATTCTACTATGAATCAAACTGGGTCTGGATTTTTATTAGTTTGGAGGTTTTGTTTTGCTATTTCAATTTATTTCTTATGCGTCTGTTTAGGTTGTGATTTCTTCTTGGTTTAAGTTTGGTGGTTTCCATAATTTGAAATTCATTCATTTCTTTTAAATTTTCAAATGTAATAGAGTAATGGTTTGTAAAGTATTCCCTTACAATGTTCTGGATCTTGGGGTATCTGTTGTGATGTTTCCCCTTTCATCTCTGACTTTGTTAATTTAGATTTACTTTCTTTTTTTTGGTTAACTGAACTAAGAATCTATCTTGTTTAACGTTTCAAAGAACCAGCTCTTAGATTCATTGTATTGTTTTCTTTGTTTCTATTTCATTAATTTCTTAATTTCTGCTCTGGTTTTTGTTATTTCTTCTCTTCTGCTAGATTTGGGTTTCATGTGTTCTTGCCTTTCGAGCATCTTGAGTTTCAGTGTTAGGTCATTTATTTTGGGCTCTTTCTAATTTTTTAATGTAGGCACTTAGAGCTATCCCTCTTAGGACTGCTTTGAAAATGTCCCAGAGGTTGTGTTGTGTTGTATTATCCTTTTTGTTGAATTCCAGGAATTCTTTTATTTCTTTCTTAATTTCTCCTTTGACTCACTCATTGTTTAGGAGTGTGTTCAATCGCCACGAGTTTCTGTAGTGACTAGAGCTTCATCCAGTGTTGATTTTGAGCTAACACTG
>NW_008330320.1:50355-77750 GCF_000622305.1 Nannospalax galili
TCTTGTATCTGTATTTCTTTTTTTAATTAACAGAAGTTTTTTATTACAATCCTCTTAAAGATGTGGTCAGTGCCATTGACCTGAGGTTCTTCTTCCTGTATCCACATGAGGCGAAGATTAACAATGTCCCACATTTCCCAAATTTCCTGTGTATTCCATTCCTGTGTGTTTTTTTTTGTGTTTTTGATTGAAGAGTCCAGTTCTTCAACTTATCATCCAGTCTTGATATTCTGTTTTCCAATGCATTCATTCTGTTTGTGAGGCTGCCTCCTTTCTTTTCAAATTGACTTATTTAGTTTTTAAATTCCACCTTTATTTCAGCTTATGTATTTTTCAATATTTCTGTTTCTTGTAAATTTGCTTTTCAGTTTCTGAATTGTTTTGCTATTTTCTTCAGCCACATATTATTATCTTGACTTTCCATCACAAGTTTATGCCTATCCTCTTTGTATTCTTTGAATTACCTGTGTACTTGTTAAGTTCTTTAATCATGCTTATGATTGCTCTTTTAAATGTGCATCATGAGGTTGCTCAGGGTGATTCTCATTGTAACACATTTCTGTAGGGCTGGTGGGTTTTGTTGGGGAAGTGTTCTCTTGATTTTTCCTATTATTTGTGCTTTTGTGTTGTTGTTTGGGCATCTGGATGTCATTTGTCAGTTGTGTGTCTGATAGGAAATTCTATGCTGCCTTTCTTTGTTTAGTTGAAGTTTGTTTTGTTTATATTGTTGACATAGCTTAGTTGCTTTTTGCTCAGGTACGAAAAGTTAGTTGGGGTGTGCTTCAGGTTCCCTCTCAAGTAGTAGGCTGCTTTGGGTAGTATTTGTCTGTGTAGACAGATCAGGAGGGGGCCATGGGTAAGCCAAGGGTGGGGACAGCCTGTGGAGTGCCTAAAAAACAAAACTGGAGAATTGATCTAGTCTTCGTGAAAAGGATCAGGGCACAGTGGGCAGGTCTAGACTAAGAGGGTAATCCAGAGCTCTGGGGCAAAATGAACATGAATGGGCCTAGGCCCAAGGCTAGAAAGGGAACCAGTTACAGGGAGAGAGCAAATGTGTTCAGGTTGCAGGGGAATCCAGGCAGTGTAGGTGGGATCTGACTTACCAGGATGGTAGGAATTTATGAGGTAGATAGATTGGGAGTCCCAAGGCAAGTTTGGGGTGGAGACTGCTTGTGGAGGGTCTAACAAAGTATGCTAGAGGATTAAACTAGTCTTGTTTAGGAAGCTAGTCCAGAGATCTGAGGCAGAAGAGCCCAACGCTAGAAAGCGGACAGAGTCTAATTTGTTTTTTAAACCAGTTCTTGTAATAGTTAGCAATATTAGACCAATGACTTCATTGATTTAAGTAGATGTTTGACTGAACTCTGACTTTAGAAATTTTCAGATTATACATATATCATCTTAAAGTCTCACCTTTAATGTATTCAACTGTTTCACCATATTTTCTCCTCCCCCTTCTTGGGAGACCTGTGCACCCATGTCCTCTGAGGTCTCAGGGCCGACAAAATGACAGAATACCTTCTAGCTGGGTTTTTCATAATTTATGACATCCAGGAGGAGTGACTTACAAAGAGGTAAAACACCATCACCTGTGTGTCCCACCCTGATTCTCTCAGCTTTTCATGCATGTGTGGCCGCTCACCTGCTCACCAGCCATTTGCTGCTCTATTCTGGGAATTATATATTGCTTTTCTCATACCTAGTTCTCTCAGTAATTCCTGTCCCTCTTTTATAGTCCTCCAGCCCATGCTAATTATGGGAACCTCCACTGGTGATGGCTATGTATGTTTAATACCTTGCACAAGTTATTAGATTAGGGACTGCTCCCTCCTGTATTGGCCTAGGTTAAGCTGCCTATGTCTCACAGATGGGTGGTTATATAACTCAGCTGAGATGCTTCTGAAGGATTTAAATTGTCATTATTTGCTTCCATGTCCCATACCCTCATGAGCCACATGGTGAGGGGCTCTTTAATTGCTTGTTTTAAAGTCTTTCCTAGTCCCAACAGTTCCAGTGTGGAATATTTTCTCCCAGCTATGGTATTGTTAAGTTTTTGTTTGTTTGTTTTTTGTATTAAAAGTTGAATCTGAGGCACAGCTTTAGCTACTTTTATTTCTAGGTTGTCTCTTTTCTCATTACTATCTATCTTTTTCTCTGTGTCCTTTGACCTCTGGTCCCTTAAACTTATGTAAGTTAAAATCTCTCATTTTTCCTCTCTCTCAAGCTCTGAGGCTGAGACCGAATTTGCCAGTAATTACTTAGTCTTCTTAGCCTCCTCTGAGGCTGTTGCTTTTGCCTAGCACAAATATTTATTATGTGAAGAAGTGGCCATCCTGCCTCTCTGGGTTCCCAGTCTGCTTCCAAGGCTTGTAAATTTTTTTCTAGGCTCTCCATAAGCCTTAGGGGATTTTCAGAGGCATGTGGAAGTGGACCCCAGTTTTTAAGGATCTGACCTGTTTTCCCACATTTGCAGGATGGCTACAACCTGGAGACTTCCCCCTTTGAGGCCCTCTGCATCTGCAGTGGCTCACATCATTTTAGTTACATATTTTCCGATCCATTGTATAACCCATGTGACTACCACTAGTCCAATTAAACATATGGGCATTGGCTATTTTCTTCCCTGGGTTCCCACCAGCTTCTCTCAGATAGGTCACATTACCTCACAGGAGGTAAGCCCACATCTCCATGTTTTTTCAGAACTCCTGTGGTTCATCTGTCCAGCCACATTACACCTATTGTTTCACCATATTTTTGCCTGCTGTTTGCGGCTCCATTTCCCCACGCCAATATGGCCACAGCTCCTTCCCTTCATGTGACTGGGTGGAAGAGGTCATGGGCTTCTGCCTGCTTGACTCTTTCTGCAGAGTTGGATGGGGGAACTTCAGGTTACACCAAATTATTCAAGCCTTTATAACTTATAGAAATTTTTACTTTTGTTTTTATTTATTTTTAATTTTCCTTTGCATTGTGGAAACATCCAACTATCTTAATCTTCACACACAAATCCTTCTTCACTGAAAACATTTCTGTTCTTAACATCCTTCAAAAATTTTCTCTTACTGGTTATTTTAATACAATGAGACATAATACCACTAACAAATATATTTTTCATTTGTTCTGAGAACCTTCTTTTTGTGGATACTAAACAATGTCTATCTCTCTTTATAAGTTTCCATTGTCACATCAATATTTGATTCCACCAAAGTTTATCCTGGGGAATCAATAGCTTTGCTGGGCTTCTTGCATAGCATGGTTGATGGGTTGTATAAGGAATAATAAATCAATTGTGTCAATGGAATTAAAGTCAGAATTCCATTTAGTAGCTAAGAATGAACTATATTTGACCAGTATAATAAAGTAAATATCATTTTGGCCAATAAAAATTTCTATCATAGTCCAAACCAAAATATTTTCTGGAAATGTATTCACACAAGTCTTTGATACTGTTTTTAGATTTTTTAAAAAAAATTTATTACTTTTATTTTATGTGTATGAGTGTGTTTCCTGAATGTATATGAGTACACACATGTCATGCAATGCTACAGAGGTCAGAAGAGTGCTTTGGATTCCCCTAGAACTGGAAGGCAACAGAGGTCAGAAGAGTGCTTTGGATTCCCCTAGAACTGGGAGGCAGTTTGTAGCCACCATGTGGGTACTGGGAATTGAAGCCAGGTCCTCTGCAAGAGCAGTCAGTGCTCTTAATTACTAAGCCATCTCTCCAGGACCCTAGATTTTCTTATTACATCTAATTTAGTAGCTTCAATTATAAATATAACACATATATTAGTTCTCACAAAAAGAGGTTTTTTTTTTTTTCTTCTATATTGCTATATCAACAATGAATCTTTATTTACTCTTGGGATGGTGGGTTTTCTATTTCCCTCCTGGAAATTAAAAACTTTTGCTTTTCATGAGAGAATGGACTGAACTGGGTGAATGGTGTTGGTCCTTGTTCTATGGAGGCAACTATTCCTCTCTTCCAAGACTATAGCACAAGGAAGGTTTTCCTCAGTTATTTTCACTTGAAGACTCTTGGTAATCCACGGAGAAGAGCTTTAAAAATGAGTGCCTTTTATGCCTGGGGCTTCCAGAGTTTCTCTACTGTCACAGTGGTTCACTCTCAAATTCTTGAAAGAGTTCTTTATAAATTCTTTAAGTAAACTGTATCATGGTCAGCACATTTTTCTTCCTTTGCTCTGGGACCTGTGAGCCAACCCACTGGTACTTGATTTAATTCAGCTTCATTCAAATACAAAGCAAAATTAAAAGCACTAAAACACAGTTTCATTTTCTGTATGAAAAGTCTTATGAATTCTTTTGAGATGACAGACACTGTGATTGAGGAAGATCAAAGTCTTAACTCTTTGATATACACTTCTCACATTAACCTCCAACAGAGCAATGTGACACTACTAAAAACTACAAAATTAGGCATGGTTGCATTTTTCAAAGCACCAAGGATGTATTAAGTTATGTGCAGGATTTTCTGAATTTTGCATTTTCACCTCATAATTTACTATTTCTGTAAAGCCTATTGTTTTTCAGTAATATGAACATCTATACAAGCAGTGAGTCTCCCCCTCCCCCACATGGAAAACTAGACAGATATTCAAGGACTCTTCATAACATGAAATAATTGGATTCAGTTTACAAAGTTGATAAAATATGATCTTCTGAACATTTTGTTTATTTTTGCAATGTGGACAAAAATATCAGAGATGTTAAACAGTTTCCCTGTTGCCTATAGAAAATCACAGAGGTCTTGGGGGACAATGTAGCCAATACAAATAGTTGATTCTAATCAGCAACTGATTTTTTATTTCAATCTCATATTACTTCTGTTGCTCTGCAAATCTTAACTGTCACATTTCTTGTTATTTCAGGTCATTTGAAATTCAAAGGCTCTAACAAATTCTGCTTGAAGATGATGAAAAAAACATGTTGAGCATAAATATAAAAGCTAAATCAAATTATGAAAGGTTTCAGTGGATTTTAATTCTTGTCAAATTTTATCTTGTAAAAGGAGGAATTTCAAGACTGATTGGAAAGAACATTTAATGAAGAATTCAACTTTTACAAAATTTAGTGAATAAATGGTAATTATATAAGACTTAGGGTATCTAATTTTGTAATAGCTGAGAGTGTTCTGAAATATAAGATTCATTTCCAAACCTGAAGTCTATTTATATGTTACTTTAATATTTAAACATATGCAATATAAATGTAAAATTAGCCCAAATATATCAATATTACATGGCATTGCATAAGTTCCTATAATTTCTAAGCAATTTATCTCTAGTGTTTGAATTGGCATTAGTGAATTTTCACTGATTTTTCCTGGATGATGAGTCATACACGTGAATAATAATTTGGTTTTAAAAGACATTGTGCTGGGGTTGGAGAGATGGCTCAGCAGTTAAGAACACTGGCTGCTCTTGCAGAGGACCTAGGTTTGGTTCCCAGCACTCACTTGGTGACTGACTCCAGTTCCAGGGGATCCAAAGCCATCTTCTGACCTTCATGGGTATTGCATGACACAGGTGTTTTTACATACAAACATACATAATACATACATACAGAAAATACACGTATTTACATAAAATAATGATAATAATTTTTATAGTGGCTGTGCCTTAGTTTCTTCATCTGTAAAGTGGTAATGATAGCAGTTCTACTTAATAGGGTTATTATGAAGATTAAATGAGATAGTATTTATCAACTGCTTGTAATAGTACTTGATCAAAAAGGCATTCATTGGTTCAGCTGTTTTTGATATCAGTAGCACAGAAGTGAGCATGAAATTCTCCATGCAGAAACTATAGAAGACTTTTGCAGCACCTCCCCTTTAAAATGGAAGCAGCAGAAGTTATAACATATTTTTGTGACCTATGAACTCCAAGAATTTATTGAGAGTCAATGAAGATAAAGCTCCGTACACTATACTGCACATTTTAATCACCCTGCATGATGTATTTTGCAGTTTCAAACAGTTAAAAGTTGTTCACATGAAATTTAATTTTGTAATTTCATACACTCAAAGAAAAGCTATTAGTTTATGTTTTTTAAATTTTTACCATCTCCTAGATTGCATATTTTTAAGTAATAGATTTCTCAGTCTTAAATTTTAGACAATATTCCCTTATCTTTCTCTCCAACAAGTATGAATACTCTTCTGGTTTTTTTTTAATTCAGATTGCAAAGAAAACTCATAATACAGTATCTCCCCCTTTCTATGCCAGAATGTCAGTGTGACTCCTCAAAGGGTTTTCAAGGTGTCTTTCTTTCCAGAACCAGCAGAGGCTGCACTCCTCTCCTTATCTAAATTTAGCTCTTTAAAAAAAAAAAATATTTGTTTTTTATTTATTTTTAAATATTTATTTAATTACCACATAATTAGAAGCATCTCATTAAAACAGCATTGACATATTCAATAACAAGTTCCAGAGCTAAGATGCATCTCTTTCAAAATTGCCTGTAAATTTTTAGGTTTACAGTAGAATTAATACATATACACAATATTGTTCTCAGTATAAACTCTGTAAGACATAAAATTGAATGAGGTTTTAACCTTTAAAAAAGATCTCCATTTCATTACTAAAATACACAGTTTCATACAGAAAATTTCATTTTTAATGCAATTAACACTTAGATGTTTGCACATGTGTTAAATAATCGCTAAATATCTGATTATTACTAGTCACAGTCAGTTACTATCTGAGATCCTTGGCACCACCTGAGCATGGATATAAATTCATCAGGTAGATTTCAGTTTTATGTGTAGGAGTGTATTGCCTACATGTGTATAAGTGAACCTGTGTCAACAGTAGAGGGCATCGAATCCTGTGGAACTGGTCTTACAGGCAATTGTTAGCTGCCATGTGGGTACTGGGAAGGGAACTTGGGTCTTCTGCAAGAACATCCAGTGCTCTTAACCACTGAGCCATTGCTCCAGCCCCCAATTTTTAAAAAGCACTTTAGCTTTTTGGTATTACATGCATAAGGGCAATAAAAACTCTTATAACCTTCTAGGTTAAATTTAGGACTTTGAGAGATGATTTCACAAGGGAAATTATACCATACTATACAGAGGGCTTGGGATCCAGAACCACAGAGAAGTCACAGTTTGCACTTGTCTTTAATATCTATGTATCTGATTATTACTAGTCACAGTCAGTTACACTTGGATCCTTAGTACCTGACTATGGATATAAAGTCATCAGGTAGATTTCATATTCACTTACAAGGGTTTGGTGCTAGGATCAACATATGAGGGAGAACATATGTCTTTTTTTTAATGAGTCTGTGTTACTTCACTTAGTATAACAGTTTCTAGTTCCATCCATTTACCTGCAAATTTCATGATTTCATCTTTCTCTACTGCTGAGGAAAACTTCATTGTATAAAGGAATCATATTTTCATTATCCACTTGTCAGTTGAGGTACACTTAGGTTGCTTCCATCTCTTAACTATTGTGAAAACAACAGCAACAAAAGAGGATGTACAAACGTCTCTGCAACAGGATGAGTTCTTTGGGTACATGCCAAGGAGTGGTATAACTGGGTCAAATGGTAGGCTCATTTATAGTTTTTTAAGAGTCCTCCACACTGCTTTCCATAGGGGTTGAACAAGTTTGCAGTCCCACCAGCAATGGATGAGTGTTCCCCTTTCCCCACATCCTCTCCAACATTTGGTATCATTTGTTTTCTTGATCTTAGCCAGTCTGACTGGGGTGAGATGAAATCTTAAAGCGGTTTTAATTTGAATTTCTCTAATTACTAGTGATATCAAACACCTTTTAAGATGCTTCTTAGCCATCTTTATTTCTTCTTTTGAGAACTCTCTGTTCAGCTCCTTCACCCACTTTTTAAGTGGGTTACTTCCTTTCTTGATTCAAGGTTTTTTGAGTTTGTTATATGTTCTGGATGTTAAACCTCTTTCAGATGTGTCACTGGTGAAGATTTTCTGCCATTCTGTTGGTTTTCTCTTCACTTCCTTGGTTGCGTTTTTTGATGTACAAAAGCTTTTGTTGTTTAATGAGGTCCCATTTGTTGATTCTTGACCTTATTTCCTGGTTAGTTAATATGAGGTGTATATTTGTACAATTATTACACCTATATCTTGTAAGTTATTGCCAATGTTTTCTTCTTCTAACAGTTTCAGTGTTTCATCCTTCACATTGAGGTCTTTGACACACTTGGAGCTGAGTTTTGTACAAGGTGAAAGATAAGGGTTTAGTTTCATTCTTCTACAGGTGGAGATCCAGTATTGTCACCAGCATTTGCTGAACATGCTGTCTTTCCTCTGGTGAATATTCTTGGCCCCTTTGTCAAATATCAGGTGGCTGAAATTGCATGTACTCATATTTGGGTCTTTAGTTTTGTTCCATTGATCTATGGGTGTATTTTTGAGCAAGTACCATGCTGTTTTTATGACTATAGCTCTGTAATATGGTTTAATACCCGGTATAGTAATACGCCCAGCTTTGCTCTTAGTGCTCAGGACTGCTTTGGCTACCTGAGGTCTTTTGTTCTTCCATATGAATCGTTGGATGTTTTTTTCCAATTCTGTGGAAAATGTCATGGGGATTTTGATTGGCATTACATTGAATCTATAAATGGCTTTTGGTGGGCTGGTTATTTTAACAATATTAATTCTTCCAATCCATGAGAAGGGGAGGTCATTCCATCTTCTGATGTCTTCCTCAATCTCTTTCTTTAAAGATTTAAAATTTTCATTGCAGAGGTCTTTAATGTCTTTGGTCAGGTTTATTCCTAGATATATTGGGGGAGTTTTGCAGCTATTTTGAAGGGGAGTGTTTCCATGTACTCTTTCTCTGATTGCTTGTTATTGGGATATAGAAAGGCTACAGACTTTTGTAGATTGATTTTCTAACTTGTCACTTTACTGAACGTGTTAATAATTTATAGGCATTTTCTGGTGGAATTTTATGGCGTCTCTTAGATATAATATCATGTCCTCTGCAAAGAAGGATATTTTGATCTCTTCTTTTCCAATTATTACTCCTTTAATTTCCTTCTCTTGTCTCATTGCTCTTGCAAGAGTTTCAAATACTATGTTAAAGAGGAGTGGAAATAGTGGACAGCCTAGTCTGGTTCCTGTTTTCAATGGGAATGCTTCTAGTTTTTCTCCATTTAGAATGATGTTAGCTGTGGGTTTCTTATATATAGCGTTAATTAGGTTGAGATATATTCCCTCCAGTCCAATTTCCTCTGGGACTTTAAACATAAATGCATGTTGAATTCTGTCAAAGGCCTTCTCTGCATCTATTGAGATGACCATGTGGTTCTTGTCTTTGAGTCCATTTATATGATTTATGGCACTTATTTACTTAAGTATATTGAACCATCCCTGCATCTCTGGAATAAAGCCAACTTGATCATGGTCTTTACATTATCATTTTCTTTTCTTTTTAAATAACTATGAGACATAATAGCATTAACAAATAAATTTTCCATTGGTTGTGAATCCATGGATCTATTGTTTTCTTTTTTAATTGTGTCTTTACCCAGCTTTTGTATTAGAGTGATGCTGACTTCACAGAAGGAATTTCAAGATCTCTTTCCATTTCCATCTTTTTGAATAAATTAAGTTGTATTGGACATAGATCCTCTTTAAATGTATGGTAGAATTCTACTGTAAATCCATTTGGTTCTGGGCTTTTTTAATCAGAACGTTTTGTATTACTGTTTCAATTTCCTTATGTGTTATGGGTCTGTTTAAGCTGTCAATCTCTTGGTTTAGTATTGGTGGTTCCCATGCTTTTGGATACCTGTCCATTTCTTTTATGTTTTCAAATTTAGTAGCACATAGGTTTTTTAAAGCATTCCTTTATAATGTTCTGGATCTTTTTGATGTCTGCTGTGATGATTCCCCTTTTCTCTCTGATTTTGTTGATTTGGAGGTGCTCTTTCTTTCTTTTGGTTATCTGGGCTAGCAGTCTATCTATCTTTTTTATCTTTTCAAAGAACCAACTCTTGGATTAGTTTATTCTTTGTATCATTTGCTTTGTTTCTTTTTCATTAATTTCTGCTCTATTTTTTTATTTCTTCTTGTCTACTGGGCTTGGCTTTCATTTGTTGTTTCTTTTCAAGTGTCTTGGTTTAGAATATTAAGTCATTTATTTGTGTTCTTTCTGATTTTTTAATGTAGGCACTTGGAGCTATAAACTTCCCTCTAATGACTGCTTTCATTGTGTCCCAGAGGTTTTGTTGTGTTGTATTGTCCTTTGCATTTAGTTCCAGGAATACTTTTATATCTTTCTTAATTTCTCTTTTGACTCATTCTTTATTCAGGAGTATGTTATTTAATCTCCATGTGTTCATATAGTTACTAGGGTTTCTTCCGATGTTGATTTTAAGCTTTATTGCATTGTGATCTGATAGAATGCAAGGAAATATTTCAATCTTTTTGTATTTGTTGAGGTTTTGTGGCCCAGTATATGTTCAATTTTGGAGAAGTTTCCATGGGGTGCTGAATAGAAAGTATATTCTTTGGTGCTTGGGTGGAATACTCGGTAGATGTCTGTTAGGTCCACTTGATATATAGTATTGTTTAATTCAGATGTCTCTCTGTTAATTCTCTGTCCTGTTGACCTATCAAATGGAGACAATGGGGTATTGAAATCCCCTACTATTAATGAGTTGGGATTAGTCTGAGTCTTAAAGTCCTGTAGTACTATTTCTATGAAATTGGGTGCACCAGAGTTTGGTGAATATATGTTCATGATTGTAATATCTTCTTGGTTTATTGTTCCTTTGAACAGAATGAAGTAGCCTTCTTTATCTCTTCAGCTTAGTTTTAGTTTAAAGTATATTTTATCAGATATTAGAATTGTAACACCTGCTTTTTTTCTTAGTACGATTAGCTTGATATATTTTTTTCCATCCTTTCACCTTAAGGTAGTGCCTGTCCTTGAACGTGAGATGAGTTCTTGCAGACAACAAAAAGATGGGTTTTGTTTCTTAATCCATTCAACTAGTCTGTATCTTTTGACTGGGAAGTTCAGTCTGTTGATATTTAAAGTTATTAATGAAAGATGCATATTGAATCCTGTGATTTTTATTTCTGTTCACATTCTTGACATAGTTGTGCATTTCCACAGTTATACCTTCATTGAATTTCTTCCTGTCACCCCTTGTGTAGTCTTTCTTTTCTTAGGATGATTTTTAACTTGCATTTCCCTAACTACTAATGGTGGTAAAAACTTTTTAAGATGTTTCCTAGCCATCTTTATTTCTTCCTTTTTGAATCCTCTGTTTAGATCTTTAGATCATCTTTTAATTGGGTCATTTGGTTTCTAGATTCTTTGACTTTGGGGGATTCTTTATATATTCTGGATGTTAAACCTCTGTGGGATGTGTCACTACTGAAGATTTTTTCTTACTTTATACGTTTTCTCTTCACTGTTTTTATTGTTTCTTTTGCTTCATAGAAGCTTTTTAGTTTAATGTGGTGGCACTTGTTGATTGCTGACCTTAATTCCTGAGCAACTTCTGCCCAATTTAGACAATCCTTTCCTATACCTATATCTTGTAAGTTACTGCCAATATTTTCTTCTAATAGTTTCAGGGTTTCCAGTTTCACATTGAGGTCTTTGATTCATTTAGGGTTGACTTTTGTGCAAGGTGAAAGATGAGGATCTCATTTCATTCTTCTACAGGTGGAGATCCATTTTTGCCAACACCATTTGTTGAAGATGCTGTCTTTCTTCCACTGTGTGTTCTTAGCACCTTTGTCAAATATCAGGTGGCTGAAAATGTGTGTACTCTAGTTTGGATGTTCAATGATGTTCCATTGACCTATGTGCCTATTTTTGTGCCAGTACCACATTGTTTTTTATGACTATAGCTCTCTAGTATACATTGTGCTCTGGTATAGTAATTCCCCCAGCATTGCTTTTTGTGCTCAGGGTTGTTTTGGCTATCCAGGGTCTTTTGTGTTTCCATATGAATTTGTGGATTTTTTTTTTCTAATTCTGTAAAATATGTCATGGGGATTTTGGTTGGGATTGCATTGAATCTATATATTGCTTTTGGTAGGATGGTCATTTTCACCATATTAATTCCTCCAATCCATGAGCATGGGAGGTCCTTCCATCTCCTGCTGCTTCGTCAATCTCCTTAATGGTTTAAAATATTCATTGAAGAGATCTTTGGTGTCTTTGATCAGGTTTGTTCCAAGATTTGTTGTTGTTGTTGTTGTTGCAGCTATTGAATGGGAACATTTCCCTCTACTCTTCCTCCAATTGCTTGTTATTGGTATACAGAAAGGCTATGGATTTTTGTAGATTTATTTTATAACCTGCCACTATATGGAAAGTGTTGATCAGTTCTAGGACTTTTCTGGTGGAACTTTTAGAATCTCTTAGGTATAGTATCATATCATCTGCAAGAAGGGATAGTTTGACTTCTTCCTTTCCAATTCGTATTCCTTTAATTTCTTTCTCTTGTCTTATTGCTCCAGCAAGAGTTTTAAGCACTATGCTGAAAAGGAGTGGAGATAGTGGACATCCTTGTCTATGTCCTGATATTAATGGGCATGCTTCCATTTTTTCTCCATTTAGAATGATGTTGGCTGTGAGTTTGTTGTATACAGCTTTAGTTATGTTGAGGTATATTCCTTCAGTCCAATTCCCTTTACAACTTTTACCATGAATGCATGTTGAATTTTATCAAAAGCCTTTCCTGCATCTATTGAGATAACAATGTGGTTTTTGTCTTTGAGTCCACTTATATGATTAATGACATTTATTGATTTGTGTAAATTGAACCATCCCTGCGTCTATAGAACAAAGCCTACTTAATCATGGTGAATGATCTTTTTGATGTACATCTGTATTCTGTTTGCAAGTATTTTGTTGAGAATCTTTGCATCTATGCTCATTAAGCATATGGGTCTATAGTTTTCTTTTCTGGTTGTGTCTTTACCCAGTTTGGGTATTGGAGTTATACTGGCTTCACAGAACGAAATTGGGAGTTCTTCCTCTCTTTCTATAATTTTGAATAATTTCAGTAGTATTGGTTGGAGGTCTTCTTTAAATGTCTGGTAGAATTCTTCTGTAAATCCTTCTGGGCCTGGCTTTTTTTTTTAGTTGGGAGGCTTTGTCTTACTGTTGTAATTTCCTTGTATGTTATGGGTCTGTTTAAACTGTTGATCTCTTCTTGGTTTAACTTTGGTGATTCCCATAATTTTAGATATCCATCCATTTCTTTTAGATTTTAAAATTTAGTAAAGTATAGATTTTTAAAGTATTCGCTTTTAATGTTCTGGATCTTTGGGGTGTCTGTTGTGATGTTTCCTCTTTCATCTCTGATTTTGTTGATTTAGATTTGATCTTTCTGTCTTTTGGTTAACTGGGCCAAGGGTCTGTCTATCTTGCTTAGGTTTTCAAGGAACCAGATCTTAGGTTCATTGATTCTTTGTATTGTTTTCTTTGTTTCTGTTTCACTGATCTCCGCTTTGATTTTTGTTATTTCTTCTCTTCTGCTGAGTTTGGGTTTCATTTGTTCTTGCCTTTCCAGTGTCTGGTACTCAGACTTCTTAATAATCATATTTACACTTATCAAGAATAGGTAATAATTCAAGACAAAACAATGTAAATACAGCTTATGATGTTATTAAAATTTTATTTGGGAACAAAAAAACACAGATAACTCAGTTTTATGTTGGATATATGCAATTTACACTCAATATTACAGCCTTTGATCTTTTGAATTTTACTTCCAACAGTTCAAGAATTTTTAAAGTGGCATGAGTCTAAACTCATGTGCATAATCATAAAAACTATGACAATACATTTCATAGGCTATTATAAGTAAGTTAGCTGTATTTTGAAATATGATTTTTAACTTCAGCATAAGCTCCAAAAATGTTACATGATCTGGGCATGGTGGCAGACACCTTTGATCCTAGCATTGAGGAAGAGGCAGAAGGATCTCCATGAGACTGAGGCCATCCTGGTCTACACAGCGAGTTTCAGGCCAGCTGGGACTACATGGATAGCCTGTTAGTAAATAAATGAGTGAATGTTCATTAGTGATTTACAGGATAGCTAAAGATGGTGGTGTTTTGTTAAGTGAAGCAATTTCTATGCTTTCTTAAGCTTATAAATATATATTCAAAAAAGAGAACTTTAATCTTCCAGGAATATTTATTTAAGGTGTACAATTCTCAGAATTTGCTTCATTTACCAAGAAAGAATTTTGTATTATTCAGAAAAAAAATTGGTGCTTATATCCATCATGACTGATGACCTTCACAATTATCCCAGTAAATCTGTCATCCATAGTTTCACCTTTGTAATCTAAGAGGGAGTGAGAATTCAGTGGCGTGGTCCTTTCTTTTTTCTGTATCTTGTATTACTTATGATACATTAATTTTAAGGCATAAATTCAGTTGTAAGAGGTAGAATTTCCTGTCCATAGTATGAGTCAAATGACGGCTAATGAAAACAAGGAGGACAGAACTGATGTGAAAGAGGTGGTATGTGCTTGTAGTGGACAGCTGGAAGGTCTCATGTCCATGATTTCACTGTCTTATAAGGCTCCACCTTGCATGAAGGCCTCTATGTAAAGTCTTCTGCTAGAACAGCCTGTGTTATTCCTATAACAATAAGTTATCTGATTCTTGGTATATTGATCTAATTTTTAAATTTAAAAATAATTTTTTCTTCACACCCTTGCCAGCATTTGCTTTTTAGTTTTGACCTTAGTCATTTTGACTGGAATAAGGTGAAATATCAAAGTGGTTTTAATTTGCATTTCCCTGGTGACTAAATAGATTGTATATATTTAAAAGTATTTCTCAGCCACTTGTGTTTCATCTTTAAAGAACTCCTTGTTCAGGTCCTTGCCCCATATTGTAATTGGGTTGTTTAGTTTTTGATGTTTCATTTTCTTCACCTTTTTGTGTAATCTAGACACTAACCCTCTATCAGAGGTATAGGTGGTAAAACTTTGTTCCCATTTAGTAGGCTGCCTTTTCACTTGAAAAAATGGTGTCATTTGATGTGCAGAAACTTTATAGTTTCATGCGGTCCCATTTGTCAGTTGCTGGACTTAATATTTGCACTACAAGAGTCCTGTTCAGAAAGTCCTTTCTTTGTGCCTGTAAATTCCAATGTATTCCCTACTTTCTCCTCTATCTAATTCAAGGTATTGGGTCTTATGTTTAGGTCCTTGATCCATTGTAGTGGAGTTTTGTGCATAATAAGAGAGGAGTCTAGTTTCCTTCTTCTACATGTGGCTATTCAATTTGACCATCACCATTGGTTGAATATGCTGTCTTTTCTCCAGTACGTATTTATGGCGCCTTTGGCAAAAATCAGGTGGCTAAAATTGTAGATTTATATCTGGACTCATTGTCAGGCTGGTGGCAGTGTAAATTGGTACAGTTATTATGGAAATCAGTGTGGTGATTCCTCAAAAAGCTCAAAATTGATGTGCCATGTAATCCACCAATACCAGTCTTTCCTGGACATATAGTCTTTTGTGTAAAAGGCTTTATGTCTTACAATAGAAGTACTTGGTCAACCATGTTTATTACTGTTCTTTTCATAACAGCTAGAAATTAGAAAGAACCTAGATGTCCATCAACTGACGAATGGATGATAAAAGTGTGGTATAATTATACAGTGGAATTCATCTCTAAAAAGATAAAATCATCCCACATCATATTCTCCTTCTAGCCCTGGAAAGAGGCCCACTTCTTCCCTTGGCACCCCCAGACCTCTGGACCACCCTCTTGGCCCAGATCCCCCTTCCACTGCTTCCTGATCCTTTGCACCCAGACCAACCCAATTCTTCAGTCTACTTCCCTAAAGACCTCATAGCCTGCCCCCACCCCAACTTGCCTTTGCACACTTGAGACCATACTTCTTCCCTGGCTGCCCCTACTCCCAACCTGCCTGGGATTTCTGAGGTCAGCCTCCTTCCCAGTTAAGTTTGACCCCACCCATTGCTCTTGTCTCCCACAACCTGATTCAATCTCCTGGCTCCCACATCCCATTCTCCTTCAAGCCTTGGGAATAGGCCCACTTTTTCTCTTGTCACTGCCAGACCTCTGGACTAACATCTTGGCCAAACCCCCTCCCCCACTGTTTCCTGATCCTTTGCACCCAGACCAACCTAATTCTTCAGTCCACTTTCCTAGAGACCTCAGAGCCTTTCCCCACTTCCAACTTGCCTTAGCACACCTGAGACCAGGCTTCCACCCTGGCTGATCCCACCCCAATCTGCCTGGGATTCATGAGACCAGCCTCCCTCCTTGGTAAGTTTGACCCTGTCCACTGCTCCTGACTTGCAGAACCTGAATCAGTCTCCCAGATTCCACATCCCATTCTCTTTCTAGCCCCAGGCAGAGGCCCACTTCTTCACTTGGCACCCACAGAACCCCTCCCACTGCTTCCTGATCCTTTGCACCCAGACCAATCCAATTTTTCTGTCTACTTCCCTAGAGAACTCACAGCCTTCCTATACTCCCAACTTGCCTTTGCATACATGAGACCAACCTTCTTTCCTGGTTGTTCTCCCAGGCAGTCCCCTCACCACCAACTTCCAAGCCACCTGATCAGGCAGGCATATATGCTTAGTGAGGATTCTGACCAGTCTACTACTCAGCAAGAACTATACTCACCAATTTGTCTTCCATAGCTAAACAAAATAAATAACTAAGATACATAAAGAATATTAACAGGACCAAAATTAAATTAAACAAAAACAAAGTAGAAGTTCCTGCTGAATACATAACCAGCAAGAACATCCATATGCCCAAATGGCAAGACAAAATCACAAACATTATGAAAAAACAGGAAAATATATCCCCAACAAAACCCATGAGTCCTAGAGAAGTGCACAACATTGAGAACCACCCTCTAGAACCTCAGGACACAGAATTTAAAAGAAAAATCATAAACATGATTAAAGAACTTCACACAAACAACTCAAAGAACTCAAAGAGGAAATGCATAAACTTTTGAGAGAAGCCCAAGAATATGCAAATATGCAGCTTAATGAAATATCAAAAACAGTTCATAACTTTAACTTGAGAAACAAATTCATTCAAGAGATAGAAATTGTGAAGAAAACCCAAATGGAAATGAACATGGGACTGAAAGACTCAATAAGCCAATTAGAAATAACAAGAAAAAGTCTCACAAGCAGAATGAATGAAATGGAAAAGAGAATATCAAGACTGGGGGATAAAGTTAAAGATCTGGACTCCTATGCAAAATTCAAAAAAAAAAAAAAAAAACCACAGAAATAGAATATTCAGGAAATGTGGGACAACATGAAATGACCAAATCTACTTATTATGTTATACAGGAAGGAGAAAAAACTCAAACCAATGGCATTGAATATATCCTCAATAGGATTATAGAAGAAAACATCCCTAAATTAAGGAAAGATATACCTATAGAGATTCAAGAATCACAGAGAACATCATTAAGACATGATCAGAACAGAATGTCCCCATAACATATCATAGTAAAAATATTAAATGTACAGAACAAAGAGAGGGTACTGAAAGCTGCTAGAGAAAAACAAGTTACATATAAAAGAAAACCCACCAGAACTACAGCTGACTTTTCAATGCAAACTATGAAAGCCAGAAGAGCATGGAACAAAGTATTCCCAGTTCTAAACAACCAAGGATGCCAGTCCTGAATAGAATACTTTATCCATCAAAGCTATCTATCAAGGTCAAAGGGGAACAGAAAAGTTTCCATGACACAAATAGGCTGAAAGAATTCATGTCTTCCTAACCAGCACTACAGATAATACATGAAGCAATACAGAGGACTGAAGAAAGGAGAGAGTATGCCCAAGAGGCTACAGAAAGAAAATAAAGGTACAACAATGGAAATACAAAATAGAACCACAAAAACAAAGAAATTAAAATGACAGTATACAATACACACCTTTCAATAATAACACTAAATATCAATGGCCTCAATTCCTCTGTTAAAAGACACAGGCTGGTGCAATGGCTCAAGAAAGAAAAAACATCTTTTTGTTGTCTTCAAGAAACTCATCTCAACTTCAAGGATAGACACTTAGGGTAAAAAGATGGTAAAAAATATTCCAAGCAAATGGCCCTAAAAATCAAGCAGATGTTGCAATTTTAATATCTGACAAAATAGACTTCTAAATTAAAACTCATCAGAAGAGATAAGGAGGGTTACTTCATTATAATCAAAGGAACAATTGACCAAGAAGATATTACAATCATGAAAATTTATGCACAAACTCCATTTTCATAAACTCAGTAATCCAGGACCAAAAAACAGATTACCACCAGCTCAGTGATGGTAGGCAACTTTAATACCCCACTTTTGTTAATAGACAGGTCAACTGGACGAAAAATAAACAGAGAGACATCTGAATTAAATGATATACTATATAAAATGGACCTAACAGATATATTGAGAATATTCCATCCAACCACCAAAGAATACAATTTCTACTCAGAGGCTCATGCAAGTTATTCTAAAATTGACTACATTCTGGAGCAAAAAGCAAATCTCAACAAATATAAGGAAAATTGAAATAATTCCATGCCTTCTAACAGAACACAGTGTAACAAAGGCTTCTAATCAACAACAAAAGAAACTCTAGTAAATATATGAACTCATGGAGATTAAACAACACACTATTGAACCATGAATGTGTCAAAGAAGAAATTAAGAAAGAAATAAATTCCGGTAACAAATGAAATGAGGACACAATACAACAAAACCTTTGGGACAGCACAAAAGCAGTCCTAAGAGGGAAGATTATAGCTCTTAGTGCCTACACTAAAAAAATCAGGAAGAGCACATGTAAACAACTTGACAGTACAACTCAAGACTCTGGAAAGGCAAGAAAAAAACCAACCCCAAACCTAGTAGATGAGAAGGAAAAACAAAACTCAGAGCAGAAATGAACGAAATAGAAACAAAGAAAACAATACAACAAAATCAGTGAATCTAAGAGTTCGTTCTTTGAAAGGCTAAACAAGATAGACAGACCCTTAGCCAAGTTAACCAAAAGAAAGAAAGAGCAAATCCAAACCAACAAAATCAGAGACGAAAGGGGAAACATCACAACAGACACCAAAAAAATCTAAAACATTGCAAGAGTACTTTAAAAATCTATACTCCAGAGAATGCCTGTTCTGGCCTCCATCAGTGTAGGGGCTGAGATTTCAGCAGACAGCCTGAGAGTGCCTGACCTCGCCTTCCTCTGGCATAGGGGCTGAGAATTCAGCAGACTGTCTGAGAGCACCTACATCCAGCCTCAGTGTAGATGGAACCCCACTGAATTGGGCCAAAAGCCCATGGAAAACTGACTGATGCAGAGAACCAAAAGTTCAATGCCTTGCCACAAGAGGAGGAAGATCATCCTACAGCTACCACACCCTCCAAGGTTCAGGGCTTTTGTGGAAAAGATTGGCAGAAAGAATGTAAGAACCCGAGGAAGGGGTGGAATGTTAACTGGCTGTGTACTCCGACCATTATGCCAGCAAGCTATAGTCACACCTCCTTCCCACATTCGTCAAGAAATCGAGGGGGGAGCCAGTTACCCCTCCCATCCAATCAGTAGACCTTAGCTGCATGTTGGGGGGGGGCTAAGGATACATAACCCAAGAATGCCAGGAGGCACCTCTAACCATTTTCTGTGACTGTTGGGAAGTCACAGGATATTGGTGTGGACTTTCCAGTGCAGTTTTAAATGGGGGTGCCCACTTAAATAAACCCCCACCCTATGCCCTGTTAAAAAAAGGAAAATGATAGATGTTTGGACAGACAGATGAGAGGGATCTGACTAGACTGCAAGTAGATGGACTTACACTGGGGCATGTCTGGGGACACTGACAACGCAGTGTGCCTTCGTGCCCAGGACAGAATATATGGGTTCCAGTGGGGGGAGGCTATGGGAGGTTGCTAGGAGGAGAAGAAGGAGGGACATGCAAGGGACCATGGTTTGGGGGAGGGAGGGAAGTCAGGAGAGGAAAGATGATGTCAGTTGGGAGGTTTGGAGGGGAGGGAAAGTATAATGGGTGCACTGTGACTAGGGAGGGAGGGAGGAAGGAAGCCAGATTGGAGAAAAAAGAATAGAGATGAGTGGATCTCAGGGGGTAGAAAACCTAGAGGGAAATGTGGTGCAATAGAAACCCTATGAGAAATGCACAGAGTATCTGAACATTAATGCATATGTATACCTGGGAGCTGCTTGGCAGAGAATGCTACTCCCTTAGAGTGACAAGCAGGCTATACAGCATGCATCAAAGAAGCTTCTTTCTGCAACAGATTGAGGCTACAGCAGAATTATATGTCTGGTCAGGCAGAGAGAATATATGCCTGGCAGATGTGAAGTACTAGGTGACACACCTGCAGTTGAACCTCTACAACTAAGGTTCATGGAACATACCTGAATAAGGGGTAGAGAGAGGGCTAATGCACCCCTCAATGCTCACCAGTACATCGGAGTACGATGCACACAGAAGGCCAAAACTGCCCAAGTTTTGGACAATAGGAGACTGTAGAGTGTAGGATGTGACTCCTATATAGACCCTCACCAACCCATGGCTCAGAAACCATTGTGGAAGAGGATGCAGAAAGATTGTAAGAGCCAGGGCTGATTCATGAACACACAGAGGTGGAGATCTCTAGGCCTTTGGAGGCTTACTTATGTGAGCCTGTGGCAGTGGTGACTACAAGCATGGCACCCATGTCAGCTCAATTAAACAAGGACCTAAAAAGGAGGTGAGGAATAGTTGGCAGACCATCACTAGATTGAGAACTATTTGAGACTGATTGCTGCTGAATGAGGGAGAGTATGACTTACATACAATCACTGGATGGGCTGACTAGGCTCCAGTGGACACATGTGTACTGAAGGACATTTGGATATAAACATCAGAATGAATAGGACTCAGGATGCATGGCAGGATGTGTAGGGTTAAGTGGGGGTATGGGGTCGGAATGGATCAGGAAGGGGGGTCTAGATTTAAGTGGGAAATTTCATATGAAATTTTAGAAGCTGGGGAGGGTGGATTCCAACTTCCATCACTGTAGCTGCTCTAATCTCAGCAGACCACCAGAAAGTGCAGAATTTAAGCCTCCCTCTGGCCTCCCTCTGGCAGAGGGCCTGAGAAGGCAGGGGTCTGCCTGAGAGCCACTGGATTCTGCCTCCACGCGGTGGTGATGTTCCCCTAATTGCACCATACCCATCCCTATCTGGGATTTTGTGAGGCCCCTCCAAAGATCCCAGGACTGATGTGGCTTTGGTAAGCTAAGGCTGAGATCCTAGCAGAAAATGTGAGAGGGAGGACTGTCTGAAGGCAGCCAGATCCTGTCTCCACTAAGTGAAGGAATCCTGAGCGTACCTGACTGGAACCTGAATTGGGCTTCTGTGTGTGCTCCTGAATAGCTGATCTGAAGCTATCAGTTCCTTCCAAGTTAAACTTGAGAGAACCTAAAGCTTGTGCCAGCCAGATTTATATAACCAATCAAAAAAGGATCTAGGCACCCAGATAATACAAACAGTATCATACTTCAACTTAATTCTCATACCAGAATCATAAACAACAAAAGAAATCCACATGCCGAAATCATAATGAAAGAATAATAAAATGGAAAGCCAAAACACTATGTCCAACCAAACTCTACCAATCTGTAGAAGAGTTCTACAAGGACAACCCCCTAGAGATAACCCAGGACACTGAATTTAAAAGAACGATCATAAGCATGATCAAGGAATTCAATGAATTTAAAGAACACACAAACAAACAAATCAAAGAGCTAAAAGAAGACAGGGATAAACTTCTGAATGAATTCACAAAAGAGAAACATTGAAGAAAACTCAGGCAGAAATGAGGAAGGAAGTGCAAAACTCAATAAGCCAACTTGAAACAATAGAAGAAAGCTTCACCACTAGAATGAATGAAATGGAAAACAGAATATCAACACTGGAGGATAAAGTTGAAGAATTGGACCACACAAGCAAAGATTATAGAAAAAATTTAAAAACACAGGAACGGAATATGCAAGAGATGTGGGACACCATGAAAAGATCAAATCTACACATCATAAGAATAGAGGAAGGAGAAGAATTTCAGGTTAATGGTTTTGACCAAATCTTAAACAGGATTGTAAAAGAGAATTTCCCAAAATTAAGGAAAGACACTCCCATAAAAATACAGGAAGCACATAGAACACCAAATAGACAGGATCATGAAAGAAACTCCCCATGACATATCATAGTAAGAACACTAAATGTACAGAACACAGAGAGAATACTGAGAGCAGCAAAAGAAAAACAACAAGTCACATACAAAGGAAAACCCATCAGAATTACAGCAGAATTATCAATGCAAACTATGAAAGACATAAGAGCCTAGTCTAAGGTATTTCCAGTTCTACACGACAATAGATGCCATCCCAGAATACTTTGTCCACCAAAAATGCCTATTATAGTTGAGAGGGAAAGAAAAGTCTTCCATGATATGAAAAGCCGCAAAAAATATATGTCCAAAAAACCAACCCATAAAGAATATTTGAAGCAATAGAGAGAAGAGAGAGAAGAAACTATACCCCAGGGGAAACAAAGGAAAATAAATAAAAACATAATCTAGGAAACAAAATTAGACAGAGAACACAAACAGTAATCAAAATAATGGCAACCAATACACATCTTTCAATAATAACCTTAAATATCAATGGACTGTACTCCCCAGTCAAATGATACAGACTAAGCGAATGCATTAAGAAAAAAAATCCACCTATTTGCTGTCTGCAAGAAATCCATCTCACTTTTAAGGACAGCCACTACCTTAAGGTAAAAGGATGCAAAGAATATTCCAAGTAAACAGCACTAAGAAACAAGCATGGGTTGCAATTCTAATATCTGAAAAAATATACTTCAAAGTAAAACTAATCAGAAGAAATAAGGTGGGTCATTTCATTCTGATGAAAGGAAAAGTAAACCTAGAAGATATTACAATCCTTAACATATATGCACCAGATGCTGGTGTACCCCAATTCATAAAAACAACTCTACAGGACTTTAAGACACAGATTAACTTCAACTGATTATGAGTAGGGGACTTCACTACCCATGCTGTCTACATTAGAGAGGTCAACTGGACAAAGAATAAACAGAGAGGCATCTAAATTAAATGATACCATACATAAAATGGGCCTAACAGACATCTTGCGAATATTCCACCCAAGCACCAAAGAATACACTTCCTACTCAGCACCCCATGAAACATTTTCAAAAATTGATAACATACTGGGCCACAAAACAAACATCAATAAAAACAAAAAATTTGAAATAATTCCACACATTCTATCAAACCACAATGCAATAAAGTTTAAAATCAACACTGGACAAAGCACTAGTCACTACGCAAACTCATGGTGATTGAACAACACACTGCTAAACAATGAGTGGGTCAAAAGAGAAATTAAGAAAGAAATAAAAGAATTTCTGGAAATCAATGAAAAGGACAATACAACACAACAAAACATCTGGGACACTTTAAAAGCAGTCCTAAGAAGGAAGTTTATAGCTCTACTAAGTGCCTACATTAAAAATCTAGAAGGATCCCAAATAAATGACTTAACACTACAACTCAAGACACTGGAAAGGCAAGAACAAATGAAACCCAAACCCAGCAGATGATGATAAATAAGAAAAATCAGAGCAGAAATTAATGAAATAGAAACAAAGAAAACAATACAAAGACTCAATGAATCTAAGAGCTGGTTCTTTGAAAAGCTATACAAGATAGACAGATCCTTGGCCCAGTTAACCAAAAGAAAGAAAGAGCAAATCCAAATAAACAGAATCAGAGATTAAGGGGGAAACATCACAACAGACACCCAAAAGATCCAGACTATTATAAGGAAATATTTAAAAAACCTATACACTACCAAATTTGAAAATCTAAAAGAAATGGATGGGTATCTAAAATCATGGGAACCACCAAAGTTAAATAAAGAGGAAATTAACAGTTTAAACAGACCCATAATATATGAGAAAATTGAAACAGTAATACAAAGCCTCCCAACTAAAAAAGCCCAGGCCCAGATGGATTTGCAGCAGAATTCTACCAGACATTTAAAGAAGACCTCCAATATTACTTAAATTATTAAAAAAGATACAAACAAAGAGAGAACTCCCAATTTCCTTATATGAATCCAGCATCACTCTAACACCCTAAGCGGGTAAAGACAAACCAAAAAAGTAAACTATAGACCCATATCCTTAATGAACAGAGATGCAAATATTCTCACCAAAGTACTTGCAAAATGCATACAGACACACATCAAAAATATCATTCACCATGACCAAGAAGGCTTTATTCCAGAGATGCAGAGATGGTTCAATATACACAAGTCAATAAATGTCAATAATGAAATAAATGGACTCAAAGACAAAAACAACATTGTCATCTCAATAGATGCAGAAAGGGCTTTTGACAACATTCAGCATGGATTTATGTTCAAAGTCCTAGAGGGAATTGGACTGGAGGGAACCTACCTCAACATAATTAAAGCTATATACAACAAACCCACAGCCAACATCATTCTAATTGGAGAAAAACTGGAAGCATTCCCATTAAAATCAGGAACCAGACAAAGCTGTCACTGTCGCCACTCCTTTTCAACATGGTGCTTGAAACTCTTGCTAGAGCAATAAAGTAGGAGAAGGAAATTAAAGGAGTATGAATTTGAAAAGAAGAGCTCAAACTATCACTTTTTTTTGCAGATGATATGATACTATACCTAAGAGAACCCAAAAGTTCTACCAGAAAAGTTCTAGAACTGAAAAACACTTTCAGTATAGTGGCAGGTTATAAAACCAATCTACAAAATTCACTAGCCTTTCTATATACCAACAACAAGCAGTTGGAGAAAGAATACAGGGAAATACTCCCATTCACAACAGCTGCCAAAAAAGAAAAGAAAAGAAAAGAAAATATCTTTGAATAAATCTGACCAAACACACCGAAGATCTCTACAGTGAAAATTTTAAATCTTTAAATCTTTAAAGGAAGAGATTGAGGAAAACACCAGGAGATGGAAGGACCGCCCATGCTCATGGATTGGAAGAATTAATATAGTGAAAATGACCATCCTATCAAAAGCAATATATATATTCAATGCAATCCCAATCAAAATCTGAATGACATACTTCACATCCTTAAATAAATATGGAAGCACAAAAGATCCGAAATAGCCAAATCAACCCTTAGCACAAAGAGCAACTCGGGGGGATTATGACACAGTGTCTCAAAGTACACTACAGAGCTAGTCTTAAAAACAGCATGGTACTGGTGCAAAAATAGACACATAGATCAATGCAACATCATTGAAGATACAAATCCGATTGTGCCACCTGATATTTGACAAAGGTGCCAAGAATACACAATGGAGGAAACAGAGCATCTTCAACAAATGGTGCTGGCAAAACTGGATCTCCACCTGCAGAAGAATGAAACTGGATTTTTGTCTTTCACCTTGCACAAAAGTCAACTCCAAATGGATCAAAGACCTTGGAAACCTTGAAACTATTAGAAGAAAATATTGGCAGTAACACAAAATATAGGTGTAGAAAAGGATTTTCTTAATCAGACAGAAGTTTCTGCAGAATTAAGGTCAGCAATCAATAATGGGACCTCATTAAATTAAAAGGCTTCTGTGTAGCAAAAGAAACAATTTTAAAAAAGTGAAGAGAAAACCAATAGAATGGGAAAAGGTCTTCACCAGTGACACATCTGACAAGGGTTTAACATCCAGAATAGATAAAGAACTCAAAAAACAAAGAATCCAGAAACCAAATGACCCAATTAAAAGATGGGCTAAAGATCTAAACAGAGTTCTCAAAGGAAGAAATAAATATGGCTAAGAAACATCTCAAGATATGTTCAACACAGTAATTAGAGAAATGCAAACTAAAACCACCCTAAGGTATTACCTTACCAGAATCAGACTAGCTAGGATCAAAAGAACATATGACACCAAATGTTGGTGAGGATGTTGAGAAAGGAGAATGCTCATTCATTGCTGGTGGGATTGGAAATTCATGCAACCTCTATGGAAAACAGTGTAGAGAGCTCTTAAAAAATTAAAAATGGACCAGGCATGGTGGCACACGCCTGTAGTTCCAGCACTTGGGAGGCAGAGGCAGGCAGATCTCTGCAAGTTCAAGGCCAGTCTGGTCTACATTGTGAGTTCCAGGACAGCTGGGACTACAGGGAGACCCTGTCTCAGAAAGACAAAAAAAGGAAAAAAACTAAAAATGAACCTACCATATGACCTGGTTGTACCACTCCTTGGCATATACCCAAAGGACTCATCCTATTGTAGAGACACTTGTATAACCAGGTTTGTGGTTGCTCTTTTCACAATAGCTAAGAAATGGAAGCAACCTAAGTGCTCCTCAACTGACAAATTGTTAACAAAAATGTGGTATATTTATACAGTGGAGTTCTATTTAGCAGAAAGAAGGAAGAAATAATGAAATTTACAGGTAAATGAATCTAGAAACTGTTATACTAAGTGAAGTAACACAGACTCAGAAAAGCAAATGATGGATGTTCTCCCGCATATGTGGATTCTAGCACCAAGTTGTTGTTATACAGCAGTCCCTTCTGCATGAAATAACTACCATCATCATGACTTCAGCTGAACCTGATCGCTAAACATCATTACAGTTGGGCTTGGTGATGGTCAGTGCAGTCCCCAGGAGGCCTTGGGGCCTCTTCCCGTCCCATCTGCCTTTATGTTTCTTGGTGGGGCGGCCACCAGCTTCCCTAGACCAGCATCTTTCCTGGGCCAGGCTCCCAGGCCAGTCCAACCCCCAAATTCCTTAGGCCAAAATTGTTCCTGGAGGGGTCCAGACCTTAGGAGAAAGACTGAAAACATCTGACCCTCACTTGAATTGGGCCTCTGTGTGAACTCCTAAAGACAAAAGCAATCCGGCCACTCCAATATAAAATCAAAACAGGGAACCAGAAGCTTAGATGAACCAGCTTTTCATGCCCCAAAAGTAAACCACAAAGACACACAAAGTTCACAAAAAGAAACAGACTGAAACTTGAAGGCCTGAGTCTCACACAAGATTCAGAAACAACAAAAGGAATTCACATGTCAAAATCACAGAGAAAAAAATAATAACATGAACAACCAAAATAACATATCCCCACCAAATACCAATAGTACTCTACAGTAGTAAATGAGAACCCCCTAGCAATAATGCAGGACATGGAACTCAAAAGAAAAATTACAAACATGATAAAAGAATTCAGTGAATTTAAAGAACAATGAAGCTATAACTGTGGAAAGGTACAGCTATATCAAGAATGTAAACAGAAATAAAAA
>NW_008330320.1:78044-79797 GCF_000622305.1 Nannospalax galili
CAAAAGAACAATAAGAAGATATTACAATCATGAACATATATTCACCAAACTCTGGTGCATCCAACTTCACAAAAACAATACTACAGGACTTTAAGACCAAGATTAATCCAAACTTATTAATAGTAGGGGACTTCAATACCCCATTGTCACCATTAGAAAGGTCAACAGGACAGAGAATTAATAGAGAGACATCTGAATTAAACAATACCATAAATCAAATGGACCTAGCAGACATCTGCCGAATATTCCACCCAAGCACCAAAGAATATACTTTCTATTCAGTGCCCATGGAACCTTCTCCAAAATCAACAATGTTCTGGGGCACAAAACAAACCTCAACAAATACAAAAAGATTGAAATAATACCATGCATTCTATCAGACCACAATGCAATAAAGCTTAAAATCAACACCCGAAGAAGCTCTAATCACCACAGGAACACATGGAGATTAAACAACACACTCCTGAATGATGGTGTCAAAACAGAAATTAAGAAAGAAATAAAGGTGTTTCTGGAATTAAATGAAAAGGACAATACAACATGACAAAACCTCTGGGCCGAAAGCTGTCCTTAGAGGGAAGTTTATAGCTCTAAGTGCGTACATCAAAAAATCAGAAAGAACACAAATAAATGACTTAACACTGCAACTCAACACACTTGAAAAGCAACAGCAAAAAGCAACAGCAAAGGAAACCCAAACCCAGCAGACAACAAGAAATAACAAAAATCATGGCAGCAATCAATGAAATTGAGATCAAGAAAACAATACAAACAATCAACAATTCCAAGAGCTGGTTCTTTGAAAAGATAAACAAGATTGACAGACTGCTAGCCCAGTTAACCTAAAGAAAGAAAGAGCACCTCCAAATCAACAAAATCAGAGATGAAAGGGGAAACTGTCTGGACTCAGGCTTGCTTTGCTTAGCAGGGGACCTGCTGGCTTCTGGGCAGAGGGTCTGATCAGCTACAGAGTCATAAACTGTGACCTGTGTCTTCCCAACAGGATGATTTATTTTAGAATTCAGATGGTTTTCACACATCTCAAGGAACTAGCAGTCACGTGGGATATGGCAGTCACATACAAAGATTTAGGGTACAAAGAAACAGGACATTTAGTCTGTTAGTTGGTGCCAGAAGGATGCTTAAACTTTTACTCAAGGTTATCAATGCCCATCCAATAATTTATTGGCCACAATGTTTTCTTTCTCAGAGCTAAAAGCATGATGAACTTTTAGCTTTTAGCTCAGGAGTAAACCTTTTCCCTTTAGCAGAGAATACAGCTTGGACCTATAAGTTTTAGGATTGCCTCACCCTAGGGCCTGGCATCCTGGTTTCCTACAGGAAACATCACAACAGACACTAGGAAGATACAGAACATTATAAGGGAATACTTTAAAAACCTATATGCTACTAAATTTGAAAACCTAAAAGAAATGGACAGATATCTAAAGGCACGGGAACTACCAAAACTAAATCAAGAAGAGATTAACAGCTTAAACAGACTCATAACACAAAAAGAATTTGAAACAGTAATACAAAACCTCCCAACTAAAACAAGCCCAGGACCAGATGGATTTACAGCAGAATTCTATCAGACATTTAAAGAAGATCTGCATCCAATACTACTTCATTTATATAAGAAAATAGAAATGGAGGGAGAACTTCCAAATTCCTTCTATGAAGACAGCATCACTCTAATACCAAAACCAGGGAAAGATGCAACCAAAAAAGAAAACTATAGACCCATATCCTT
>NW_008330320.1:79956-82614 GCF_000622305.1 Nannospalax galili
AAATCAGAGATGAAAGGGGAAACATCACAACAGACACCCAAAAGATCCAGAACATTTTAAGGGAATATATATATACATATTTGTCTTTTTTAGACAGGGTCTCCTTGTAGCCCCAGCTTTCCTGAACTCACTATGTAGACCAGGCTGGCCTCCAACTTACAAAGATCTGCCTGCCTTTGCCTCCCCAGTGCTGGGATTAAAGGCGTGCGCCACCACGCCCGGCATTATAAAGGACTATTCTAAAAACCTATGCTCTACTAAATTTGAAAAATCTAAAAGCAATGGATGGATATCTAAAATCATGGGAACCACCAAAGTTAAACCAAGAAGATATCAACAGTTTAAACAAACCAGGAAGATATCAACAATTTAAACAGACCCATAAGATATAAAGAAATTGAAACAGTAATACAAAACCTCCTGACAAAAAAAAAGCCTAAAAAAGCCCAGGATTTACAGAAGAATTCTATCAGACATTTAAAGAAGATCTGCAGCCAATGCTACTCAACTTATTCAAAAAAACAGAAGTGGAGGGAGAACTTCCAAATTCTTTCTATGAAGCCAGCATCACTCTAATACCAAAACCCAGGTAAAGATACAATCAAATGAGAAAACTATAGACTTATATCCTTAATGAACATAGATATAAAAATTCTCAACAAAATACTTGCAAATCACATACAGACACACATCAAAAAGATCATCCACCATGATCAAGTTGGCTTTATCTCAGAGATGCAGGGATGGTTCAATATACATAAGCCAACAAACATCATAAGAACCCTGAGTACTAAGAGCAATGCCAGGGAGATTACTATACCAGATTTCAAGTTGTATTACAGAGCTATAGTCATAAAAACAACATGGTACTGGCACAAAAACAGACCCATAGACCAATGGAACAAAATTGAAGACCCAAATATGAGCAAATGCAATTTCAGCTGCCTGATATTTGACAAAGGGGCCAAGAATATTAACTGGAGGAAAGACAACATGTTCAGCAAATGGTGCTGGCAAAACTGGATATCCACCTGTAGAAGAATGAATCTAAACCCTTATCTTTCACCCTGAAAAAAATCAATTCCAAATGTCTCAAAGACATCAATGTAAAGCCTGAAACTCTGAAACTATTAGAGGAAAACAAAGGGAAAAAGCTACAAGATATAGGCGTAGGGATGTATTTTCTAAACCGGACATAAATTGCTCATGAAACAAGAGCAAGAATTAACAAATGGAACCTCATTAAACTACAAAGCTTCTGTACATCAAAGGAGACAACAAAGGAAGCAAACAGAAAACCCACAGAATGGGAGAAAATCTTCACCAGTGACACGTCCAGCAGAGGTTTAATAACCAGAGGAAAGACAGCATGTTTAGCAAATGGTGCTGGCAAAACTGGATCTCCACTTGTAGAAGAATGAAACTAAACCCCTTATCTTTCACCCTGAAAAAAATCAATTCCAAATGTCTCAAAGACATCAATGTAAAGCCTGAAACTCTGAACCTATTAGAGGAAAACATAGGGAAAAAGCTACAAGATATAGGCGTAGGGATGTATTTTCTAAAGCGGACATAAATTGCTCATGAAACAAGAGCAAGAATTAACAAATAGAACCTCATTAAACTACAAAGCTTCTGTACATCAAAGGAGACAACAAAGGCAGAAAACAGAAAACCCACAGAATGGGAGAAAATCTTCACCAGTGACAGGTCCAGCAGAGGTTTAATAACCAGAATTTATAACAAACTCAAAAACTGAGAACCAAGACAGGAATCAACCCAATTAAAAGATGGACTAAGGATCTGAACAGAGAGTTCTCAAAAGAAGAAGTAAAGATGGCCATGAAACATCTTAAAAGACGTTCAGCATCACTAATAATTAGGGAAATGCAAATTAAAACTACTTTAAGATTTCACCTTACCCCAGTCAGACTGGCTAAGATCAAGAAAACAAATGATACCAAATGTTGGAGAGGATGTGGGGAAAGGGGAACACTCATCCACTGCTGGTGGGGCTGCAAACTGGTTCAACCCCTATGGAAAGCAGTGTGAAGAACTCTTAAAAAACTGAAAAAGTTGGAGAGGATGTGGGGAAAGGGGAACACTCATCCACTGCTGTTGGGGCTGCAAACTGGTGCAACCCCATGGAAAGCAGTGTGCAGAACTCTTAAAAAGCTACAAATGAACCTACCATTCGACCCAGTTATACCACTCCTTGGCATGTACCCAAAGAACTCATCCTATTGCAGAGACATATCCATGTTTGTTGCTGCTCATTGCACAATAGCTAAGAGATTGAAGCAACCTAAGTGTCCATCAATTGATGAGTGGATAATGAAAATGTGGTTCATTTATACGACGGAGTTTTACTCAGCAGTAAAGAAAGATGAAATCATGTAATTTGCAGGTAAATGTATGGAACCAGAAACTGTTGTACTAAGTGAAGTAACACAGACTCAGAAGAAAAATCGACATATGTTCTGCCTCATATGTGGATCCTAGAACCAGACTCTGACAAATAAGTATACAACCAGACATAACTACAGGAACCAGGATAATGGAAAAGAAACAGGGAGGTAAAGAAAAAGAAATAACCTGAAAAAGAACAACAGTAGGAAACAGGCCTTAATAAGGGAGATATGGATAAAAAATGGGTTA
>NW_008330320.1:83465-95920 GCF_000622305.1 Nannospalax galili
CCAAAAAGGAAAGTATAACCAAAGATTAAAGGGGCCAATATAATTTCATAAGAGACCATATGTATACCTAAAGGCAACATAACAAGCAACAATGCCAGACAGGCGATACTTTCTTTTGAGTTGTTGGCCGGGCGGCCAAAGGGATTCCCAGATAGTGACCCAGCACAGAACTGGGAAAATGAACAGCAGACCCCAATCTTATCCAAAGGAATATAGACAACTGGTTACCATTAGATGAAGAAGAGCTGACCCTCCTAAAACAAAGACATCTAGATAGGCTGACTAGATTCACCAGAGGGGCAAGTAGTGGAGAATGGCCTGGGTGCTGACAACACAACAGACAATAGCAGGGATATCAGAGCATAAGTGCTCTAGTGGGAGGAGGGAGGCTATGGGGGAGTGCTACCTGGGAAGTGCGTATATAAATAAATTAGATGAAGAAGAGCTGACCCTCCTAAAACAAAGACATCTAGATAGGCTGACTAGATTCACCAGAGGGGCAAGTAGTGGAGAATGGCCTGGGTGCTGACAACACAACAGACAATAGCAGGGATATCAGAGCATAAGTGCTCTAGTGGGAGGAGGGAGGCTATGGGGGAGTGCTACCTGGGAAGTGCGTATATAAATAAATAAAAAAGAAGAAAAATAATTCTTCAAAGCATAAAAATTTGCTCCTTAATAATTAGTAGATGTGAAAAACATTACTATTGAAATCAACCTGATGACTTTATATCCATGCTCAGATTTCAAGGAGCTCAGAAAGTAACCGACTGTGACTAGTAATAATCAGATATATAGAGAATAGAAATGCATGTGCAAACATCTTAGTGTTAATTGCATTAAAAATGAATTTTTCTGTACAAAACCGTGTAATAATGAAATGGAGATCTTTTTTTAAAGTTTAAACCTCATTTAGTTTTATGTCTTATAGGGGTTATATGGAGTACAATATTGTATTGTATAACTGTATCAATTCAACTATAAACCTAAAAATTTACAGCCAATTTTGAAAGAGATGCATCTTAGCATTTAAGCAATCATTTCTCATTGATGGTTTCCTTCCTAACCAGATAGTGCTGCTCAGATGTAAGACTCCAAATCTTGGTCTCCAATATTGTAGTGCCCACCTGTAGCTAAGGGAGACAACCTGCTATTGTTCTAAAATGACAGATAGATTTGTTTTCTCCCCTTATCTAGAAGCCTCTAAGAGGGATCTGACACTGATTCTAACCACTCCAAGAGCTATCAAAATACTTGAAAGCAAATCCTGAATCCATCACTCTCAAGTCCTGCCTTGGAATACAAGAGAAAAATGAGGAGCCCACTAGAGGGATGCTTATGGAAGCCCTTGTCAAGAAATTCCAATGGACTGTGATATGAACTTTTAAAAATTGCCCTGTTCTGCATCTTTTTCTAGTTCCCTGTCTAGAACTTGTAATGCTAATACTCTTGCCCTTACTTCTCCTTCACATCTCCTTTTCAGGATTCAAAGACTTTCTTTTCCTCCTTGAGATAAGAGTTATGCAGTTTGGGAGTCTTTAAATAGACCCACCGAAGGGGTACTCCAGTTACCTCACCCTGCATCCCTTTTCAGCATGGAAGAAGCCACAACAGCCTGCGTTGGGATTCCCTATTGGCAATTTGGGAAACGTCTTCAGAGGATGGTGTGATAAGAACAGGAGGTAGGAACTGGCTAGGCAGTTAGGGTAAAAAGACCCCAAAGAAAAGCAGCCCTTTTTTTGGCTAAAACACACAATGTCTTTGGGCCTCTTAGTAACCTACTCAGCTCCAAAGGCCCAAAGTGTCGAAAATGTTTGGGAGCTTTTATGTAATCTTTATAAGACTTTAGGGTTAACTCTTCAGAGGAGAGAATGTTAGAACAGCCAAAAGCCCCATAAAAAAAATAAATCAGAGAAGAAAAAGAGTACATGAAGTTATCAGAAAAAAGTGCTGGGAGATATGGGAGGAGCTGGAGGGGAGGGAGTGGGCATGGATTTGATCAAAACACCTCATATCCATGTATAAATTTTCAATAAATTATTACTTTTTTAAAAAAGAAATTTTAAAAGCTCCATAAAAATGCAATTAAAAAATAAAAATAAAATCATGAAATTTGCAGGTACATGGATGGAATTCATCCTGAGTGAGGTATCCTAGATTCAAAAAGACAAACATCGCTTGTTGTTTCTCATAGCTGTATGCTAGCTTTGAGATCCTAGATATGAATGTTTCATTGAAAATCCAGGGAAGTCAGAAAACTAATAAATTACCATGGATAAGACAGGGGGAGCCTTCCTGGTAGGGGTGGTAGAATGCAGTGGTATAATGGGGTAGGGGGTGGGGGGAGAAATAATAAAACAGGAAAGGTTAATTGGTATGGGAAGTGGGAGGGTAGGGCAGAAGAGGCAGTATAGGGAGGAGTAAAAACACTAAAGACCTTTAAAAATTGTGGACGCCAACCACTATAGATGCTTCTTATAGTATATCTATATACATAATAAAAATAGATTACAATTTTTACCTTATAACAGGCGAACAATGACTCTACTAGACACCATATATTAACAAAATAAAACTGCAACACCAGCAATGAACTTTTTCTCTTGAAGCTGTTGACCAGGGGTCCCACAAACCCTCGAATACTACTGTCCATTGCCCTTTCTCTTTGCTACCCACCAGAACTTGTTGGTAAGACCCTATTACTGAAGATACTACATATATTAGCTATACAACAAACAAGAAGAAATTAAGCTGGTCCTGACTTCAAAGCCTCATCTCTCCTGGCTAGTTTTATAGTGCTGGAAAGTGCATGCTGGAAAGAAAACATAGTCATTAACCTTATCCACTTGTGAATCCTGTGAACCACAACACAAACTGGCCTGGCAATATATGCCTACTGTTGGCACTAATATCATGGGCGTAACCAACCACTTTCTAACTAGATTTAAAGTGTACTTCATAGGACAGAGTCCATACCTGACACTGATATCAACTCTAGGTACCTGAGGCTAAAGAAAAAAGGGGAGAGCCTGATACCACTTTTTGCTAAATAGTTATAGCATTAAACTGACTCCTAATGTCATTTTGTTATCAATCAATGCATCTCTCAACTCACACCAGAGAAGCTTACTTATGCAGCAGATGGTGATTAATACAGAAACTCACCTGTGGTCAATGTGCAGCAAACAACAGGCTGCAGAGGCAGTGAATGACCACAAGGAATTAAAGTTTCCCACAATCTAAATACCATCAAATTATATTGTATGAAAACCACAAAAATTCAATAAATTTTTTAAAATACAGCAATGCTATATCATTATATAATTAAAACTATCTTTAGTTAAAATCCAGATATTTTAGAATATGGAAGACATGATGATGTCTTCATAGTCAGATATTCAAAATCTGATGTCAAGAGTGGGTCATGTGGCATTAATCATTTCTTCAGTTTAATAATATGTGTTACTGCACAGCACTGTCCTCCAAGCCAAACAGCCACCATCTTCATGAGTTCAGCTGTGTCTCCTTGCAAACCATCATCCTAGCTGAGCTTGTTAATTTTTTACTTACCTCACAAAACTGTGTGTATGTGGTGGTGAGGGGGTTGGCAAAAGGGTAGCCTTGAGTATCCAGTCATTCTACTCAACAAGTTGTGACCTTAGGGTCTTGATTAGGGCCTAGAGTATACAGCCTGGAAAATACTATAGAAACAGGGCTCCATCTACATAACTATGAGGAAGGCAGCATCCACGCTGGGTGAAAGCTTTTTTTTATTGAGAGCATCCAGACTCCTGTAAGTAACCTGTCACCTATGCTATGTAAGAAAGCTCAATAAACTCATTGATTCCTCAATGTGAACTTAAAAAAAATTTTTGAGACACCTAAGGCTCATAAAACATATAACAAGTGTTAAAGTTCTCAAATGCACCTTTTAGCTCTCATCAATGAAGCTCCTTCATGCAACAGAGGGTCAGGAACACAAAAGGTCACAGATGGCCAAAAAGTAGAGAATAAGAATCTACAGTCCTGTCCTTGGACGGGACTCCTATATTAAAATTCACCCACCCAGGGCCCAGGGATTGCTGTAGGGGAGAGAGAAGAAAGATTGTGAGAGCCAGGGAGGAAGTGCATGGCCATATGGAAATAGAGCCCTACGGGCTCCTGGGTCCCTTCTCATGTGAACCTATAGGAATGGTGTCGGCATGCATAAGACCCATGCAAATTCAAGCAGACAGAAACCCAGCACAGAACTATGGAGATGGACAGCAGGCCCCAATCATAGTGGAAGAATTATTGGCAGCTGATTACTGCTGGATGAAGAAGAGCTGATCTTCTTCATCCTCAGTGGATGAACTTGCACTGAGGGACATCTAGGGACACTAACTTGACATGATAGACCTAAACACAAATAAAAGAATGTATGAATTCCAGTGGTGGGGTTATGGACGCGTGCCAGTGGGAAAGGAGGTATAAAGTTGATTAAGATGTTCTGCATGAAATACACAAAATTTCAATAAAATTTAAAAAAATTGAGACTTTCTTACATGAGTACAGTTTTATATCATTTCCACCAACCCACCTCTGACTCCTTCCATTTCCCTTTCTGTTCCCTCTCAAATTCCTGTCCTCTTTTTGATTATTGAAAGGTGATTCTTTCTACTTTTGAAACAATTTCATCTGTACAAAAGACTTGCAAAGTTGGCAAAAAGATTTACCATATGCCCTTCACTTTGTTTCCCCTAAAATTAAAATGTTACATATATATAATAATGTGGACCGAATTAAGATATTAACATTGGTATAATACTATTAACCAAACTAGTATTTACCTCAGTCTTTTTATTGGTGTCATTTTATTGTTAGTCAAGTGTCCGAGTCAGGATATCACATCCTAGTTAGTCCTTGTCTGTAATCTTCAGTGTTCTATGACAGCCCCTAAATCTTGTCTTTCTTGACCTTGTTGTTTTTACAGAATACTAAACAGTTGTTTGTGGAATGTCCTTCAGTTTGGGTTTGTCTGATACTTTTTCATGCTTTGGTAGAGGATGTAGATTTGGGAAGAAAATGCTGTGAGGATAATATGCTCTTACTGGATCCTTTAAGGAAATTAATGCTAGTGCTAAATTGTTTTGAGAAAGGGTCTCCCTGTACCACAGTTGGCCTGGTACTCTCTGTGTAGACCATGCTGGCCTCAATCTCACAGAGTTCTCACTTCCCTCTGCAGGGATTAAAGGCATATGCCACCATGCCCAGCTGATAATAGTGAATTTAATCTTATATCTTACATGTATTTTGTATTACATGTATTTTGATTGTTTTTATGATTACCTCCCCTTATCTGTAACCCTTCCTGATGAACATCTTCCCCAAAAGTTTCCATTCTGCTATGATGTCTTCTCTTTGTGTGTGTGTGTGTGTGTGTGTGTGTGTGTGTATGTATGTGTGTGTATGTGTCCCACTGAGTGCAATTAGGGTGGCTTACATGAGCATAGGTGGGAGTTACATGGATAATTAGCCAGTTTCAATGACTATACCACTAAAGAAAATAATTCCCTCTTCTCCAACAACCATTAACTTGGCCTTCAGGGAGGGCTAAGTCCTTCAAAATGCCTCCCAGGTCCATTGAATGTTGCACAGCCCAATGTTATGTGGGTCTGGTACAAGTAACCATAGCTTTTGTGATTTCATGAGTGCAACCACCATGTTTTGTTCAGTAAACTGCTTTTTACAATCCTCCCGTCTTCCAACTCTTACACTATGACCACCCCCTCTTCTGTCATGGTTTGTTGAGCCTTGTAAATATTTATACTCATGCCCATAAATTAGGGCTTCCCTGTGCCTTGGTCAGTGAAGCTTCATTTTACAGAGGATGGTGGTTAATGCAGAGACCCATAATTGGTTGAAGTGTTGAAAATAAGTGATTTTTGAGTGTTCAGTCCTGTGTAGGACCACCACTTATTCTCAACACTCTTGACCAGTATAGATATTTATAATGCAGTCTGACAGCACGTCTATTTGAATAACAGTAACAGATTGTCCCCAGGGCCTATGACTTCCCTAGGCATAGACTTTTGACCAGGCTTACAATGCTCAGCATGAATTACCTCATGTGCAGTGGGCCTCAAATAAAACAAGAAAATGATTGTTTACCCCAATAACAGTCATGCCACTATCCTACCAATGAGCACATCTTGGTTAACAGGCCTGCAGGGTCCACAGCTGGGTGAGGCCATTGATGACTTTTCTCCTTCAGCAGCCTACATATCAACTTCTGGCACCGTGAAAGCTGGGTAGAAAGGAGGAAGGTCACAGCTCAGTTCTGGCTTGATTATTTTATGTCCTACAATCAAAGTGTGATATCCTACTAGTAGTATTTTAACATTCAGTTCTGACGGACAACCAAGAGCAATAGGAAAAGTTTTACTGTTTGGGGCTCCTTGGCCAATTTATTATGAGGATGCATCTGACATTTGGCACTGGGATTTTTATTTAAGCAGCCAGTGTTCTTAACCACTGAGCCATCTCTCCAGCCCGATGCTTCATTTTTTAAGTTCATTCTGTATTCTAGGTTTTAATCTTCTGGCAGATACCTAGTGGGCAATTTTTTTCTCCTTTGTAGACTACTTTATTGGTCAATTTCCTTTGCTGTAAAGGTTTTACTTTCCTTGGGTACCATTTGTTTCATTGGGGTCCTATTCATAAAGTCCCTGCCTATGCCTATATATTGAAGTGTACTCTACTTTTTCCCTCTAGCAGTTTCAGAGTTTTGGGTCTTAGGTTGAAGTCTTTTGTCCATTTGTAGTTGACTTTTCTGCAGGGTGAGAGATGAGGATCTAGTTTCATTCTTGTATACATAGGTATACAAATTTCCCCGCACTGTTTGTCTTCTCTACAGTCTGTACATTTGGCATCTATAAAAATCAGGTGGCTGGAGTAATGTGGTATTATTTCTGGGTCCTGTGTCCTCTTCTGTTGATTCATGTGTGTGATTTGGCAATTACCATGTTATTGTTTTTAGTGTGTTTCTGTTTTATAGCTTGAATCTGGTATGGTGATACATCCTGCAGTGTTTTTCCCCCCTCTGGGATGGCTGCTTTGGCTATATGGGTTCTTTTGTGTCCGCATGCATTTTAAGATTGTCCTTCCATTTATAGCAGGGTACGGTAGCACAGGCCTTTCATCCCAGGACTTGGGAGGCAGAGACAGGTAGAGCTCTGTGAATTCGAGGCCAGCAACCTGGTCTCCACAGTGTATTCAGGCCAGTTGGGGCTACAGGGAGACCCTGTCTCAAAAAGACCAAAAAAAAAAAAATTGTCTTTCTATTTCTGTGAAGAATGTCCCTGGAATTTGTTATCATATTGAATTTGTATGTTGACTTTGATAAGTTGACTATTTTTGAAATATAATTTCTTCAAATCTATGCACAGGGCAGGGATTAGGGTCTTTATATCTTATAGTGTCTTTCTGTATTTCATCCTTCAATGTTTTAAAGTTTTTATTGTAGAAGACGTTAACTTTCTTGGTTGTATTTATTCCAAGGTTTTATTTTTTGGGGTGTTTTTGAGACAGGGTCTCTCTGTAGCCCAAGCTGGCCTGGAACTCATACCTGGGAGGCGTGTGCCACCATGCCTGACCCCCAAGGTCTTACCTTCACCTTCTGGAAAGTAGTAAAGGGCTGTGGCATTGTTCTTTGTACTCAGGATTGCTTTGGCTATCCTTTTTACTTTTTTCTTTCTTTTCTTTTTTGTAATTCTGTATGAATTGTAGAATTTTTTTCTAATTCTGTGAAGAATTCCCAGGCATTTTGTTTGGGTTTGCACTGAATTTTTACATTATACATTTATACATTATTTATACATGCTTTCAGTAGAGTGGTCATTTCCAAATATTATTTCAGTCCAAAAACATGGGAGGTTCTTTTGGCTCCTCATGTCTCCCTCAATCTTTTTCTTAAAGGCTATTCTTTTTAGTTTGTATATACAATCTTGCTAGGAATTTTAGCCTTGTATTTTATGTGCAGAATGCTATTGCTATTTCCATTTCACAGATAAGAAAACTGGTGTATAGAGAGGTTAAAAAACTTGATCAAGTCTGCACAGCTACTTAGTGGCAGAGCCAGAGTATAGACCAATACTGGCTGCTTCCTGCTATTGTAGAGCAATTCCTCTGAGATAAGAATTTCTATCTTGGAGGGAAGCTCATTAAGTCACTGAGTGTTAAAGGGGAGGTAAAAAAAAAACCAGATGTTCTAAAGGGAAGTAAACAGGATGTTTGAAGGGGAAATAAAATATTCTATCCTGCAGGGAAGCTCAGAAAGTAAATAACTCAATAACTTCAGGAAGTCCTTGGAAATGACCAGATTCACTAGGCCTCTCTCTCCCGAAGCATATATAAGGCATAAGAACTGCTGAAGGGTACTCTAAGACAAGGTTTCTAAAAGAAGCAGAGACCAGTTGAGCTGCCTGAAAGAGGCAGAGACCATCTGAGCTGACTGGAGATGCTCTCCAACCTCTGGAACTGCCTGCAGGTTGTGCAGTGCAGTCACCCATGCTGGGGGCCTTTTGGTGATGCAGCTGTCTTTGAGTCATTTCTGCTCCTTTTAGTAACCTCTCATCCATATTCCTGCAAGCAACTCCAATAAAACTTATTGGTTCAGCAAGTTGACTTTGATAGTATCCTTTGGTCTGTCATTTGTTTTCCTTTTTTAATTGTTTATTTATTATTTTTATCTGTATGCATGTATTGCCTGCATATAGGTAAGTGCACCCATTTTTTGCAATGCCCACAGAGGTAAGAAGAGGCTGTCAGAGCCTCTGGAACTGGAGTTATGGACAGTTGTTAGCTGCCATGTGGGTGCTGGGATTTGAACCCGGGTCTTCTGCAAGAATAACCAGTGTTCTTAGACCTCTGAGCAATCTCTCCAGCCCCCTGTCATTTGTTTTCTATCAAGAGTGAGTAGGCACTTCTTTCTGTCTCTTCATATATAGTGTCACAGAACACCAGGGCACATGCTCTTAACTATTTCACCTTGATGCATTCTCACTAGGTTTAAGATGAATGATTGGAATGCAGTGCCTAGTCAAATTCCTTTTCCAAGAGAGTGTTTGTGCGATAAAGCAAGATGGTTGTTTCATCCATTTATTAAATGTAGCAAGAAGACTGTAATTTTTGAACATGTGCATGTACTGATTATGGAGCTTGTGATAGTACCCCATTCTCTTACTGGCTATGCAAATATAAGTGTGTTTCTCAGATTCTTAACTTGAAACAAAGGAAACACAACTGCTTGACTTGCTTCAGTAACGACTGGAAGAACAATAGTATGAATTGGGGAGGATAAGAAAACTGGTACTATGAAAGCCAAGGAAACGGAAGTCAATGCCAGCTACTCTTGGTCTTTTGTATCTTCCTGGATTTGTCCTTCCAAGTTTAGAACATTGATTGTCTAGCATAAAAGTGCAGAATCCTCCATTGTGCAGAATGCAAAGAGTAGTGTCATTACTCAAGAAGCAGTAATGCAGGTTTGATGCTAAATCCTCGGGCTAAGGTAAAATTTTTATTAGGTTTCAACTGTAGTTCATTATGACAATCAAAGTTAAAGGCATGGATTTATTTTTTTTGCCTAAAAGTCATAAAATGTAGCAATTCAGAGAGTGCAGTACAGAGTTGGGTTTTCTGGATGATATTTCTGATTTCTCCTCTCAACAACTGGGATGCTTTGAACTTTATACATTTCTTAGAGTCTAAGAAACATGGTGGTTTACACTTTTACATGTCAGAGGTTGAGATTGCTCATATAACCAGTGGCATCTTATAGTCACTGTTGGCTACATGAAGGCTATGGCAGAGGAGACATTGCCCTAGCACATAGTTGTCATTGTTGATCATGTCCTCATTTCACTTCAGTTACAAGTATCAGTGTTAATGAACATGGCTGTTTAATTTTCCATTTAATTCAGCTTCAAGATTAATAATGCATTGGTTTTAAGACAAAAAATTACAGTTGCAGAAGTAAAGCAATGCATATAAACTTGATATTCATGAAACAAAGCATTTGTCATTGGAAGAATGATTGTGATACCAGATTTTCTTTAAAAAAATACAAATACTTTATGACATTCAAGAAAGGAACATTCTCACCAACAGCTGATAGTGCATTAAATTAACTACTCCTTGGCATATACCCAAAGGACTCATCCTATTGTAGAGACACTTGTACAACCATGTTTGTTGCTGCTTTTTTCACAATAGCTAAGAGATGGAAGCAACCTAAGTGTCCCTCAACTGATGAGTGGTTAACAAAAATGTACTATATTTACACGATGGGGTTCTATTCAGCAGTAAAGAAAGATGAAATAATGAAATTTTCAGGTTTGGCATATACCCAAAGGACTCATCCTATTGTAGAGACACTTGTACAACCATGTTTGTTGCTGCTTTTTTCACAATAGCTAAGAGATGGAAGCAACCTAAGTGTCCCTCAACTGATGAGTGGTTAACAAAAATGTACTATATTTACACGATGGGGTTCTATTCAGCAGTAAAGAAAGATGAAATAATGAAATTTTCAGGTAGCAGGTAGATGGTAGAAACTTCATTCATTAAAGGAGGGCCAAGCAGGGTCACTGGACCCTCACTGGAGCATCCAGCCACTCTTCCCAGCCAACTGTATGGAATTTGACCCTAAAAACACATAGCCTCCTGGATTTGAGGAGGGTAAAGTACACAATATGCAGAAGGCTAGGAAGAGAAAGCATGACCCACGCTGGATAAAGGCTAGCCAGTGTACAAACCCTCAGGTCATTCATACACCTCAGCAACCCCTCAGTTATCTCGGTAAGTAAGCTCAATAAATTCATTGCTTCCCCAGTAAACTTTAATCAAACATTGGCTTGACACAAGAAACTTAAAAGGGAATAAGCATTGCCTAGCATCCCCAGGAAAAGAAGTTTCACAACAGATGGAAAATTTATTTGTTAATGCTATTATGCCTCATAATTATTTTTAAAAAAGAAAATGAGAATGTAAAAGATGTTAAAAAGATATGGGAATGGAGATATTTTCTAAAATAGAAAAAAAATGAGAAAGCCCAAGCAAGTGATGAAGGTCAGTTTACGTGTGTTATATATATAAAGGATGAGACAAAAATACATAACACATAATATTAAAATTAATTATGGTCATAATTTAATCAGCTAGTTTAAGGAACAAAATATATATCTAGTCAATATTTTTCTAAGAATATTTGGTTTTTTACCCAAGCCTTATTTACATAGCACATGATAGTTAAAAGTACCAGACTGGTGGAACTAACCTTATTGGATGTTTAACAGCCATAGTTTGAGGCCTATACTAATGTGGTCAGAGGGACTTAAAGGACAGTTTTTGTCCCTTGTCCTACAAGGTCGACCAAGGGCCAGAGGACTATGGAACATCTCTCAAAATGTCCTGTAACTATGGTGAGTCACCTGTCCTCTTGATCAGGGAGGATATGGAGAACCCATGAGATGGACTTGAACCAGTGTCCAGTCTACAAAGAAGAGGGTCAACTTGAGGAAACATCTCATTCATGCTTCCAAGTAAAGCCAGATATGGTGAAACAAGACCTTTGGCTTATCTTCACATAGATGGAACTGGTAAAAGAAAGGAGTCAGGAGCTCCTCCCAATCCCAAGTGACCCCTGAGGAACAGATACTCAAATTACCTTAAGTGTAAAAATTAATTGATTTATTTGGGCCAACTGTGTGGTCTTAAATATACAAAGGGAAAATATAACCAAAGAGTAATGTCATTCGTATACTTCATTAAGAGCTCAAGGGATTGCACTTCCCAGACATTAGGCTTAAGTCTATATAAAAGTTATTTAGACAATTATTTCTCATTGATCAATTTGCTCTTAACCTAAAACTGCTGCTCAGAGGTAAGACTTCAAATCTTGGTCTCCAATAATGTAGTGCCCACCTGTAGCTAAGGGATACAACTAACTATTGTTCTAAAATGATGGATAAATTTTTTTTCTCCCCCTATCTAGAAGCCTTTGAGAGGGAACTGACACTGATTCCAAGCACTCCAACAGCGATCAAAATACCTGAAAGCAAATCCTGAATCCATCACTCTAGAGTCCAGCCTTGGAAGACAAAAGAAAAATGAGGAAGAACCCAATGGAGGGATGCTTTTGGAAGCCCTTGTCAAGAAACTCCAATGGGCTCTCATATGAACATTTGAAAATTGCCCTGTTCTGACGTTTTTTAGTTCACTGTCTAGAACGTGTAATGCTAATTACTCTTGCCTTTACTTCTCCTTCACACCTCCTATTCACCAGTCAAGGACTTTCTTTTCTCCCTACAGATAAGAGTTATGCAATTTTGGAGTGTTTTAGATAGACCCACTGAAGAGGTACTCCAATTGCTTCACCCTGTATCCCTGTTCAGCAATAAAGAAGCCAGAGTGGTCTG
>NW_008330320.1:96960-103947 GCF_000622305.1 Nannospalax galili
AATATAAAAGGAAAACATTTATAAAGTTATGAGGGATGCTAATTAGGCTGTGAAGTTTTTCTAAGAATCAATTTCCTGGTTAGGAAATCAACATACTGAAATGGTTTTCAAAACTGTGTCTTAGATTGTGTTCAAAAACCTCCTTCACAGTTATTATTTTAACAAATTAATATTTGAAATCCTAAAATGCCACTTGAACATATTTGATCTTCAATAATCCTTTCTCTGCCTCTTAACACTGGGGTTAGCAGACATGAGACCATGCCCATCTTTTACATGGGTACTAGGTAAAGAGTGGGCTCCCATTATGACTCCCAGCTGTAAAGTGATTCTTGTTCTGCAAACAAGTCCTTCAGCCAAAGGAGAACCTCATCAGAACAATGTGGGCCCAAAGCCCTTTACAAATGCTCCAACCCCCATGACTCTGTTTCCACATATAAACATACTTAAACTCCTCTGAAGCTTGACTGGCATGGCTGCTGCTGATTCCCATAGGTCAGATAGCCACCCTTCACTGACTGTAATAAAGATCAGTCTGGGTTGTTGAGGTTGGTTTTTTTCTTTTCTACTTACGACTCCTATTTCTGATGCTTTGGTGCTGAAACCTGGGAGGATCTTCTGAACAACATCCTCTCTCTGTTATACTCCTTCTCATCTCCATCTTTCCCTTTCACCATGGGATTTTGATCATACCATTCCCACCACTACCACACCCAGTACTTCAGATAGCAGCAGGTGGTATCCCCAACTGGGACCTCACCCCAACTGGGGCCAGGGTTCCTCAAGGCCTCATTGCCCATAGACTCAAGAAGACCTTTGTCCTGAAGGTCATATTGTTTCGAAGTACCCATAAGGGAAATACCTAAAGCTTCTGTACCCTCTCTCTACCACTAGACTCCAATCCAGAGGCCCTTTGCCATTTACGAGCTACCACCAACACCTTTTCTGACCCAGACCACAGTGAAGGTAAAGATCCGGACACATTCAGAGACATCCTGAGTATCTCTTTTTCAGATCCCAGGGATCCTCATCTTCTCATTTTGAGGTTGAAATCTGCGTATTCCTGATATTTGTACTAAAACTCCTCTCAGCTCTTTGCCTCTCCAGCCTTCCCCTGGCACCAGGGGATGCCTTGTTGCCACAGATTTGGCCTTCCCCCTACTTTTGCTGACTACTATGAGGTTCCAACTAACAATCCCAAAAGATACATCATTGTCCTGTCTCAAAAAAAAAAAAAAAAAAAAAAAAAAAAGTCACAATTCGGATTTACCGAAGTAAAACCTAAGCATTTGATCTGCTTATGTACCCAAATTTGAACTAAACACCAACTTGATAGCAGAATTAACTATATGGTCTGAATTCAGAACTTCCTATTCCTCCATTTTACAGGGCTTACATAATTTCCTCCAAGCAAATGGCAAATGGTCTGAAGTCCTCTACATATAAGCCTTCTTTTGCCTCCACTCCTGCCCTTCTCTCTATCGGAATACCGATTCCTATTGCAGGACCACCCTGCTACTGCCTCCTTTCCCCACCTGACTGCCTTTTCCAGCCATGATCCAGCAGATGAGCTCCCTCCCTATAACCCCCATTCATTCACAGCCTTTTCACAGTCCACAGCTTCCCCCTAATCTCCCCAAACCTCCATTTCATCCACCCCTTCCCCATCGCTTTCTAGACCTCATCTGCAAATCCCTCTCCCTACCCAGGGACCCCTAATATCTACCCTCCACTCACATCCTTCCCTGACGCCAGCCTTTCCAAACATATCCTTGACTCACACCTACTTCCTCACCTGCCCACCTCCGTTATCAATCCTTCTACACCTCACCCCACCCCTTCTGTTTTACATCCTTCTCCTTTCTCCACACCCCTTACCCACTCAAAATCTCAACCCCAGCCCCATCACATGTTTCCCCTCTGGGATGTTGCAAGACTGCTGAGTAATGTCAGTGTCCACGTCCTCTATTCTCTGTCAGACATGAGCTAAATTGAACCCAAACTAGGTTCTTTTTCCTAGAACTCCATCAAATTTAGGAAGGAATTTCTCTGTTAAGGTTTTTAATAATCAGGAAAAATGAGGCAAAAAGGGAAAAAGAAAAACATTTAAAGGACAAGTACCAGCTTCTGGCCTCAGTGTGTAGTAGGAAAGCACTCAGGATGGTAGGAGTGTACGGGTAGCAGCTATTTTTATTTAGGCTGCAGCCTGGCCCAGTGGGCTCAAGCCTCAAAATCTGGACTCTGAAGGGAAGTAGCACATCTTTTATATCTTAGGCATCGGGTTACAGGGTTACAGTGAGAAGGAAACTTACATAATGACTGGCTATCAGTAAAGTCTCAAAAATATGCATATTATTATAAATTTAGAAAGAAAACTAATGTTTAAAAATCCTGTATCTGAAAATCATTGCAGAAGTCTTCATCTAACTCAAACAGAACTGAGAAAGTTTCATCCGGACACAAGGCAAATGGTTCTGGCTAGCTGTGTCAGTGTTCTAGTCACAATTTGTCAGCTGAACTTTGCTGAAAGAAACAGAGAGAAAACAAGGATTAAAATCCATACTTTCTTTAATATTCCACCAGGGTCTACATCAGAACATTAGGCAAAGGCTTGCTCTGTGGACACTGGGGCCATTGGAAGATGTACTGCCCTCAAGGTCAGCAAGGCTGATCTTCAGTGGCTCCCATTCCTCCCAGTAAAAATACCCTCTGCCCCCGTTATTAGAATGAGGCAACCTATGTTCACATGCCCAATGCACTGAAGGTGAGACATCCAAGGAACTGTATGTCTGGGCAATTGGAACTGTGACCTTTCATGGTTTGGAAAGGACCCTCTTCAAGCTCCCACACTCCTGTAATTGGAGTGTCTCCCACTTTCCTAGGCTCGCTCCTAGGATCCCCTGACTATTCAGAAAATGAACTATATCACATTCCTTCATCATCATGCCCAAGTGCCCCATAACTCTCTTAGGATGGAATTTACTAAAAAAAAAAAATCTTGAAGCCACCCTACACCTTTTCCTTTTCAACTCTAGGTAACCTTTTGTTTAATGCTCGACTCTGGCTTGACCAGCACTTCCCATTCTCCTTCCTGCAGACCGCCCCCTCCTAAGGGCTTCTGTCTATCTCCACATTTGGGATACTGACAAACCAACAATCACTAAACACCAGCAACCTGTCAGGGTTTCCTTAAAGGACCCTACTCCTATAATCACCCAGGCATAGTATTTTCTATCCCCTGCTACCTGCAGAGGACTACAACCTCTGATCACTCACTTACTGAAAACTTACCTTAACCATCCCTACAAATTTTCCCCCATACTACTCCCATCTTCAGAGAAAAAAAAATAGCTCATACAGGCTAGTCCAATACCTTAGGAAATTAACATTGCCATTGCCATTACCCCCACTCATCCAGTGATCTCCAAACCCTAAACCTTTTATCCACCATCCTCAGGCCACCCACTTCTTTGTCCTTGACCTTAAAGACACATTTTTTACTGCTCTCCTGTACCCTCTCACCCTTTTTTTGCTCTCACCTGGGAGGTCCCCAACACCCCAAATGGCCAACAACTTACCTGAGCGGTCCTGCCATACATTACTTTGTCCAGGCCCTACAAAAGGATTTTTCTACCTTATGCCTTTCACCAAGTCATCTTCTTCAATATGTAGATGACTCTGCAGTTCCTCCAAAGAAACGTGTAGAAGGCACCATCACTTTACTAAATATCTTGACTGATTGGGGATATTGCACGTTCCACCAAAAGGCACAAGTATGGAAGACCACAGAACTCTACCTTGGACTTCATATCACCCAAAATAAATGAATAATCCCCTCCAATATAATTGCCAACCTCCTAGAAATCCCTCTCCCCTCCACAAAAGAGAGGTCTCTGTCTCTCTGTTAGACCTTCTTGGGTTCTTCAGTTTCTGGATTGTCAACTTTTCACTAAATATCTCACCCTTGTTCAATTCAACTAAGGGATCCTCAGATGAACCCCTCCTATCTCCCTCTTCTTCATATCTCCAAAAGAGACTTAAAACAAATCCTAACCAAGGTCTCCACTCTCTATCACCCATTAAGCCATTTTCATTTTCCCTCATTCTGACAAGGACAGGCTTTGGCCCTCCTTGATCAGGAGGCTGGTGAGACTTATCACCCATCACTTATCTCTCCAAACAGTTTGACTCAGTATACTGAACCTGGCCCCTTGCCTTTGGACAATGGAGGCTTCAGCCCTCCTAATTCTGGAGGCCAATAAACTAGCCTTACATAGCCCACTCATAATTCTCTGTCCCCACACCCAAAAGGACCTTTTTATCAATTGTGTACTCCTTACTCTCTGCCTGAACACAGCTCTGGCATACACACCTTATCAACCCCAAGTTCAGTTTCCAGACCTGCTCTGTTTTCAACCCAGCCACCCTCCTCCCCCTATCTTCTATTTCCCCTCTAGAACACTCTGTTCCAGTTCCCTCCTGGTCTGAAACTCTAGCCTGCAACCCTTTCTCTCACATGACAGACACTCACGTCCTGGAGGCACTGAACTGGTTCATAGATAGGAGCACAAGCCATGGGATATACCATCCTGATAAGATGCCATATCAGTCCTCTGGCCCACCCCATCCCCATCCCATGATATCATAGATGAAGGGCCTCTAACACCACACACCTCCTCCCAACAGACTGAGTTTATAGTCCTTATCCAGGCCCTTCAGCTCGGCAAAGGACAACCTGTAAACATTTGTACAGACTCAAAATAAGCCTACAATATTCTCCATTCCAATGTTCTAATATAGAGAGAAGGGGGTTTCCTAACCCAGAAGGGAACCCCATAAGCAGTGACCAGCTTATTCATGACTTGTTAGAAGCTACCTAATTACCAACAAGGATAGCCATTATTCACTGTAGAGGTCATCAAAAGGACCAAAAGTATATCTTCATGACCGATAATGAGGTCAGTGGTCTTGCCAAGGTGAACATTCAGAAGTATCCAATTTCTAGGCTCAATCCTGCCCCCACAAGTCCATAGTCACAAAATGTCCTCTGATGTCTGTTATTTCCTACCATCCTTTTCTACCCAGATAACACCTTCCTCTCCTTCCAGCTGACCACACAAGACAAACAGTACTTGCAGAATCTCATTATCTACTGCCAAGTATCTCAGTGATCTAACACAAATAATCACATCAGCCCCCAGTCTCCAATTCATCAGGCTAGAGGGACTTCCTAGGCACCAACTGACAAATATATTTCACCCATATGCCCCCTCTCCATAAAAAAACATAAATTCCTTTACTTGATGAGTTGAGGCATTCCCCATGGCCAATAAGGAGGTATCTACAGTTTCCTCCCTTCTCACCTGAGAAATTATTCCTAGCTTCAGCTTATTAACCTCCCTACAGTCCAACAATGTCCTGAAGTTTGTCTCTAATATCACCTTGTCTATAGTACAATATCCCCAGATACCCTGGAAATTTCACATATCATACCAACCACAATCCTTAGGGAAAGTTGAGAAGATTAACTCTAATCAAACTAACAATGGAGACACAGCTGGAGTGAATAAAATTGCTTCTTTTAGCTCTCCTCAAGCTCTGGACTCTCCCCGGAAATACGCCCCCCCACACACACTGAGCCCTTTTGAGCTCATGTGTGAGTGGCCCCTGTCCATTCCAGGATTACAACCTATACCCCTTGTTCTCCCTCCTTCCATAGAAGACCCTCTCCTAACCTTCTTACATTCCTCCCTATGGAAAGACACTAGCCTTCACCTATTATTTCCCTTGGAATCCACTCTGCCCCCACTCTTCAGTAGGAGATTCTGTTTACTTGATCTCACTTCACCCCAACTCTATATGACCAAAGTTGGAAGGGCCTTTTACAATCATTCTATCCACTACCACTGCAGTCAAATTGCAGAGACAGCCCCCCTTTGTCCATATCTTATGCCTCAAAAAGGCCCCCTCCTCTTTCCAAGCAATCCCAACTGGCTCTACTTCCCTAAAAATAACCAAATTCCCACCTATACCTGAACAGGACCTCCATACAATAAGTCCTTCTAGAGACTTTCATCCTGCAACAGCTCTAATTGCTCCTGATGCAGACACAGCAGGGCCTCTGCCTAGTCCTCATACCCATCACATTTGATGAACTACTGGATGTCATAGATCTCTGGTTACAAGGAACATTCATTCCCTTCACCCCAGATCAGATACAGTTCTTCTCCTTGGTCCTTTACGTCACCCACTTCCCTCTACCACTTTCCCAGACTCAAAATTAACACTTGACCACGACACTCATCTGTGACCTTTTTTCCCACTCTCCCCTTGATTTCAGCTCTTGACAGCTGAATGCGCCTCTGTAGTCAAACCCACCAACTAAAAATCACTAATTCCACCTCCCCGTCCAGCTGCTGGGTTTGTCTTTCATCTAGGGTCCAAAGGCTCTTAGCCAATATAATCCCCCTCTCCTCGTGGAGAGATTCCCCTATGAAATTACACCTTTTCCTAACTACTGACCTAATCCCAAACCTTATACCTATAACTAACCTTACAAAATAACTTTGCCTTTTACAACTTCCCGTAATCCCCTACTCTTTCAGCAATGCTGATGATAGGCTATCACCCTCTTCCAGTTAATCAACTCAACAAGCATATTTTCCATTCTTGCCCAGCTTAATCCCATAGAATAATCTCAGCCAACAGATGGACAACTCGAATCCTTTCAACACCTCTTACTGGGAACTATATCCACAGACACCCTCTTCCTCTCACAAATCCCATTTTGCATATCTTGCTTCTCCAATCCCCCCGTCTCTCAACTTTTCAAAGTAATTGTGATGGTTAATCCTGGGTGTCAACTTGACTGGATCTGGGATTAACTGAAATGAAAGAGATCTTGATTGGATCATCTGAAGCTGGAAGACATGCCCTAAGTGTGGGTGTTACCTTCTGATGGCAGCCTGTATAAAAGGCCAAGGCAGA
>NW_008330320.1:104291-106640 GCF_000622305.1 Nannospalax galili
CTGGCTCCTATCTGTTTTTGACAATGCCAATAAAACTCTCCCATCAACCTATCTTTCCACCCAACTCACTTTTGATTAAAATCGATCCTAAAAACTCTTATCCCCTGCTCACTATTCCACTACCAACCCATCCAAGTGGCAGCATTATCAGATGAATCTCTAATTTGAGAGGCTGGGATTACCAGCTCACCAGATTGGTCCAAAACTTCAAAAATCTTCTCTCATCTCTTTACATTATTATACTAGTTCTTTCTCAACTCCTCTGGGGTTAGGGTTTGGATCTGCAGCAGCCCCCTCCTCAACAGGACCTTCCGGTTTTGCAAGTCCCTGAGAATGTAGGAATTGAGTTAATGAGTGCCCTGGGCTTTGAAGACAAGATAAACACACTCCGCCTTTTGACTAGTGACCTGGTTACTGCAAGGAGTTGATTCAGCACAGCATGCTTCCTCTTTTGATCTTAAAGGATAAACAGACACATTTTGACCCAGATCCTGACTGATGGACAGAAGGGGATGGTTTTAACAGAGGCTCTTCTGATAAGCCCTGGGCTCCCGCTCTCATGCCCAACGTTTTAAAAATATATTCCTGCCTTCTGTGCCTTTTGACTAGTGACCTGGTTACTGCAAGGAGTTGATTCAGCACAGCATACTTCCTCTTTGATCTTAAAGGATAAACAGACACATTTTGACCCAGATCCTGACTGATGGACAGAAGGGGATGGTTTTAACAGAGGCTCTTCTGATAAGCCCTGGGCTCCCGCTCTCATGCCCAACGTTTTAAAAATATATTCCTGCCTTCTGCATCCCCAGAAGCCCTCCCTATAAAGACCCCAGCACACAACTTGTGGGCTGACAATTTCCCTATCCTGAAGGGAATTTTCCCATGGGCTTTTCTTCTGCTAATAAACTCTATCCAGCTGGAGTTTTGTCTTTGTCCTGGTGCTGTCTCCCAATTGACCCAATTCATCTATCACTCAGGAGCCTTCTTCCTCTGCAGTTCCTACACCTATGCCTCATCTGGTGATTGTACCTTGGTCTTCCAATACCCTGACATCTAACACCTCCCAATCAAACAGTCTCTGTCCCACTCATTGCATCCCTTCCCTTCTCACTTTCCTCCTCCCAACAAAAAATGACCCCTCAACACCTTCCTATTATGGCCAAACTGGGCATCTCCTGTGCACTCAGTACAGGCATAGCTGGAATCACCACCTCCATCTATTATTTCCAATAGCTATCTAAAGCCCTCTCAAACTGCCTAGACAAATTTACAGCTTCCATCACAACCCTCCAAAAATTAGACTCCTTCACAAGAGTTGTTCTCCAAAACCAAGGAAACTTGGACCTCTTGACTGGTGAAAAGGGAGGAACCCATCTCTTCCTCCAGGAAGAATGCTGCTTCTACAAACCAGTCAGGAATAGTCAGAGACGCAGCAAGAAAACTGTGGGACCTGACCTCAAAGCTTTGCAAGTATTCAGAAATGGGAGGACCATTATCTAGCATAAGACAATGGCTGTCATGGTTCCCCTCTTGGGGCCCCTGGCTTGTATGACTTTCAGTCACCACTGTACCATACTTAATCAACTGTCTCAGTACTGAAGTAGCCCATATAACTGCCCAAGTTACCAGCCAAGACCAAACAAAGACTATGTTCCTCCATGCCACCAGAGGACTCCCTTATCCTCTTGCAATGGACAGTGAAGCCCCCCCCCCCAATATCCCCTCTCAGCAAGAAGCAGATGCAGTGATCTACATCACCCCACACCAATCTATTCTTCTTCAGGTTCTGGTATAAAGGGAGGTCTCCAACCATACAGTGATTCTTGTTCTGCAAACAAATCTTTTCACCAAGAAACCTCTTATTGGAACAATGTGAGACCCAAGCCCTTTACAAACACTCCTACCCAAACCCATTGCTCTTATTTCCACATACAAACATACCTAAACTCCCCTGCTACTTGACCCTAATCGGTAATGCAAATTTCCACAAGTAAGCTAGCCAGTCCTCTTTACTCTAATAAAGGTCAATCTGAATTGCCGAGGTTGGTTGCTTTCTTTTCTGTCTGTAACCCCTATTCCTAACACTGGATTCTGAATTCAGGTCCTTTTGTTTGTGTGACAAGTACATTACCCACAGAATCATTTCTGCAGTAAGTTATTGAGGGTGTAGAAGTGAAAATCTTAAGAGGCCAGGATTGTTGAAATATTAGTGTGGGTTGGACCCAGTGGCACACACTTTGATCCCAGCCCTTGGGAGCCAGAAGCAGGAGGATCTCTATGAGATCAAGGCCAGACTGGTCTGTATAGTGAGTAGTGAGTCCCAGGCAAGCTGGGCCGAGTAAGATCCTT
>NW_008330320.1:106689-115033 GCF_000622305.1 Nannospalax galili
GGCCAAATAATTTTGTTTTGTTGTTATTATAATTACAGTAGCTGAGCTCTCAATTTGTTATCTGCTCTTGGGAACTGTCATATTATGTTGAATAACATAATCACTGTGTCATGAGACAATTCTAGCAACAAATTGCCAGTCCTGGTATAGTGCCTCTGGACAACTTGATTCTGTGTGGGTATGTCATTTCAGATTAACGTGGTGTGCTTTCTTAACCATAGTCTTAACAGTTATTTTTGAGAAATAGAGAAAAAAATGTTGTTTAGGGACTTCTTTGTTGGCTTAAATTTGTAACCCAATATCCAAGCAAAGAATGTTATGTATAAAATAAGCTACTTTATATGACTTGATTGTATCCTTCAAATTTCACACATTGGAAACCCAATTCCCATGAGACAATCTTGAGCAGTGGAAACTTTAAGAAAGAGGTAATTAAGACAGGAGTGCTTTGTCCTCATGAATGCACTAATGCTATTGTGATGGGAGTGGGTTTGCTAGTTACCCTGAAGTAACTTGTTATGGAAGTGAGTGCTATGTTCATGTCTCCTTCTCTCGTGTGGGATCCTCACCACACAGTGTGTCTCTCACATGTTGTGATGCAGTGAGAAGCCCTCATCAGGTATGTTCTCTCAGCCTATAAGTTGTATAAATTGCTATGGTTTATAATTTACCCAGTGTGCTAGCTTTCTGTCACTATAACAAAATACCTTATATATTATTAAGTTTGTAAAGAGAAAAAGTTTATTTTGGCTCACAATTTTAAGATTTCAGTCCATGGATGGTTTACCCTGTTTCCCCTGGCTTGTTAAAAGAAGCAGTACGTCCTGATGGGAAGTCCGAGATAATGCAAAACCATTTTTCTTATGAGTCATGGAACAATATGAAAGGAAAGAGGCTTCTTCAACCACTTGCACCTTGGGATGTAAGGATCTCCCATTAGGTTCTACGTCTTATGGGTTCCATCCCCTCCCAGGAAACAATTCATACTACAGTATCCAGAACAAAACAAGCTAAGACATTACTCAAGAAGAATCTTGTGCTGTTTATAATCTTCACTTATTTTTCCTATAGGGAAGAACTTTTATTTTCCTGTATACCATTAAGTTCACAACTGAGACTACTCAAGAAAAAATTAACAAGAAAAGAATAAAAATTATATTCAGTAATGTATATAAGCATTCTGAAATAAAGACCCATAGAAAAAGGGAAAACCGCATTTTTATGTCAAGTCTGATTAAGTGGAGGTTTGCAGAAGTATGATTGGAAAAGGGGGCTATTATCTATTAGTGATAAAGTAGAAAGAAGTTAGCAAAGCCCGATTGTTCATATTTTCATCTGTGCCCCTGAGTCTTCAGCGACAAGGGCCTTCCTGTCATCTGGATATAGGGTAGCACTTTTGGCATGAAGCTTTTATGACCTCCTTCTGGGAATGGTCAGTTATGTTTTATCCCTTACTTTAGAAGGTGGGGGTAGAGCTGAAGGAAAAATGAGTGATCTTCCAGCTTCCATTTTCTCAGATGCCAAGGTGTTATCTTTTGGGTTACATGTCCTATACCCATCACATTCAAATGACCAAGTAGATAATGGAAATTTTCATGACTGCCAAATGTGTTCAGATCTTCACATTTATATTGAGCCTCTGTTGAGACAGAGGTACATTCCACTTTTCTACATTTAGAATTTCCACTTAAAAATGTTATGAATTCCATTCTCTACTTTTTTAATTCAGGAAAATGGTTGGTATAAAACTCATCAATGATGTGGAATTTTATAGTATTGTCTTTCATTATGGCCTTTTTGGTATGAATTACTTTGACAAATAAGTAAATCACCGAATGCAATGCAATGCTAAGAAGGCAACAATTAAGTATTTTGTTGTCTCTGTGTATGATGTTTGCTTTGAATTTTGGAAGTCTTTTCTAAGCTCTGGAAATGTTATATAATTATCTTTCAACTCACTAATATACAGCCTGAATTTATTCAATAACTTGTGTGTTTGTAGTGTGTAAACTAATCTAGTTTAGAGGCCTCCAGTCTTTATTTGTAAATCATCAACATTCCAAACTTTGACTAAGTGAAATAACAAATAATACAATAAAAATTCTCTACTGCATTTACAAAGTAAGATACTATTATGATACACTTCAATCAGCTTAGATATGAATTTCTCTTCAGAGGAAAACACTATATTAAAACCCACCATGTTCTACTGTTATTATCAGCACACTGACAAAAGAAATCCAGTGCCCCGAAATCTCTTCTCTTATCAACACACAAGTGTTCTACAGGAAGAAAATCCTAATAGACAAAGCACAGCATGATGAGAAGAGACGTTGTAGTTTCAGAAGTTTTGCCACTAATGTCCCAAGAAGATAATTTCCTAGTGGAATACTTAAACCAATACATGGACTTGGCATTGACATATACAGTTAAATCTTTATTAGCTTATGTTTTAACTTTTTTCTTCTTCTTCCTACCTTCTTTTCCATTCACCCCTTTTCTCATTCCTTTGTCCATTCCTTATTTGTGTCTACATTTGGCTTATTTTGATCTTCATCTTCAACTATTTCTTCTCCCTTATCAATACACTCTTCCTTTGAATTCACATTTACTCTATGGAACATCAGAATGCAATTCTGACTCTTTACCTCTAGCACTCATCTCTCTCAGCCTCTTGTCCACCTCACCTAATTCCCTAATGGATCCTTATAACTATGTTTCTTAAAATACTTAAAAATCATTGTCTATTGAACTCTTCTTTCCCTTATTCTTACAAACTAAATCTTGCTCCTCTTTTCTATTGAAATGAATATTTTCACCAATTTCTCAGTTACCTTGGCCTGAAACCTTGCAGTAATGTTTGACTTCTCTATTGACATCGCTTCAAGCAGAACTGAGTCATTTTGACATCACTTGTGCCACATCTTATAGCTGTCTTTCATTTTTATTTCTGGGATTAAGATACTAATCATCATTTATCTTGGTATTCTGGCCCCTAGACTGTTTTCAAGATGTCTATAGCACAGTACGGTGCTTTTATTTCCTTGTAATATCTTGCTTTCATTTAAAATTAAATTTTTTGTTAAAATTTGTTTATCTGGGGCCAGAGAGATGGCTCAGCGGTTAAGAACACTGACTGTTCTTGCAGAAGGCCCAGGTTCAAATCCCAGCACCCACATGACAGCTAACAACTGTCTGTAACTCCAGTTCTAAGGGATCCAACAGCCTCTTCTGCCCTCTATGAGCATTACATGATGCGGGTGCACTTACATGCAGGCATAATACTCATATACATAAAATAAAAATAAATAAAATATTTTTAAAATTTGTTTATCAATTAACATATAAAGTAACAGCATTTTTACATGTATTTTTTCCTTGACGCCCCCTACCCACCCCTTCTTCTTGATGCCTTGCCATGTCCCCTCCATCCTCAGTAGTTGTCTTTCCACTTGAATGTCACATGGATTCTGTTATCCTTCTTTTCTGCTCCCTAAAACCTCCCTAAAAATTCTTACAGTCTTTCTTCTAGTTTCATGACCTGTACAAGCACTCACACTTACATATATAGAAATTAAATTTAGGGTCTGTAAATGGGGATAACATTCAATATTTGTCTTTCTGAATCTGGGTAATCTCACTTAAAACTTAATACTTTCTAGATTCATCAATTTTCTTAGGAATTTAATTATTTATACTTGAATAAAATTCCATTGTGTATATGTACCACATTTTCATTATCCTTCATTAGTTTATAGACATATAGGTTCATTCCATTTCCTTGCTATGGAACATGGATGTGTAAGTATCTCTGTTCAGCAATGAACATGGATGCGTAAGTATCTCTGTTGAGATTTAGAGTATGTCTATGAGTGATATAACTGGGTCATATAGTAGTTCTACTTTTGGTTTTTTGAGAAATATCCAAACTAATTTGCCTAGTGTCTGCAACAGGCCTACCACCAACAGGGATAAGAATTCCTCTTTCCCCACATCCTCACCACCACTTGTTGTGATTTGTTTGTTTGAGGATAGCCATTCTGGCAGGAGTAATATAGAACCCCAAAGTAGTTTTAATTTGTATTTTGCTAAAGGCTAAGGGTGTTGAACAATTTTTAAAAAGTGTGTGTGTGTGTTGTGTGTATGTATACACTTTATATACTTGCTAGTGTATGTGTATATGGGCATCTGGGTGTATGTGTATGTGCTTGTGTGCAAGTGGAGGTAAGAGTTTGATGTTGGGTGTCTTTCCATGATCACTTTCCATTTTATTTTTTGGGACAGAATCTTTCACTGAACCTGAAGTTAATTGACTTGCTAGTCTGACTGATCAACAAACTTCAGAAATTCTACCAATTCCTTCAACTCTGGTGTTTCAAGGTACATGCTGCCACAACCTGACTTTTTACCTGGGTGCTGAGTATCAGGACTCAGGTCTTCATGTTTGTGCAGCAGGCACTTTACACACTAAGCCACCTCTCCAGACCATAATGTTCAATACCTTTTAAAATATTAATTGGCTGAACATGCTCTAGTTAATGTCGCAACCACGACCATGTAAGTACCTGTAGTTAAATTCAGTGTGTCAGTCACATACAAAAAATGAGTCTGAGTTATTGGGAAGAACAAGTGTTTCAGAGGGCAGGGAGGGGGGATGAAAGAGGGTAATAGGGAACGAAAAATGACATGTATGAAACATATATGAAACTACCAAAGAATAAATAAAAATAAGTAAATAAATAATCATCGGTCATTTGTATTTTTCTTTTGAGAACTATCTGTTCAGTTCATTGGTACTTTTATTAATTGATAATTTTGTAGGTTTTAGCATGTAGTTTTTGAAGTTCTTTGCATAGTCTAGAAATGTTCAACTGACAGGGTTTTTTCTCCCATTCTGGGGCCTGTTTACCCTGTCGATAGTTTCCTTTGCTGTGAGGAAAATTTCATGTAATCCCATTTGTTAATTCTTGGAGTTATTTCTTGTGCTATTGAAGTCCTATTCAGAAAATAATTGCCTACATTTTTAATTTTGAAAACACAAAACCTAAGATTCTTAAAATTTTTTCTGTTTATTACAGCTCTCCTCACATGGCTCAGAGAACATTGCAGAAGAATGGCAGGAAAGATGAGAAGAGCTGGAGGTTCGGGGCAAAGGGACTGCTGGGAAACAGTGTCTTCTGGAAAGGACAGAGCCATTGGATAGGAGAGGGCTCAGGCACTCATGAACTCACAGTGCTTGCAATTGCCTCCACAAGACTTGTCTAAGATCAGGTCAGTCAATATTTCAACATAGGTGGGGAGGGGCTCATGAAGCCCTACCCTAAATGAGGAGCTTTGGCAGTCGGAGGCTGCTGGAGTAGGGGCAGTCAGTTTTCTTCAAGGAAGTGGCCCCTGGTAGACTGCCCATGCTCCAGTGGATGGCCCTACACTCACGCACATACTTGCAGATAACACTGCTTGAACACAGTGGGTTTTAAAAATAGGATATGAAATTAGGAAAAGAATGTAGTGAGGGAGATTCTTGGAAAGCCTAGAGGGGCAGTGGGGGTTGATACGACCAAAATACATGTATGGAATTCTCAAGAAGAAATAAACAAATAAATGCTTATAACTCAGAAAATACTTGTGCTAGATCTCAGAGTTGTAGCCCATTAACTTATCTCTTTGAATGTGTCATAGTCTGAGATCCACAAATGCCCCAAACGGACAGACAGATGAGTCTAGAGAAAGAAAGATTTATTATGGCTGGGCTACACTCTTTCTTAGAAGGTTGGAGGGCAGCCCTGAGCCTAAGCACTCTGGCTCTTTTATACTACTTATGTTGCTAAGCAAGCAGAATACAGAAGCCAATCATTGAGCAATCATTGAGCATTAAGCTTGAGCAAATGTTATCAAGGAAATATATAAGAAAATACAATTTTCCACCCAACCGCGCCTCCCTCCTGAACCATAGTATGTCTGCACCGAAATAGCTTCCTCCTCTTTCATAGACAGACATTATCAATCTTACTGTCATTCTACATTGGTCATGGTACATTGCCTTACTAGTCACAAAGTTCCCTCCGGGGGCGGGGGGGTTGTTGTATAGCAATTGTATCCTAGGAACTTGATCTTTTAAAGTTTCCCTAAGTGTTCCAGACTGCTGTAGGGTACTTCTTGTACAGAGAAACTATAACCAGGCATGAAAAGTTTAAGTTCCCAAGCTTACAGATGGAGAGTCCCTTTAATAATGTCTATTATGGGGGCTGGAGAGATGGCTCAGCAGTTAAGAACACTGTTTTTGCAGAAGACCCAGGTTTGAATCCCAGCACCCACGTGGCAGCTAATAACTGTCCATAACTTCTGTTCCAGGGGACCCGACAGTCTCTTCTGTCCTCTGCAGGCATGGCAAAACAGGGGTGCACTTACATACAAGCAGGCAATACACGCACACACATAAAAATAAAATAATAAATAAAAATATTTAAAAATGAATTTCTATTTTATTATGCAACAATTACTATTTTGCAGAAGCCAGCCAAGCATAACCTACAGAATCCATAAATCAGCAGTTAGCAGGAGCACTCTAGGATGCTCTGACCTATTTCCAAGACAAGCAGGGTTCAGGTGGCATGTGTTCCTGTAACCTGAGAACTGCCCGATAATTTCAGAAACTAGAGTCAGCCTAAACTTTAACATGGTGTAGCTATAGTCAAAAAGGTGCCATATTAAAAATGGAGCTAAACCTGCTTGTGTTCCTGAGAGTCTTGTTTTGTGATGCCTTAATAGAGGGATCTTAAGTGAGAGTGAAAAAAATTTCTATGTATCAAAAACCCTTTGACGAGGGCCAGGAATATCAACACCATAGAATAACAAAGTTTATGACACATACTTATAGATACTAATACACATTATAGATCCTTTATACTGGGCCGGTGAGATGGCTCAGAGGTTAAAAGCATTGGCTGCTTTTGCAGAGGACCCAGGTTCAGTTCCCAGCACCCATAAGACAGCTAACAACCATCCATAACTCCAGTTCCAGGGGATCTGATACCCTGTTCTGGCCTCTGTGGGCATTGCACACACAGGTACACTTACATACATGCAGGCAAAACACTCATAGACATAAAGTAAAAATAAAATGAAATAATTTTTTCAAAGTGAAACAGTGAGTTTATTGACTATATTGACAGAACATGGGTGGGTAGGATACTTATTTTCATCAGTATGAGTGACCTCAAGCCTGCCACACCCCGCCCCAAAAAGCTACTGTAGCATCACCATGAAGCCTGTGTGAAGATTTCCAGACATCTTGATTACAGTGAATCCTCTGAAATCCCCTCTCATTTGCCAAGGTCACTTGTATTGTGTTCTTAAGAGGAAGAGTCAGGATGTCTGGAATTTCAGTGCAAGAGGTCGTGGAGGGTTTATCATTGTTACAAGAAGAATACACATTGAGTTCTAAAGAGACACTGAAATCATTACCAAAACACCGAAAACTAAGGAAATGTGATGTATCCAAGGAACAAACTAAAAGGAAATGCGTACAGACAATGCTGGATGTACAGACAATGCTGGACACGTGTGTGTGTGTGTGTGTGTGTGTGTGTGTGTGTGTGTACATGTCTTGTTAAGGGATTCCAAGCCACTATTTAACTCCAGGTATTTCAAAGAGAGCTTCTCATGATCAAAGAAGGTCCTTGAGACTTTAAAAGAAATTCATCTTTCAGATCAGATCAGAATACCAACAATTGTTTATTGAAGAGGGCCGATAGGCTGGGCAGCCCAGGAAATGGTGGAGCAAGGGTGAGAGATGTCTCCCTACATCCGGATGAGTATCCTTTTGTGTTCCCACATTTTCAGTAGTGCATCAGGAAGAAAGGCAGTCTAGATTGGGCTGGTGGTGTATCATGAATTTTAGGACCTCAGCTACCACCCATTTAAACTTCCAGGTGTGTGCAAATCAGGGGGAGTCTCCATTGAAACAAATTCATTATTAGCAGCACCAGGCTGCAGCTCTTTGTGGTGTCACCCATCACATCAAGATGTAATGGCCCCAAGTGGAGTCCCCCAAATTGCAATAGCCAAAGTAACTTCATTTTGTATAAAGGAGCCACTTTGAACTTCAAAAGCTCGAAGAACAGCCAGTTTCAAGGTTAAGTGCCTGAACTTAGTTGCTTCACCTTAGAAGAGTGTTTTCTTTGGGGTAGCTGACCTTGGTCACCTCCTAGACATCGCAGCTATGCTTCTGCTTAGCCAAGAATCCTAAAAAAATTGTAATCAGAAAGTGCCTTACTGTCAAAGTCTCTATACATCTGTTAAGAGAAGGACTAACACAGCTTGTTTGGCTTCTGCAGTTTGCTTG
>NW_008330320.1:115059-129307 GCF_000622305.1 Nannospalax galili
CATAGTTCTAATAAATTTGACCAATTAAAATTTGAATTGAGTCTGGTGGTCTTTTTCCCAGTGGTTTCAAACTCCGTAAGGAGTTCTGAGTCTGGAACTTTCTTTGGTGATAGATCAATCCTGACTCAAATCATGTTTTCTTATTTGTTTGCTTGTTTTGTTTCTTAATGGGCTCTTGCTGTGGAGATAACCAGTAAAAGGCTGTTGTCCACAAGCCTAAGAATTACTCAGGATCGAAAGAGAGAAAGTTGTCCTCTGACTTCCTTCTAGTTGTTCGGTTATGCAGGTTGGGTGGGGCTCATAGTGTCCTGAGCATGCTGATTCTTTATGTTCAATGCTGTTCACAAGGAACTCTTCTCCATTTGGCCTTCAAAATTCTTATTTAAAGCTTTACTACTACCCAAGATCTGCACCTGCGGAGATGCCACCCAGGCCTCACCGTAGGCTTCAAGGCTCACCACAGCAGCCCTCCAACTTGTCACAGTTTAGAGACCCTAACATAAAATCTTTTCTTATAATTTATACTGCAAGAATTCAAATGAAATATAGATAGTATGAAACTTAAAAAGTACAGGCAAGTAGACTTGGACACACACACACACACACACACACACAAAATCAAGGGGTCCGGAGAGATTTAGCTCAGAAGTTAAGAGCATTGGCTGCTCATGCAGAGGACCCAAGTTTGATTCCCAGTACCCACATGATGGCTAACAACTGTCTGTAACTCCAGTTCCAGGGGATCTGACGACCTCTTCTGACCTCCTCAGGCACTGCACGACATGAGTGCGTATACACATGTGTGGGTAATGCTGTCATAAAAATAATAAATTAAAAAAATATAAACAGTGAGAAACTGGTATCATAACAGAACTCTTTCAGCAAGTATAGAAACAGAAAATTCCATAAATGGACTTATGAGGAAAATAATACGTTAATACTGCAGCATGGTGGGAAAAATATCCCCTTTAATAAATACTGTTAGATCAATCAGATATTCAAGCTTAACAAAAATGAAACATTGGCCCATGCCCATGCAGGTGGCCCTGAGTAATCTCAGAGGGTCACAAACCAATATTGAAAAAAGAAAACTGGGAACTGGAGAGATGGCTCAGTGGTTAAGAACACTTACTGTTCTTCTAGAGACCCACATGGCAGCTAACAACCGTCTGTAACTCCACTTCCAAGGGATCTGACTCCCTCTTCTGGCCTCTGTGGGCATTGTATGTGTGATGCACTTACATACATGCAGGCAAAGCACTCATACACAGAAAATAAAAATAATAAAAAAATATTTTTAATTAAAAAAAAGCCATGATGGGGGGCTTGTTGGAAGTGGGATGCTTGGTGAGAGGAAGGAGATAACAGAGCATAGAGTGGTGAGTCTGACCTGAATGTGTTAGATGTATGTAAAACATTGGCAAAGAAAAAATCAAAAATAATAAAGTCAGGTCTGGTGAAATAAAATGAAATGTTGATATCTCTGTCGTATATGCAAAAACATTGAGGAGCATAAAGGTAAGTGTGGAATATAAAACAGCCAAAGAGATACACGAAACTTACTAATCAATAAGAAAAGTATTGGGGTTTGAGACATGGCTCAGTGGTTAAGAATACTGGCTGCTCTTTGCAGAGAACTCAGGTTCGATTCCTAGCACTCACATGGTGGTTAACAACCATCTGTGACTCCAGTTCATGTGATCTGACACTCTATGGGCATTACACTACACAGGTGTACTTATATGCACACAGGCAATAAAACAGATAAAATAAAAATAAGAAAATAAGAAAAAAAATCATAAAGACATCTTTGTCTGTTTTCCGAGCTCATGTTTTCAATGATGGTTTAGTATTGTCCATAATTTCAGGGTAGGAGGACTCAGATTCAAATGCTCCTGTTTTGTTTTGTTTTGTTTTGTTTTGTTTTGTTTTGTTTTGTTTTGTGTTGTGTTGTGTTTTTGAGACAGTAGCTCCGGACATCTGGCCTAAAACCCCTGCCTCTACCTCCGAAGTAATAATTTAAATGTTCGAAAATTTTTGAGAATTTCGCACGAGTACTGTGTTAACGTCATTGTGACCCCATCTATCCCTCCCTCAACTACTCTCATGCCCCCCTTTCAATTCCATGACCTCTTCTTTATTATTTTATGTTTGTGTGTGTGTGTTGTGTGTGTGTGTGTGTGTGTGTTGTGTGTGTGTTACACATATAAATGTTTACTGTTGCTCCTGCAACTATGTGTTACGGCTGAGCACTTGGGATTTGGATAACCTATCAGGGAACTCGTCCGTGGAGAAAACTGATTCTCCCTCTCTCCTCAGGTTTACGGAGCCATGTGTGTAGAGTAGATTGATTTTCCTGGGGTTTTCACTTTTTATTAAAGTCTCATCATGAGCTCAGCATTTTCTCTGTCTCTAACACCACATCTTCACAATACAAACTGAAAGCAGATGCTACGCTGGTTGGTTCTTTTTTTTCTGTTTTTTTTTTTTTTTCCTTCTTATAATTTAAGGTCAGGCTCTGGAACAACATGTTGAAATATATATTGTTCACAGCCTTTTTCTGTTCACTGATTTTTCTAATTAGCGTCCACCTAAAAGGAGTCCAGGATGAATTTCTTACAAGTTACGGAGTCATGTTGAATTGGGGTGATTGCAAAAGCTAAAATGACAGGAAAGATAAAAAATTTCAAAAATATATATTTTCTCCTCTTACACGTTGCTTGGAAAAACTGGCTGTGAAAAAATATCCCTTATCTTAAGAATTCCCTGTTAAAAAATAGATTAAAACATTGTTTTTGCCAGTTTGTTGCTAAAAGTTCTTCAATTTAAATGTTCCATTTCATTGAGTTTTGCTGCCCAGATTACAGCTGTATGTGCCTTCAGGGCAAGGTTGTATTGATTATTAGATGCTGTCAGTGCATTTCTGCTCTCCATCTATTGAAGTACAGATGAAATGCTGTGTTTTGTGTCTTTCATTTCAAATGTCATTTGCTGTAGTAATTTGCTTATGCTCAGTTGCTTTATTTTCCTTTGGGATACACTATGTGACACATACTTTCACCAGTACTGGCTGTAATATGGGATTATACTGTGGTCTGAGGGTGAAGAGGAACATTAGGGCTGATATTTTGTGACAGAGATTAAAGTACATAGTTTTTTTTTCACTCTTACCAGTCAATGAATAATTTAAGTCTTTGAATTCTGAAGAATGCATTTGACTCTTTCATAATACAGGCATCTTTATTTTATGTTTACTTCCTGGAGGCCTGAGAGGTACTTCGTATTATAATAAACTCAGTCACTCATATCCTTTGATGTGATTGTTTGGGGATGGGAGTCTTATCTCTAAGAGTATTTGATTCATGGGCAAGAATAGGATCCAAACAAGGTCACTGATGAGTTTTGGAGCACAGATTTGGAGCTTCCTTTATTCTAAAATGAAGGGAGTGGGTTCATACATGAAAATGCAGTTGTCTTTGGAGTTTTCCCAGGCTTACCAGTCTGTGGCCAAAGGCTTGGAAGGGATTTTCTATCTAATTCCGCCCCCAACTCAACTACAGCTTCATGACAGGGGTTGGATTTGGAAATGGTTGAAACTACACTTTTCCTCTGGCTCTCTAGCTCAATTTATCAGTATTGTTTGTGCATTTTCCATTATATCAGTGAAAAGAGGATGTGACTATAAAAGCAGACTTGTTCATCAGCACTTCAGCGTGCAATGAAAGCAGATGATACTTTATGCTGAGCTGTGTTTGCTCTCCAGGTTTAAGGCCATCTCAGCCTTAAACTCAGGCCGTCTCAATTGTGACCAATTGCTAGTTGTAGCTCCCTTTCGGTTTAGAATAGGTTGAGCTTCTTTGTCAATTCATTGTTTGGAATTCAGGAGTATCATAATTCATAGATACTGTCAAAAACATTGCCCATACCCCTCCCTTTTTCCCCAGGGGGTGACATTGACATGTCATAATGGAAGGTGCATTGATTTCTCCCACCCTATCATAATGTATTGTCTGCTCAATCTAGATGTTCGGAGTTTAAGGTGTCGTCAGGGCCATGCTCCCTTCAGAGATTTTTTTTAAGAGGAAACTTCATGTCTCATCTGACTTCTGTGGGTTGTGGTCTGTCCTTTGATTCTTTGCTTGTAATGCATCACTCTGATCTTATCTTTATCTTCACATGGTCTTTCTCCTTGTGAATCTTTTTACTCCATTGAGTGCAGAAGATAACTGTGCACCTACCTGGTAGACACAGGAACAGCACCTTCTGTCTGGCACCATTTATGCAACAGAGATTGAAAAATGACTTATTTGTAGAAGTGGGAAGGGTGGTACCCTATGAACATATCAGGATAAGCCAGCACTGTAGAGGCACAAAGGAACATTAAAATCATATTAGGAAAATCAGGCCCAAAAGCTTAACAGACAAACTGGACTGAAGAAAAGGTGTCATACCCACATCTAGACCCCATAAATAGGTAGACATCCCACAGAGATGACAATACCCCCCCCACTGACCTATCATCTGACACCTAGTGTATGCAACAGTGACTGGCATGCAAAACACTCTCTACTGTCCCTGAGACTTCAGCTTAGCTCAGTCCCTGCTGCTGACAAGGCCTACTTAGCCATCATCTGCCCATCCTTCAGTTCACCCACCTAGGCCCTGTAGTCCGTGTCCTCTTGTTCCTTCTTTTGGGCATGATCCTGTCCTTTCACCTCTTGTACCTTCACCTCTATACCTCTACTCTCAAGTCTGTGACGATGACATTGTCATCTTCCCAAATTCTTCCCGATATCTGGCTTAAGGTCCCTTATCAATACACTCTATTTGTATTCCTATTGGCCTACCTCTGAAACCTCTTGAAACTGAGTTGAAGCTCTTTAAATAAAGCCTTTGTATTCCTTCTATAAGACACACACACACACACACACACACACAGATATATATTTGTAAATGGCATATGGTACATGGTCTGACAGTTAATACTGATTATTAAACTCAGAATAAAAGCACCTGTGTTTACTTCAGCCAGGTTACTAATGAATCTGCCAAATACTATCATATGGTATCATATACCTTATGAACTTATTATTCAGTAAAGTGTATATCTTAGTTTGGTTTCTATTGCTATGATAAAACAATGACCAAAACTAACTTAGAGGAAGTTTATTGTTTTTAAAGATTTATTTCATCTTACATTTCTGGGTAACAGCTCATCATTGAGGGGAGAGAGGCAGGAACTCAAGGCAAGAACCTGGAGGCAGGCGCTGAAGCAGAGACCATGGACAAATGCTGTTTACTGACTTCCATCCCCTGGCTTACTCAATTACATTTCTTATACAGTTGAATCCCACCTTCCCAGAGATGACACCTCCCACAGTGGGCTGGGCCCTCCTACATCCATTAGCAATTAAGCAAATGTCTCACAGACATGGACAAGCTCAATCTGATAGAGCAAATTCTTCAGTTGAGGTTCCCTTGTCCCAAATGTCTGTAATTTGTGTCAAGTTGAAAAAAACTAACCAGCACAGTCTGACACTGTTGAAAGACAGAAGTGTGTTTGTTTATGATTCTGACATAGTGGCTCAAGATGTATTGTGATGGATATCAACAGGGAGAGATTAAAGAGACACCAACCCTGTCTCCAAGGACCTTAGAATTGGTAGTTTTCCACTTTAAGGTGCAGAAAGGAACATTAGAATTGCTTGAAGAATCATCTCCCAATCTGGTTCCAATCACCTCATTTCTTATCTTACTTGACAGGAATGATGATCCTGAGAGCACTTTGTTTCTAGGATCACTTGATCCTAGTGCCTGAAAAATGAAAATGCTCTTATGCAAATCTTTCTTCTTCCCCAGTAGTTGAGCTGTGCTTAAGGGCTATATTACAACCTTAATTTCACACTGTTTCCTTAATAACATACTAGAAAATAGTGAAGGGATGTTAGAACACCCTCAGAAATCTCACTTCATTAATTATACTTAGTTATATAAGGTGGTTTGACAACTAATTTTAAAACTAATATAAGTATTCTAATAAATACTGTGTAATATATGCCAGCAAGAGCTCACATTTATAGTCTTTAACTTTTTACACTGACTTACAATTTATTACAAAATTAATGAGCATCACGATCTACAAGAATGTCTACACTTTGATCATCTTTCAATTAGTTGGCTTCCACTGTTCATGATTTTGTTGGAAAAAAGTGGTGATATACAACTAGATCTCAAAGAGAGACGCTGTGGCCTTGATTTACATGGCTAAAAATCTTTTTCTTTAACCCTAGGAGGAGATGTAGCAATGATCTTCTTGAGTTACTATTTAGCTTAAGATCACAAACTACTCCTTGGGCAGTCAGTTTTAAACAATACAGTGTATCACCACTGAGCATACTACCTGGCATACTTCCTGACATAGAGGTACTGGATGAATGACAGAACGTAAATCTGTTTTTCAGTCTTTTTCTTTCTCTTTCTTGTTATTTTGCTGATGTTGTTGACTGTGAATTTGTTTGTTTTTCAATTTAGGACCAATGGAAGGGAATTTTTTACTGACTGGAGAAAATGGTCTAAAATTCAGTTCCTTTAATTATTTGGTGATATATATGATATACACTACTAATACATATTATATTTGTATATATGTGTATATATATGATATGAATTAGAACTATCTGTTAAAAATAAAAAAATTAAATATATTGTCACTATATTTTTCCACAAAACCAACTCTGTCCCTAAATACTGGACAGATGCAAATACTGACAGAAAGTAGTATATAAGTAGAGAAGAAGTACCATGTTTCTACTTTTTTGAAGACTTGGAGGACAGCTGGTTTTCATGTTAATTTACTGCCAGCATATAAGGCTTAAATAACTTTGCCCAGTTCAAAAATGTGCTTTTATTACTTAGCTGATTAAACCTGCACTTAGTTAACTATTTTTTCTTATAAAGGCATTAGACAGATAATGATCCCCTTAAGGAGTTTTCCTCAAGCAATATTTTCAGAAAAACAAGTCTCTACTTACTTTCTAGGCCTTAGAAATATTTTCAATAGGGGGTAAGATTGATTTTCCTTTGAACTCAGCACTTGCTGATGAGAAGATGTGCCAGAACTAGAAATGCAAAAATTGTTTTGTCACCACTCAGTGATATTCTGATTTAAAATGAAGGTTTTGGTAACAAGTGCCTCAGTTATTCTGGTGTTTGATAGGGGCTGTTTTTCAAGTGCTGAACTGTAAAACCATTTTATACTATTGAAAGATATGGTAATTTTATTCTACTGACTTGAAAAAGGAGTAGTTTAAAAATAAACTCTGAACTTGCTAGAGCTATTTCTTTGGAAATGAAGAAAAAACCTTGGGATATTGAATATTAAAAATTTCATACACTGAATCTCAAAGCAACTATAAATGTATTCAAATTTCTAAGAAAATCTCTCTTTCCTCGCTCTCTCTCTCTCTCTCTTTATCTTCCCTCTCTCTCCTCTTTTTTTCCTTTCCCCATTCACTTAGTTAAACCTTAGGTAGAAGCAACAGTGCAAGAAAAATTTCATCTTATTTTCTTTTGGCAGTTATTGAAAGAGACTGTGAACTCTGCTTTCGAAGCATCTGGCATCTGGTTTAGGAAACAGCAGGTGGGCAGGAATTCATTTATGAATATGTGAAAAGATTATGATACGAGAATTAAGCTTCAGAAACTGGGGAGTATTTGCTGTATCAGCCAGCATTTTGCTCCAATAACAAAATTTTCAAGTCCCTCTATTATGAAAAGATGCTTATTTTAGTTGATAATTCCAGAGGCCCAAGCAGCATTGTGCAGACTTTTGTAAGGGCACCTGGGGGCTATATCATATCATAATGAACACATACATGCATGTCAGTGTGCTATTGATTCCTTCCCTTTTAAAGCCACCAGCATTCAATTTTCAGGTCCTAACCTAATGACTTAATCACTTTCCAAAGTCCTAGTCCTAAAGACAATAGTGGGATTAAATTTCTACTTTCTTAATAGCATTTACATAAGACTTTGGCAATTAAACTTCTGCATGGGTTCCAGGGACAAATCATAGTCAAACTATAATATTGAACAATCTTTCAAATTCAATTGTTTATTTATACTGACCAAACAAAACAGCATAAATTTTGACTCCTGAGATGTTTGTTTGCAACTTTAGAAAAACAATATTTTTAATTTATTCTTTGAAAATGTCATACATTTATATATTTTGATCATATCCATCCACCACTGCTTCCTTAAAAGTTCCCCTATTAAGCTTTTGATTAAGGAAAAAGGGATGAAAAACCAGGCAATGAACTCCAGTACAATGTGGTGTGTGTTTAATGAAATTGAGTGCAAGGCTAACTGCTGTGGAAGCAGGAAAGAGGCAATAATTAAGCCTTTCTAGAGATAATGGAAAAGCTCTTACACAATACCTCTACCCTCCCCCAAAAGAGACACAATAAACTTTATGTTTTTCAACTAATATATATTGGGCACTATTTGTGGTACCTTGTATATTTATGATTGAAAGGAGAAAGGTTATTTCCAGGGCAGGGTGGAGCCTGAGCAAATTTCAATGTATATTTTTTTTTCTCCAAATACCACCTGAACCTTGGGAAGAATGGCGAAAGATGAATTTGGCATTATGTTGTAAAAAAAAAACTTCATGCCATTCCAATGAGCTTGGTTATGTAAAAGCCTTGGCAAGTGATTGTGTTATCTAGGGATAGTAGAGGAGGACCAGAAATGGGTGGGACCAAGAGGGAAAGATCTTCAGAAGTGGCCAGAAGACTGGATAAAGAGACCCATTAAAAATGACTGAGAAAGACTAATACACAGGAAAGAAAAATAGGAGCCAAGCAGATAGGTTGATACTGTTAGCTTCCATTGAAAGGCTTCATAGACCAAAAAACATGCATCTAGCCCCCAGATTTTCAGAAAGGCATTGAAACTAGCATGCGAATGAAACCAGTGACTGGATGGGCAATGTCAATAACTCCTCCCCCTTCTACCAATGGCTACACTTAACAGAATGGAGCATGCTCAGAAAAGAGGTGTGATATGCAAATGGGCCATGAAAGCTCACAGACCTCCAATGGTACCTTGGGATGTGGTACCATTGACCTTCTGACTTTTCTCTCAGCTCTGGCCTACTTCCTTGCTTGGAAGTGATTTCTTCTTCAGTTAACTGTCTTTGCTTCTACTTCTATCCATGCATTCCTGCAAATTTATTGTTCCAGAATATAAGAACCTTAAAATTCCAACAGGTTCCCTGACCAGACTCCAATCTCTACCTATAAGAACACCAAACGTGGTGAAATTGCCTCTTTCTGTTTTCCAGGCTATGGGGACTATGCTCTGTGTATTTAATATTCTTACCTCTATCCTCTAATGATGCTAGAGTATTGCCCTCATTCTCTTCAACCAGGAGAGTGACACAATGCTTCTGGAGGATACAGGAAGGCATGAAGAGGAGGAGAAAGAAGGAGAAGAAGAAAGAGGAAGGGAAGAAAGAGGAGGAAGAATTTATATTATCTACTGTCTCTTATGGTAGGTCATTGAAAACTCATAGTAGGTTCCTATATAAAAATTCTATCTCATTCATCAGAACTTAAACATATGGCCCTATTTACAACAAAGATAGAAAATGGCATACATACATACATACACACACACAGAGAGAGAGAGAAAGAGGGAGAGAGAGAGAGACATTTTGTGTGCGTTCCTCACTTTCTAAGATGATAAACTCTAGTCATATTATCAAAATTAATATGCTGCTAGGCATTGAATTTTCAAGTATTTGTGTGTGAGAAGTGTTCCCAGCTTGCTCATAGCCTTGTTGATCAGAGAGATATAGTCATACCTCTAAACTCCTAGTCTTATAAGCCCTTGCTCAGTTGGTGCCCTTCTTAGTCAGAATTACCTTGCCCATACTTTCACTAATTCATTGACTTGTTTTAATACCTTAGGATATCAGTGGGAGAGGCCGTAAGTTATTTCTCCACTTGCCATTTACTCACTTATTTTCATAGTTACTGGTACAAAGGCAAGCTACTAACCTAACATAGGTCCTATTAGGGAAGACCATGAATGAAGTCCATGGGTGTGTAAGTGTTTAAGCCCTGATCCTATTCTATAATCTGTGACACTAGACATTAAAGAGAGGACTTCAAGAGAGTTAGTACAAGCAATTAGGAAAGCATAATCAGCAAGAGGTGGTCTAGCCATGGAAGGAAAGGTCTATAACAGAGTATAAGGCATAAGGAATATAGACAATATTGACTGCAGACTACAAAAATATGTATATGTGTTTTGGGGGTGGTGATTATGTATCACAAGGGAAAAGTCTCCAGAAATGAGAGAATGCCACTCTCAGAAAAATTGAAAAATCAGGTGGGATCTAAATTCTGTTTCCTTCCTTTGTTTTTCCTAAGGCCAATAATGTAGATGAGCATTTTAAAACTTTTTTTTTTTTGCAAAGTATTTTTAATGATTTGATTTCTAATTACTTAAAATCTAACACTTCTAAAGAAATGACAGTTTCTCTGTGATTTAGGGAAGCTATGGTATTAATTATTTTTGGCTATGTTGGCTGTTTTCAAGGAATATTAGACATTCTCCCCACTTTCCAAACACTTTCCTCTGCAAGTATCCATTGCATATATCTTACATAATAGAAACTTTAAGTTTTTAATCAGACTTAATTAGTAAAGAAGCTAATTATATTAAACAGTGGAATAAAGTATGTGAAAAGGATCCTATTACCACATCTGTACATGAAGACTGTTGGATATCAGAGCCTGACTCCTTAGTTCATGGAGAGGAGGAGTTGAGTATGAGGAGCAAAGCAAAGTGTTCAAAAACACGGTCATAGCTGGGCCTGGAAGTGCACACCTTTACTCCCACCAGGCAGATCTCTGTGAGATGGAAGCCAGCCTGGTCTACATAGTGTGTTCTAAGCTAGTCAGGGCTCCAGGGAGACCTGTTTCACACAGACACGAAAAACCCTGAAACAAACAAAACAATACCCAAAACATGATCTCTAGGGCTGGCAATGAGTTTCTCAACAGGCAGCAGGGTGAAACAAAGAAATCCAGTATTTGGGACTCAGCAGAAAAAGCCTGGAAGAACTGTCTCTGAGAAGGGGAATTAGAAAGAGTGAAATGTGAAAAAACCTTGATGGACTTTGCAGGAGTAAAAAGAGAATGTAGAATGAAGTAGAAAGGATTTCTATAATTACAACTGAAAAGGTTAAAGTTGAATTCTTATTCAAGCTATTTTTATATTCTATAAATATAGTGTATATAATTTATATTCAATATATTTTTTTATCCTGAACTGCAATCATTTGAAGCATTCCTCATGGACTCTGAAGGAAGGTCTCATGTATGCAGAACTGTGGCTTTTATGCTCTAAACCTTGGCAATTCTACTTTATTTGACAGTTTGTCAGTCTGTATTTGAAACTGAAATGGAGGAACTGGATTTGGGTCCATTTTCTTGAAAGATTTTTGTATTTTGATTTCCATAGGTAAAAGTACTCTGTATTCTTCCCTTAAAAAGTGGGACATTGAAGTCTCTTACTGCCTCCCTCACAATCATGCAATTAAAACATATGAGACATTTTGGAGACTTCCTTTCATGTAGATTTTACTTCGCTAATTTTCAAGAGAAGATTCTTTAGTGCAACTGTGATTTGGGAAAGTGAGTATGTAGGAGATGGCACAAGCGTCATAGATAAATATGTAGCATTCAGCCTCTAGTAGATCTTGCTTTCAATCTAGCTTTAATTTATGTTTTCTTTAGATCCAATTTTATGTTAGATGTTTGTCTTCAGGAAAATCACTTTCTCTACATCTGTAAAATGTGGATAAGGAAATGAAATATGATTTAATCTGAGTATTAATTGAGGCTATCTGTGTGAAGACTCAGGATGTATGTTGCATGGAATATAAATTACAGGATAGGATGAATAAATACACTGAAAAACTATGAAAACAAATTTTAAAACTTGAAACATAAAGAAACAAAGAATATAATTTAAATTATGCAGTAATGCATGAGAAGAATTTGAAAACTTTTAAGAAAAAGAGGGAGACCCTTGTCCATGCCAGCCTCTCTCACAGGCAGGCTCCAATACCTTAACCTCAAATCCCAAGACTAACATCCCAAATAAGATTAACCAATCACCCTACCATAGACCTCTAAATCCTTACCCAGGCAGTATCCTCACCACCAAATTCCCAGTCTCTGGATCAGACAGACAGACCTGCTCAGCCAGGACTCTGGTAAGTCAGATGAAGCTCATTGCCTCCCTACCCCATTTCTCACATCCACCCCCATATAGTCCCCTGTTGGCCTCTCTCACAGGTGGGGTTCTATTCATTCACCACAGGAGGACTAGTTACCCCATTTTTCTCATCTACCCCCACTACCTCTCTGCAGGCCTCTTTCACACACAGATTCTAGTTCCTTCACCTCAATTCCCAAGAATAGCTTCCCAAACCAGATTAACTGACTACCCTACCATAGATCCTTAAATCATCATTTAGCTGTTCCCCTCACCACCAAATTCCCAGGCTCCAGATCAGGTAGACAGACGTGCTCAGTCAGAACACTGAGGAGTCTACTATTCAGCAAAAACCTGAAATACCTACCAACTTGTCTTCCATGCCCCCCAAAAAGTAACTAAGCTACATAAACAATATTAACTTAAATAAAATTACACTAAACAAAGCAGAGTAGAAGTTTCTGTTGAATACGTAAATGATGAAGAACATCCATATGCCGAGATAGCAATGCAAAACCAGAAACAATATGAAAAACCAGTAAAATATGTCCCCATGAGTCCTGCAGAAGTGCACAATGTTGAGAACCACCCTACAGAACCACAGGATGCAGAATTTAAAATAACAATCATAAACATGATCAAAGAATCACAAGAAAACACAGACAAAAGAACTCAAAGAAGTCAAAGAGGAAAGGCATAAACATTTGACAGAAGCTCAATAATATACAAATATGTGGATTAACGAAATATCAAAAATAATTCATAATTTGAAAAAGTGAATTCACTAAAGAGATAGAAATAGTGAGGAAACCAAAATTGAAATAATACAGGACTGAAAGACTCAATAAACCAATTAGAAACAACAGGAGAAAGTCTCACAAGCAGTTTGAATAAAAGGGAAAACAGAATATTAAGACTGGAGTATAAAGTTGAAGATTTGGACTCCTTAAGCAAAGACTATGCAAAATTTAAACAAACAAACAAACAAACAAACAAACAAAAACTGCAGGAATGAAATACTCAGAAAATGTGGGACAACACTAAATGACCAAATCTACCCAGTATATGTATACAAAAAGGAGATGAAATGCAAACCAATGGTATCAAACAGATCTTCAAAAGGATTATAGAAGAAAACTTCCCTAAGTTAAGGAAAAATATACCTATAGAGATTCAAGAAGCACAGAGAACATCAATAAGACATGATCAGAACAGAAAGTCCCCATGACATAATCATAGTAAAAATATTATATGTACAGAACAAAGAGAGGGTACTGAAAGCTGCTAGAAAAAAACAACAAGTTACATGTAAAGGAAAACTGATCAGAATTACAGCTGATTTTCAATGCAAACTATGAAACCCAGAGGAGCATAGAACAAACAATTTCCAGTTCTAAACAACCATGGATGCCAACCCTGAATACTTTATCCAGTAAAACTATCTATCAAGGTAGAAGGGGAACAGAAAATTTTCCACAACACAAATTGGCTGAAAGAATTCAAGTCTTCCTGCCGCAAACCAAGACTCCGACCAGCAGAGCAGAGGAAAGGACAACACGGATGCCAAGGTGAGGTCCAAGCAATTCTCTCTCTCTTATTCTTCGTCATCCCACAATATATACCCTCATCAGATCCATCCCACAATCAGACCGTCACATGGAGCCAATCAGGACATGAGCATGGGGCTAACATGCAGGCAGAACAGCAAATCATTGGGCCACACAATAGAATCATGCTCGGTGACGTATCATGTCAGGCAGGCTGCACGTGATCAAGCTTACAGCGCTTGTGCGAGTTGGAGCAAACAACTGAGGGTCACGAGGCTTGGCAGCCAGCCAGGGCGCCATCTTGGCCGGCTCGACCACGCCTGCTTCCCACATCCTCAACCGCTCCCGCTTCCCACATCACACCTTTCATCCCAGCAGTTGGGAGGTAGAGGTAGGTGGGTCTCTGT
>NW_008330320.1:130074-196282 GCF_000622305.1 Nannospalax galili
CATTAGTCCAAATTGTATGCATGCATAGATTGAGTTCTGAGTTTGTAGGGCTTCACTAACTTTTCCTGACAAGGTATCAACCATGGAAGCTGTAACCGCAGTCTGAGACAGGCGATGCCAGCAGCGACATTACCCCGTATGCTCCATGTCTGTGCTGTAACCGCAGTCTGAGACAGGCGATGCTAGCAGCGACATTACCCTGTATGCTCCATGTCTGTGTCAGAAGGATGAGGATCATCACCTTTGTTATTTTGTTGCTTTCAGGAATCCAGATAGGTTTATCAGCACCTGGGGGAAAAACACAAACAGCTCCCCTCACCTGTGCTAACAGTGGTGTAACAGGTTTCCATTCCCCAGAGAAGGGATCTTTCCATCGTACGTCCCCCAATTTAGGGCGTTTATACAAATGATGACGTTCCATTGCTGTTTGTTCTGTTTTATCCACAATTAAAAAATTTAGAATAAAGAGTATGGATGACAGTTGTGCAGTAGGCGTAGGACAATATTCCCCTTTTTTTATTTTTTGAAAGTATTGTTTTACGAGTTGATTAGCACGTTCCACAACTATCCCTTAGCCACTTACCTGCGGACCTTACCCTCTATTTTTTCTGTCGGAAAGAACTTCCCTGTACAGGCCACCATTTGCCGCGAACCAAGACTCCGACCAGCAGAGCCGAGGAAAGGACAACACGGACGCCAAGGTGAGGTTCAAGCAATTCTCTCTCTCTTATTCTTCATCATCCCACAATATATACCCTCATCAGATCCATCCCACAATCGGACCGTCACACGGAGCCAATCAGGACATGAGCATGGGGCTAACATGCAGGCAGAACAGCAAATCATTGGGCCACACAATAGAATCATGCTCGGTAACGTATCATGTCAGGCAGGCTGCATGTGATCAAGCTCACAGCGCTTGCGCGAGTTGGAGCAAACAAGTGAGGGTCACGAGGCTTGGCAGCCAGCCAGGGCGCCATCTTGGCCGGCTCGACCGTGCCTGCTTCCCACACTTCCAAACCAGCACTACAGAGAATACTTGAAGCAATACAAAGGACCAAAGAAAGGAATGAGTATAGCCAAAGGCTACAGAAAGAAAATAAAGAAAGGTATAACAATGGAAACACAAAATAGGGCCACAAAGAAATTAAAATGACACTACACAATACAAACCTTTCAATAATAACACTGAATATCAATGGCCTCAACTCCCCCATCAGAAGATATAGGCTGGTGCAATGGATCAAGAAATAAAATCCATCTTTTTGTTGTATTCAAGAAATTCATCTCATCCTCAATGATAGGCACTTTTATTAGGGTGAAAGGATGGAAAAAAATATTTCAAGAAAATGGCCCGAAGAAGTGATCAAGTGTTACAATTTTAATATATGACAAAAAAAGACTTCAAATTAAAACTCATCAGAAGAAATACATAGGGTTACTTCATTCTAATCAAAGGAACAATTGACCAAGAAGATATACAATCATGAACATTTATGCACCAAATTCTGGAGCACCCAATTTCATAAAATCAGTAATCCAGGGCTATAAAACAGAGATTGGAACCAACTCAGTGTTTGTGGGTAACTTTAATACCCCACTTTCTTCAACAGACATGTCAACTGGAGAAAAAATAAAGAGGAGACATCTGAATTAAATGAAATACTCTATGAAATAGACCTAACAGGTATATACAGAATATTCCATCCAACCACCAATGAATACACTTTCTACTCAGAAGCTCTTGCAAGGTATTCTAAAATTGACTACATTCTGGGCCACAAAACAAATCTCAACAAATACAAAAAAAAATGAAAAAATTCCATGCCTTCTATCAAACTACAGTGCAATAAAGCTTATAATCAACAGTAAAAGAAGCTCTAGTAAATGCATGAAGTCATGGAGATTAAACAACATACTCCTGAATCCTGAATGTGTCAAAGAAGAAATTAAGAAAGAAATGAAAGTATTCCTGGAACAAACTAAAAATGAGAATGCAGCACAATAAAACTTCTGGGACACCCTAAAAGCAGTCCTAAAAAGTAAGTTTATAGCTCTTAGTGCCTACATCAAAAACTCAGAAAGCGCATATGTAAATGAAACCCCAGACTGTAAGAACAAATGAACCCCAAACCTAGTAGGTGAGAAGAAATAACAACAACAACAACATCAACAACAACAACAAAAAAACCCTCGGAGCAGAAGTTAGTGAAATAGAAACAAAGAAAATAATATGAAAAAAATCAATGAATCTAGGAACTAGTTCTTTGAAAGGATAAACAGATAGATAGACACTTAGCCCAGTTAACCAAAACAAAGAGCAAATCCAAATTCAGGGATGAAAGGGGAAACACTCCAACACACACCAAAAAATTCCAAAACATTGTAAGGCAATATTTTAAAAACCTATACTCCAGCCTGGCATGGTGGCACACACCTTTAATCCCAGCACTTGGGAGGTAGAGGCAGGCAGATCTCTGTGAGTTCAAGGCCAGCCTAGTCCATATAGTGAGTTCCAGGACAGCTGGACTACAGGGAGGCCCTGTCTCAAAAAGACAAAAAAACAAACAAACAAACAAACAAAAAACCTATACTCCATTAAACTTGAAAACCTAAAAGAAATGAATGAATTCCTAAAATCATGGCCACCACCAAAGTTTAACCAGGAGATCAACAACTTAAACAGATGTATAACAAGTAAGGACATGGAAACAGTAATACAAAACCTCCCAACCAAAAAAGCCCAGGCCCAGATGGATTCAAAGCAGAATTCTACCAGACATTCAAAGAAAAGCTACAACCAATACTGCTTAAATAATTCAAAAAGATAGAAACAGAACTCCCAAACTCCTTCTACGAAGCTCGTATCACTCGAATACCAAAACAAGGTAAAGAGAGAACAAAAAAAGAGAGCTATAGACCCGTATCCTTAATGAACATAGATGCAAAGATACTAAAAAAAAAAAAACTTGCAAACCGCATACAGCTATCAAAAAGATCATCCACCATGATCAAGTTGGCTTTATCCCAGAGACGCAGGGATGATTCAACATATATAAGTAAATAAATGTAATAAAACATATAAACAGACTTAAAGTCAAAAACCACATGGTCATCTCAATAGATGAAGAAAAGGCATTTGATAAAATCTAACATGCATTCATGTTAAAACTCCTAGGAGTTGGTCTGCAGGAAACACACCTCAAAGTAATTAAAGCTGTATACAGCAAACCCACAGCAACATCATCCTAAATGGAGAAAAACTGGAAGCATTCCTATTAAAATGAGGAACCAGGCAAGAATCTCCACTATCTCCACTGCTTTTCAATATAGTGCTTGAAACCACTGCTACAGAAATAAGATAAGAGAAGGAAATTAAAGGAGTAGCAATTGGAAAAGAAGAGGCCAAATTATCCTTATTTGCAAATGATATGATATTGTATATATGAGATTTCAAAAATTCCACTAGAAAACTGTTAGAATTGATTAATGTGAAAGTAAGGTGGCAGGATAAAAAAATCAGCTTACAAAATTCAGTACCCTTTCTACATGCCAATAACAGGCAATTACAATAAGCACCATTCTCAACAGCCTTAAAAGAATAAACCTAACCAAGGACATTAAAGACCTCTACAATGAAAATTCCAAAACTCTAAAGAAAGAGATAGAAATAAAACACTAGGAGATGGAAAGACCTATCATGCTCATGGATTCTTAGACTCAATTTTCTGGAAATGACCATCTGACCAAAAGCAATTTATAGATTCAATGCAATCTCCATCAAAATACCCATGACATTCTTCACAGAGAATCATCCTAAAATTCATATAGAATCATGAGACCTTGGATAGCCAAAATAATCTTGGGCAAAAAGAACAATGCTGGGGGGATCACCATGCCAGAACTCAGATTATATTAGAGAGCTATAGTTACAAAACAGCATGGTACTGGAACAAAAATAGACATGTAGATCAATGGAACACAATAGAAGCCCTAAACATGAGTTCATATAATTTCAGCCACCTGAAATTTGACAAAGGTGCTAAGAACACAAAATGGAGGAAGATAGCATCTTCAACAAATGGTGCTGGCAAAACTGGATCTCTACCTGCAGAAAAATGAAAGTTGACCTTTCACCTTTCACCCTGCACAAAAGGTAACTCCAAATGTATGAAAGACCTCAATATAAAACCTTAAACTTGGAAACTGCTAGAAGAAAACATATGCAGTACCCTCCAAGATATAGGCATAGGAAAGAACTTTCTAAATTAGACACCAGCTGCTCAGGCACTAAGGTCAATAATCGGTAAGTGGGACCTCATTAAATTAAAAAGTTTCTGTGCAGCAAAAGAAACAACTAAGGAAGAGAAGAGGAAAGCCACTGAGTTGGAGAAAATCTTCACTGGCTACACATCTGAGAGAGAATTAATATCCAGAATATACAAAGAACTCAAAAAATAAGATAAATGACTCAATAAAAGATGAGCAATAGACCTAAACAGAGCATTCTTAAGCAAAGAAATAAAAATCACTCAGAAGCACCTTAAGAACTGTTCAATCCTTAGTAATTAGAGAAATGCAAATCTAACCACTTTAAGATTTCATCTTACCCCAGTCAGACTGGCTAAGATCAAGAGAATGGAATATTCCAAATGCTGGAGAGGATGTGAAGAAAGAGGAGTGCTCATTCACTGCTGGTGGGAATGCAAACTCGTGAAACCACTATGGAAAGCAGTGTGGAGAACCCTCAAAAAACTGAAAATGAACTTACCATAAGATCCAGTCATATCACTCCTTGGCATATACCCAAAGGACTCATCCTACTGTAGAGATGTTTGTTGCTACTCTCCACAATAGCTAAGAAATGGAAACAACCTAAATGTCCCTCAACTGATGAGTGGTTAATGAAAATGTGTTACATTTACTCAATGGAGTTCTACTCAGCAGTAAGAAAAGATGAAATTATGAAATTTGCAGGTAAATGGATGGAGCTAGAGAGTGTTTTACTAAGTGAAGTAACACAAATGCAGAAAAACAAGTGACATAGGTTTTCACTCATTTGTGGACTGTAGTATAGAACTTCTGAAGTAACACCAAGAGCCAGGTAAAGGCAAAGGATACGTGCAGGTAAAGGAAAAGAAACAACTTGAAAGGGGGATGGTAGGGAACAGATGTTACCTGAAGGAGGCAGAAAAAGTGTGAGTAATTGGCAGGGAGGAGAGAAAGGAGGAACATTCAAGGGACCATCGTGTGGGGGAGCGAGGGAAGTCAGGAAAGGAATGATGGCAGGAGTATGGAGGTATTGGGGGGAGGGGAGGGATTATAGAGGCACTGTGACTAGGAAGGGAGGGAGGAGGGAGGCTGGATGGGAGAAAAAAGAGTAGAGATGAGTGAATCTTGAAAGGCTAGGAAACCTAGAAGGAAAAGTGATGCCCTAGAAACCCTATGAGAAATGCACAGAGTGTCTGAACATTTATTTATGCATGTACCAAGGAGCTGCTTGATAGAGAATGCAGTGCCAGATAGACAAGAACTCCCTTAAAGTGACAAACATACCATACAGCACTCATCAAAGATGCTTCTTTTTGTAACAGATAGAGGCTACTGCAGAGTTGCATATCTGGTCAGGTACAGAGAACATACACCTGAGAGATGCTCAGTACTAGGTGACACATCTGCAGTGGAATCTCTACCATCAAGGCTCATGGAACTTAGCAAAATAAGGGATAGAGAGCGGCTAATGCTCCCCTCAGCTCTCACCAGTGAGGCTTCCATGTACATGAGAGCACGATGCACACAGAAGGTCTCAACTGGCCAAATTTTGGAGAATGAGAGACTGCAGAGTGTAGGATGGGACTCCTATATGGAACCACACACACCTACAGCTCAGGAACCATTGCAGAAGAGGAGGCAGAGAGATTGTAAGAGTCACAGCTAGTTTATGAACATAAGGAGGTGGAGGCTTCCAGGCCACTGGAGACTTACTCATATGAGCCTGTAGCAGTGGTGGTGTCAAATGTAGGACCCAAGTCAGCTCAATTAAACAAGGGCCCAAAAGGGAGGTGAGAAATATTTGGTGGGCCAGCACTAGATTGAGAACTATTTGAGTCTGATTGCTGCTGAGTGAGGGAGAGTATGACTTACATATGACCAGTGGATGGGCTGACTAGACTCCAGTGGACACATTTACACTGAAGGACATTTGGGTACAAACACATGAATGATATGTATCATGTATGGCATGTATGGCAGAGTGCATAGGGTTCTGTTGGGGGATAGTGGGAGGCATGGATGTAGGAGGGGGTCTGGATTTGAGTGGGAAATGTATGAAATTTTAAAAGCTCAATAAAAGAAGAATTAAAAGAGAAAAGATGGAGAGAGGAAAGAAAGACAATACTTAGGTGGTGTGAAAAACCAAAGGGAAATGTATTATTTCATAAGCCTTCTGAAATATATACATATAATATATATGTACATGTACATGAATAGCTAAAGGCTATGTAACAAAAATCACAGTGTTGGGCAAGGGAAACTTTCTTTCCCATTGTTTGTCAAGGTAGTTCAGACACTTTAAAGCAAGACCCTATTGCTGAAGACACTTCATATTTCAGATTCGTGACTTGAAGAAATTAAGCTGGAACTGACCTGGAAGCCTCCTCACCGAAGACTTTCAATAACACCTGCAAACCGTAACAATGACTGCCCCAGCAAATTATCTCTATTGGTGTGATACTGGCACTTTTATCATGGGCATAATAAATAGTTGTCTAATTGTACTTAAAGCCAACTCAACAGAAGGGAGTTCATACATGGTACTGTAAACATAGCCAAGTCAACATGGTTGAAATGGTCATAAACCCTGTAGAAGGACCTACTACTTTCATTTTCCTAGACCAGTGTAATTTCTTACTACATTCTATATATTTATCCTTATATTCTTAGATAAGTGTAGCTCTCAACACTTATCAAAGAAGATTCTTTTTGAAACAGATGGAGATGATTACAAAGGTTCTCAGCTGGTCAAATGCAGAAAATAAGTGACTGTGAGGTGCTAAACCCTAAGTGATATATCTGTAATACAGTCTCTATACCTAAGGCTCATGGTACATTACAGAAAAGGGGATGGAAAGATTTTAAGTGTCAGAGGGACAAGATACCTGTTGCTAGTTAATGCATTCTGATCGTGATAGGGAATCTACACCCTTGAAATCTTCACAGTGTGGTAGGCCAATAACATCAACATAATGACAAAACCAGCTGAAATGCCAACTGGTTGGGGGAAGTTTCACAAGGTCTTGTCTCAAGATGAATACAGTAGTCATATATCAAATTCTCAAAAAAATTAAATCAACAGAAAATAAATAATAAAGATATGGTATTATTCTTGAAAGGAAAAACAAACGGTATAGGAACCATATTTTTTAAACCTTTAGAGTGATAGAAAAAAATGACAAACTTTTTTTACATGGTATAATTTTATCATTAAGTAGATAGTTTACTTTTGGATTATTTCTCATTTAGTTACATCTTTCTTTTCTAATGAGATAAATATTTCTGAACAGAGATAATGATTTTTCTTCCTCTTGTTCTTTTATTGCGGAAGTCTGAGACACATTTTTAATAGGCATATGAAAAGGAGTGTGTATTAGGTACTTTTTGATGCTGTGATTAAATACCATGACCAAGGCAATTTACAGAAGGAATTGCTTATTTGGCATTATGGTTTAAGAGGGAGCATCCATAATGATTGGGGAGGCATGGCAGGAGGGAGCTAGAGCAGAAAGATAAAAGGTCACATCTTCAAGCTTATGCAGGAAGCAGAGAGTGAAACAGAAAGTGGAAACAGGCACAAACTTTGAAAAAACCACCCCCAGGGATATACTTCCTTCAACAAGGCCACACTTCCTAAACCTCTGCAAACAGTGGTACTAGCTAGGGACCAAGTAATCAGATACGTGAGACTTTGGGGGAAATTTCTCATTCAAACCACCACAGAGTAATAAAATAGAAATGGTAACTCCTCTTCCTTAAACTACCAGCTAGGTTCACACTTTCCCAACCCAAAGACCCACCAGCATTTCTGGAATCCCTTTTCCTCTTGTGACCACTTAGCCCTACTCTTTTATATCTCATAAGCCCACTGAGCTCCTCTCAGAATTCCCTCCCAGGTGCTATCAGCTAGCTCACTTCCTTCCCACCCATATTGCCCAGCAAGCTCTTCTGGGACTCTCTCTACCCCATGGTGCCATGTAGGACTGCACATTCCTATCCCATAGGCCCACATGTCTCTTCCAGGACTTCCCTTCTGTTAGAAATTATGAATTTTAAACACCTTCCCTAGCCCCTCATGGACTTTCCTTCCCTGTGTTATTGCTAGTTTGGCCCTACTGCTCCTTACACCATATTCCCCTAGCTCATCTGAGAAATTCCTCTCCAACCCATCAGTTAGGATTTACTAGTTCCCACCCCATAGGCAGTCCATCTTCTCTATGATGCTGCTTCTCTGAGGTGCTAGGTAGGCATTTCCCTTCCACACCTTATTGGCTTTCTTGCTCCATCAGGATCTTGCTTCCAAATGCTGCCAGACAGCCTGAATCCTCCAGGATCACCCACCTCCATGCCTTAGATTAAGCCTGCTCCTTCCTACTCTTTAAGTTGTCTGTGCCTCCAATAGCTTGCTTCCCACTGCTCTCAGGTAGGTCATGTTCTTCCTAACTCCATATGCCTCCTGAGTACACAGTCAGATTCCCAAGAATTCCTGCCTCCACTCACAGTTGACCAAAACTACCCCAAGGTATAGCAACCAGACTTGGACAGCCACACCAGACGACAGCACAGTGGAGGACCAGGAAGTTATGTGTTGATATTTGGAGAGTATCTGTGGTGAAGAAATTAGCAAACATAAAAAAGAAGACCAGGGACAGAGCATGCAGTTCTCAATATATTTTCCACAAAAGAAAATTATATCTCAACCTCTTACAACTTAGTTCTCTCCTGAATATTGTACACGCACTGAAGAAGATGATTGAATTAAGCAAAAAGAGAGATAAAACTAACAACCTACTTTAGGTGTGCAAGTCCCAATGCAGAAAAAAAAGTAACATGAAAAACCAAGAGAACTTGTCCCCCCTCAAATTACTAATCTCATTGAAATGAGCCCCAATGAAAATGACTTAGAAAATCTTCCAGGCAAATAATTCAAAATAATGGCTATTATATGTTCAAACACCTCAAAGATGAGCAAATATACTCAAAGAGAACAAAAACAAAGGGCTGAATAAAACACAGATGTTCATCCAACATATAAAGAATTTGATACGGAGAATTTCTGAAAAAAAGCCAAATTGAAATGATGCTGTAAATGGAAAACTCGATAAGATAAATAAAAACCTCATTGGAAAGCCTCACCAGCAGAATAGATTATGTCAAAACAAGAGTCAGGACTGGAAGACAAGTTAGAGAAATTGGATCATTCAACAAAGGTCAATGAGAAATTTTCTAAAGAAGAAATCAGAACTTGGGGGAATCTTTGGGAAACAGTGAAATCACAGCAAAGGCACAGAGTATATTTTCAATAAAATCATAGAAGAAAATTTCCCAAATCTGGAGAGATGCCCATCCATGTAAAAGAGGCTTCCAGAGCACCAATAGACAGAACCAGAAAAGACATTCTCTCTGTGACATATATAGCTAAAATAATACAAACACAAAATAGTATTGATAGCTGCAAGAGGGAAATGTCAATTCACATATAAAGCAAACCCATCATAATAACACATGGTTGTTAGATAGACAGACATAAAGCCAGAGGGGTTTGGAAAGATATACTCCAATTGCTGAAGGAGAAAAACTGTCAATACAGACCATTATATCTAGAAAAACTATCTATTAAAATTGAAGTAGAGGGACTGGACAGATGTCTCGATGCTTAAGAGCACTAGCTGCTCTTGTAGAGGACCCAGGTTTGATTATCAGCACCTACATAGCAGGTAACTACCATCCATAACCCCATTTCCAGGGAATCTGATGCCCTCTTCTGAACTCTGTGGGCATGCACACGAATGTGTTTACATAATACAGGTAGTAAACTCATACACATAAAAATATAAAAATAAAATATTTTTTTAATATTGAAGGAAAAATAAAACCTTTTCATGATAAAAATAGATGAAAGGAATTTATGATCTCCAAAACAGCTCGACAGAGGATATTAGAATAAACAATCAGAAGAGAAAAATAAACACAGCAAAGAAGTCACAGGGAATAAATAAACAATGCCAGGACAGTTAATTGATATATTTTTTTAAAAGTACCATAAAATAATAGAATTGTAGAGATTGACATACATGTGTCAACAATAGCACAATATTACTGAGCTCAGTTCCCTAATGAAAAGACAAAGTAGCAGGTTGGATTAGAAAACAGGGTCCATCTTTCTGTATACTCTAAGAAACACACCACACAATCAACAAAAGATACCACCTTAAATTAAATGGAGTACATGTAAAAAATATATTTCTAATGAGAACTAACCAGAACTATATCAGAAGAGATAAGGAAGTCTACTTCATACTTACTAAAGGAACAATCCAAGAGGACATTACAGTTCTAAACATATACACATCAAACGCAGGTGTTCCCAACTTTATAAAAGGCATACTATTTGATCTAAAACCATGGATTGTCTCCAGCAAAGTGATTGTGCATGACATCAATACCCCATTTTCACCAATAGAGAGTTAATTTGGACAAAATCAAAACAGAAACATTGGAATTAAATGCCATCATAAATCAAATAGACCTAACAGACATCTACAAAATATTCCACTCATACTAAAGAACCCATTCTTCTCAGTAGTCCATGAAACTTTCTCCAAAATTGATCACATACTAGAACACAAAGTAAGTCTCAACAAATATAGGAAAACTGAAATAGCATCCTGCATTCTGTCAAAACAATACCCCATTTTCACCAATAGAGAGTTAATTTGGACAAAATCAAAACAGAAACATTGGAATTAAATGCCATCATAAATCAAATAGACCTAACAGACATCTACAAAATATTCCACTCATACTAAAGAACCCATTCTTCTCAGTAGTCCATGAAACTTTCTCCAAAATTGATCACATACTAGAACACAAAGTAAGTCTCAACAAATATAGGAAAACTGAAATAGCATCCTGCATTCTGTCAAAACACAATGAAATAAAGCTATATATCAACATCAATGAAAACTACAGGAAGTGCGCAAACTCATCGAAGCCAAACCATACATTACTCAATGTTAATTGAGTTAAGGAAGGAATCAAGAAAGGAATGAAAATTTATATCTGTGGGACCCAATGAAGGTAGTCCTAATAGGGAAAGTGTATAGCACTAAATACCTACATTTAAAAAAAAATGAAGAATCTAAAATTAACAACTTGATGCACATGAAAGCCTTAAAAAAATGAACAAGAAAAAGCAATATCGAGAAAGAGTAGACAATGAAGAGATAATCAAAATCAGGACTGATATTAATGAAATAGAAACAAACAAAAGAGAATCAACAAAATTAAGAATTAATCATTTAAAAAATTCACAAGACTGATAAAATTTAGCCTAATAAACCAAAAGAGAGATAAGACCTAATTTTTTAAATTAATTAATTTAGAGGTGAAAAATGAGACATTATACACATACAGAAAATTCAGAGAATCATGCAGATACACTTAAAAATTTATATTCCACTAGGCTGGAAAATCGAAAAGAAATATATTAATTTACAGATGCAAAGGACCTACCAAAGTTAAATTAAGATGAAGCAAGTAATTTTTGCAAACCTGTAACCAGATAATAATAATTCAAAATATCTCAATGAATGAAAGCCCACAGACAGATGATCAGCACAGAATTCTGCCATCCTTCAAAGAATAACTAACATCAATACTCATCAAATCGTAAAATAGAAAAGAAAGGAACACTTCTGAATTTTTTTACAAAGCCTGTATTACCCTGGCTAATACAAGATAAAGATCCAACAAAAAAGACTGATAGATCAAGCTCCCTGATGAATATAGAAATAAAAATTCTCAATAAAATACTTGCAGACCAAATTAAAAAACACATGAGAAAGATTATCCACCATGATCAAGTAGGCTTCATACCAGAGTTTCAGGGGTGATTCAACATACAGGAATCAATAAATGTAATCCACTACAAAGACTCAAAGACAGAAACCACATGATAAAATGCCTTTGGCAAAAATCAACATTTCTTTGTGATAAAAGTCCAGAAGAATGTAGGCATAAAGCAGACATAACATAATAAAGGCAATAAAGCCCAGAGCCAACAACACGCTAAGCAGAGGAAAAATTTGAAGCATTTACACTAATCCAGGAACAAGCCAATGACATCCACACTTTTCATTCTTATTTAATATAGTGTTATAGGTCTTAGATATTTAATATAAAGGAAGGGAATATGTGGTGGTTTGAGTGAGAAATATCCCATATAGGCTTGGATATGTGAAAACATGGTCCTTAATTAGTGGCACTGTTTGGGCCAATTATGGGTTCCTTGGGAGCTAGAGCCTTGCTAGAGGTACTATACCAGAGACAGACTTTAAGAGTTTATAGCCTCATCATACTTACAACTTGCTCTCTCTGCTTCCTGTTTGTGGTTGAAGATATGATCTCTCAGTTTCCTCTTCTGGCTACCTGATGCCATGCCTCCAGTGGCAGCATGGACTCCCCATCTGGAATCATAACCCAAAATAAGTTCCTCCTTGTATAAGTTGCTTTGGGTCATAGTGTCTTAGCACAGGAACAAAAATTAACTAAGACAGAAATTAGTACAAGAGAGTATACTGTTGCTTTGAGGAAGTTGACCATGTTGTTTATTGCAGGAATATGGAAGACTTTGGAACTTTGGATTAGAAAAGTAGTTGAATACAGTAAGCAGGGCTTAATGGGATGTTCCAGTAGAAACCCAGAAGACTGAAGAAATGATGTTGACTGTAGAGGACTGGCTCATGAGATTTCAAAGTGAAGCAAATTTAACTCCAACTTGGTTAGCAATCATTCCTGTGATATTTAGACAAGGAATTTGACTGCCCTATGCCTTTGTCCTAAGAACCTGTCTGAGGCTAAATTAAAAAATAATGAACTAATTTCTTTGGTGGATGAAATTTCAAGACAGCCTAACATTGGGTCTGTGGAAGTATTATTACTGATAATTACAATGCAGATCTACAATGAAAAAGAGGAAGTGGGGCAGAAAAAAATAGAAAATATAGAGTTTGGAGAGGAAAAAGAGCATTAGGAAGCTTGTCAGAGCCAAGTCATGTGTGGATAGAGAGACTGTAACTGTTAAGGAGATTAACAATGCCATTAAAGAGAACATCCAGCTCTGCAATGGAACAGTGGGACATGTGTTCTCATGACAAAGTTCCTCCCAGATAAGCTTCCAACTTAAAAAGGAGAAGGCATAAGGGGTTGCTTGCTCCTAGAAAACAATTGTTTCGACATACAAAAACTGCTGCTACTAATATGGTCCAACAGGGTGAAGATACATTGAAAACAAGCAGCCAAACTTGGCAGTGTTTTCCACATGGCATTGGCTTTGGAAAAATGAAAACGCAACAGTGGGGGGGGTCACGGATTCTTCCTCTGAAGTCCAGCAACATGTGGCAGAGCTGAGGTTGCTAGGAGAAGTTGTCCTTCAATAGCTAGGAGGCCCTGAAAGCACACTGCATTAAGAAGTGAAGGTGAATTTTGGGTTAAGTTGAAGCCCTCAAGACTCTGGAGATGCCATGGTCATGAGACATTTGCCAAGAATAGCTGTGCACAGGGAGGAGAACCAGCCCAAGAAAAAGATTCATTTTACACATAGCAAAGCTAGAGGGATGGAGTCAACTAAGTCTTTCAAAAGTAAAATCCCAAACATAAGACCTTGATCTATAGGATTTGATATTTACCTTGCTGGAATATGGTCTTGCTTTGTTCCAATATTTCCTCACTGTGTCTAGATCCCTTCCTTTTGGAATGGGAATGTATAGTCTGTGACACCATATATTAGATTTTACTTGTATTTGATTTTATGAGGGGTCACAATTAAAAGATTAATTTGAGTCTCAGAAGAGACGTTGAACTTTGGAAATGTTTTTGTCTATTTATTTTGAGACAGGATCTCCCTGAAGCCCCAGGTGGCCGGGAACTCACTATGTTGACTAGGCTGGCCTTGATCTAAGAGATCCACTTGTCTCTGCCTCCCAAGTGCTGAGATTAAAAGCATATACCACCTGGCTTGGACTTTGGAATTTTAAACAACATTCATCCTGGGGAAGGCCGTGGGGACATTTAAAGTTTGACTAACTGCATTTTGCATTATGACATGGCCATGAGTCCATCAGTTCAAGGACTGGAATAGTGGCAAAAATATCCCCACAGACTTAGACTCAGGAACTTTTTGTGTGTGTGTGTATTATTTTCTTTGTTTTGTTTTGTTTTTTGCTTTTGTGAGATAGAATCTCACTGTGCAGCTCTGGTTTGCCTGGAACTCACTATGTAGACCAGACAGGTCTCAAATTCACAAAGATCTGCCTGCTTCTACCCACTAAATGCTGGGATTAAAACATGTGCCAGGATTAAACACATGTGCCAACTACCCTAACTGGCTATGTTCAAATATTTGAACATTTGGTCCCTGGTTGATGATGATGTTTGGAGAGGTTATGATATCTTTAGAAGGTAGAGATTTCTGAATGAAGTATGTAACCAGAGTCTCCTCTGGAATCATAACCCAAATTAACTCTTTTTTTTTTTTCTTTTTGAGACAGGGTCTCCCTGTAGCCTAAGATGGCCTGGAACTCAATATGCAGACCAGGCTGGTCATGAACTCAAAAAAAATCCATCTGCCTCTGCCTCCCAAGTGCTGGGAATAAAGGCATGCCCCTCCATACCTGGCTGACTCTTCTAAGTTGCTTTCAGTCATGGTGTTTGCCACAGTAACCAAAAATAACTAATATAGGATGGAAGTATGAAAAAAAGTCAAAGTATCTTTATTTGCAGAGGACATGATTCAACAAAGTATCAGGATATAAAACTAACAAACAAAATTCAGTAGCCTTCCTGTATACCAACTACAAACATAATGAGAAAATAAGTGGAGAATTAATCCCTTTTATAATAGAGTTTTATAAAAGATAGCCTTGAATAAATTTAACTAAGGAAGAGAAAAACTTCACAATAAAAATCACAAGATGCTGAAGAAAGTAATAAAGAAGATAAAAGGAGATGGAAAGATCTCCCATGGACTGGTAGGATTAGTGTTGTGAAAATGAACAACCTCCAAAAGCAATCTATAAATTCAGTTCAAGCCCCATCAAAATTCCAATGCAATTCTTCACTGAAATTTTTAAAAAAACTATTTCAAAATTTATATGAAAACACAAAAGACTAAAGATATCCAAAACAACCCCGAGCAATTAAAACATATCTGAAGGTATCACCATCCCTCATTTCAAACTATGCTACAGAGCTATAATAATAAAAACAGCACAGTATTTTCTTAAAAACAAACATATTTATCAATGGAACTGATCAAAACTGAGACCCTAGATCTAAGCTATACTCCTACAGTCACCTAATTTTTAAGGAGGCCAAAAATGCATATTGAACAAAAGGTGTCCTCTTCAACAAATGGTGCTGGTCACACTGGGTAGCTATATGTAGAAAAATGAAACTAAATCATTCTCTCTCACCCCACACAGAACTCAACTCTAAATGGATTGGGGACCTCAACATAAGACCTGTGTGGCACAAATTCTCTCTGGGTCTCCTACACGATCAGACAAACCATATAATATGTTTTATGTGAGTTTATTAACTTACAAAGGAACGAGTACCCAGTACCTAGCCCCATGCTGCTGTGACTCAGAGCCCACCTTATGAGACCATGCCATGCCCATAGCCCTGCTAGCATTTGCTCATGCCTCTGAGGCCAGTGATCTCACCCCAGGTCCACAGGGAGTCAGTCCATCCTGTCTTTGAGTTGCTGCGCTGGCTGCAAGTTTCCTACACCATCATGCTCTCCCCGCGGCTCCTGTCTTCCATCCCAAGATGGCTCCCAGCTTCCCTTCCTAGTTCCAGCTCTGTGTCAGGCCCTGCCCATTGGACAAACCAGCCAATCGGGAGACAACCTGATACTCTGAATCTGATAGAGGAGAAATTGGGAATACCATTCAATGTAAAGGTACAAGAGAGGACTTTCTCAACAGGATGTCTGTGGTGCATTAAGATCAGCAATTGACAAAGGGAGATTCATGAAACTAAAACACTTATGTACAGCAAAGCTTTTACCATCATTCAAGAGGAAGCCTAAAGAGTTGGAAAAAATCTTGACCAGCTATACATCTGACAAAAATTTAGTTACTAGAATTCACAAAGAATTCACAGACTAAACACCAAGAAAAATACAACCTAATTAAAAATTGAGGCATGGAATTAAGCAGAATTGTCAAAAGAAGAAATACAAATTGTTTAGAAATTTTTCTTTAATGTCCAACATCCTAAGCCACCAGAGAGATTCAAATGAAAACTACTTTGAAATTTCATCTTACCCCAGTCAGAATGACTAAGATTTAAAAAAAATATATGAATAATGTATAGAAAGAGAAATACATATTCAGTATTGATGGGAGTACAAAGTGCTATAGCCACTATGGAAATCAATGTGGAGAATCTCCAGGAATCTAGAAATAGATCTGCCACATCACCCAGCTGTATTACTCCTGGCCATATTCCCAAAGAACTCTTTATCTTAGTACAGAGATACTTGCTCATCCGTGTTCATTATTGTTCTATTAATAATAGCCAGGAAATGGAAGCAGCCTAGATGTCCATCAACTGACAAATGGATAATGAAAATGTGGTAAAGACAAATGACACTGTTTCTCTCTTATGTGTGCAAGCTAGGTTTGATCTTTAGATATGTCTGTTTAAACTAGAGTATCTAGGAAACTAGGATGGGGTCAGAGAAGATTTCAAGGGAACTGTTGTTGGGCCTGGAGGGATGGCTCAGCAGTTAGAAGCACTGACAGAAGACTCAGGTTTAAATCCCAACACCCATGTGGCAGCTAACAACTGTGCATAACTCTAGTACCAGGGGATTTGGCACCCTTTTCTGGCTTCTTCAGGCACTACATGACATGGGTGCATTTATATACATGCAAAAATAATATTCATACATAAAATAAAAATAAAAGTTATTTTAAGAAGGGGAAAGGAGGTAGAATACAGGTGTAATGAAGAAGAAACAGGAATGATGGAATATGAAGGGTTAAATGGAGTTGGGGATGGGAGGACAGGGTAGAGAAGTGAGTACGGAGAGGGGTAACTAATACTAAAGATCTTTCAAAAAGCAATATGGAAGCTCACTACTGTAGAAACTTTCTAAAATGACTAGTATGCATATGTAAAGGGAATTTAAATGGAGTTACTCCATAATGAGTGGGACAATATTTTCCCCCAGACATCTTAAGCTGTGAAATAAAAAGCCCAGTGCAGATTTGTGTTGCTGGCTTTCAAACTGCTACTCAGTGGCGCCCCATAGCCCCCTCCCCTAACATTGTATAATCCATTTCACAAGAGGTTTCTTTTTTTAAGGAAAGAAGGATTTATTTCAGGTCATGGTTTGAGAGTGCAGTCCATCATGGCAGGGGAGGGCAGGGAAGGGAAGCTGTGGTAGCAGGAGCATGAGGCAGCTGATCATATTGCATCCACAGCTAAGAAACAGGGTACATGAATACTGAAGTTCAGTTTACCTTCTTTTAATTCAGTGTGAGACTCCAACCCACTGGATGTTGCTGTCTACAGTTACGCTGGACCTTCCCACCTCCTTTCACTCAATCTAAAATCTCCTTCACAAATATGTCTAAAAATGTCTCTGAGTCTTGACAAGTTGACAGTCAGTGTTAACTATCACACTCAGAAATGCAGAACAACAAAGTCAGCTTTTTTGGCCACCCAATCTGCCCTTCGACTGACTTTCCTGGTTCCTGGCCAGTCACCAGAGGGATGCTCCCCATTGTGATAATACTGGAGTTTGAACTTGGTGCCTTGTGCATGTTAGGCAAGTCCTCTACCACTAAGCTGTGTTTCCAGCCCGACTTTCCATGTTTTCTTGCTGAAATTGTAGAGATGCTGGCCAATAAGCAGGAGAGCACTGGCTGGCTACAGATGAGACTCCCAGCCTCACACTGTCCTGGAGAGGGAGATAATTAGAGGCTTTTTAAAAAATAAATAACTTATTGAAAATTTCATACATGAATATAATGTGTTTTGATCATATCCATGCCCGCTCCCTCCACTCCAACTCTTCTCATATCTCCCCATCACTTTTTTTCTGATAACTTCATGTACTCTTTTTTCTTTGATTTATCTGTTTTATTTGTGGGGCTTTTGGCTATTCTAACATTCCCCCCTATGAAGAGGTAACCCTAAAATCTGTTAAGGATTAGAAAAAAGCTCCCAAATAGTTTTGATATTTTTGGTCTTTGAAAAGGAGTATGTTCCAAAGAGGCCCAAGGACACTGTGAGTTTTAGCCAAGTTTTAGCCATTGTGAGTTTAGCTACTTTTCTTTGGGGTCCTCTTATCCTAACTGCCCAGCCAATTCCTACCTCCTATTCTTATCACACCATCCTCCGAAGAGGTTACCCAAACTGCCAATAGAGGATCTGGCTGCAGACCTCTCTGGCTTCTATTCTGAACAGGGATGAAGGGTGAGGCAACTGGAGGACCCCTTCAGTGGGTCCATCTAAAAGACTCCAAAATTGCATAGCTCTTAGCTCAAGGAGGAAAAGAAAGTCTTTGAATCATGAATAGGAGATGTGAAGGAGAAGAGCAAGAGTAATTAGAATTATAAGTTCTAGACAGGGAACTAGAAAAAAGTCAGAACAGGGCAATTTTCAAATGTTCATATGAGAGTCCATTGGAATTTCTTGACAAGGGCTTCCAAAAGCCCTCTATTTGGGTTCCTCCTCAATTTTCTTTTGTCTTCCAAGGCTGGACTCTACAATGATAGATTCAGGATTTGCATGCAGGTATTTTGTTAGCTGTTGGAGTGCTTAGAATCAGTGTCAGTTCCCTCTCAAAGGCTTCTAGATAGGGTGAGAAAACAAATTCAGAATAATAGCTAGTCTTGCTTAGCTACATGTGGGCACTACAGTATTGAAGACCAAGATTTGAAGTCTTACATCTGAGCAGTGCTTTCTGGTTAGGAATAAAATCATCAATGAGAAATAGTTGTCTAGATAACTTTTTATATAGACTTAAGCCTAATGTCTGGGAAGTGTAATCCCTTGAACTCTTAAAGAAATATACTGATGGCTTTACTCTTTTTTATACATTCATTTTGGGTGTTTAAGACCATACAGTTGGCCCAAATAAATCAATTTATTTTTACACTTAAAGTCATTTGAGGATCTGTTTTTCAGGGGTCACATAGACTTGGGCGGAGCTCCTGACTCCTTCCTTTTACCAGTTCCATCTATGTGAAGATAAGTCAAAGGTCCTGCTTAACCATGTCTGGCTTCACTTGGAAGCATGAATGAGATGCTTCCTCTGAGTTGACCCTTCTCTTTGTAGACTGGACACTGGTTCAAGTCCATCTCGTGGGGTCTCCATGGTCTCCATGAAGAAGAGGACAGGTGACTCTCCACAGTTACAGGGCATTTTGGGAGATGTTCCATAGTCCCCTGGAACTTAGTCAACCTTGGAATGCAAGAGGCAAAAACTTTCCTTCAATTCCCTGTGACCAGATTAGTATAGGCCTCAAAGTACGGCTATTAAATATCCAATAAGGTTAGTTCCAGCAGTCTGGTACTTTTAATTATCATGTGCTATGTAGATAAGGCTTGGGTAAAACACCAAGTATTCTCAGATAAACCTTGATTAGATATACATGTTGTTCCTTAAACTAGTTGACTAAATTATGACCGTAGAAATTTTAAGATTATGTGTATATTATTTTTGTCTCATCCTTTATATATTATAACAAACCTCCACAGACCTTCATCACTTGCTTAGGCTTTCTCATTTTTTCCATTTTGAAAAATATCTCCATTCCCATATCCTTTTTAACATCTTTTACATTCTCATTTTCTTTTTTTTTTTAATAATTATAAGACATAGGGGCCAGAGAGATGGCTTAGGGGTTAAGATGTGAGACTTCTTTTCCTGAGGATGCTAAGCAATGCTTATTCCATTTTAAGGTTCTAGTGTCAAGCTAATATTTTATTTAATGTTTTCCTGGGGAACCAATGAATTTATTGAGCTTACTGAGAAAACTGAGGGGTTATTGAGGCATATTTATGACCTGAGGATATGCACATTGGAAAGCCTTTACCCAATAAGTGTCATGCCTTCTCTTCTTAGCCTTCCCCAGATTGTATACTTTAGCCCTCCTCAAATCCAGGAGGCCATGTGTGATTAGGGCCAAATTGTATACAGTTGGCTGGGAAGAGTGGCTGGATAATGTGGTATGGGCCCAATGACCCTGATTGGCGCTCCTCTAATGAATGAGCACAACCATCAACAAGCCCAATTGTGACAATGTTTAGCAAGCAGGCACAGATGAAGTCGTGATGATGGTAGTTTTTTCACACAGAAGAGACTGCTGTACAGAATCATCTTATTAAAAGAACATGGAATATAAAAGGATTTGGTGCTAGAATCCACATATGTGGGAGAACATACGTCGTTTGTTTTTCTGAGTCTGTGTTACTTCATTTGGTATAACAGTTTCTAAATTGATACAGTTACCTGCAAATTTCCTTATGTAATCTTTCTTTATTGCTGAATAGAACTCTATTGTGTAAATATACCACATTTTTGGTTAACCACTCGTCAGGTGACACATCAGGGGCACTTAGGTTGTTTCCATCTCTTAGCTACTGTGAAAAGAGCACCAATAAACATGGTTGTACAAGTGTCTCTACATAAGATGAGTCCTTTGGGTATATGCCAAGGAGTGGTATAGCCAGGTTATATGGTAGGTTCATTTTTAGTCTTTTAAGAGTTCTCCACATTGTTTTCCATGGAGATTGCATGAGTTTGCAATCCCACCAGCAGAGAGTGAGCGTTCCCCTTTCTCCACATACTCACCAGCATTTGGTATCATTTCTTCTCTTGATCCTAGCCAGTCTGATTGGGGTAAGGTGATACCTTAGAAAGGTTTTAGTTTGCATTTCCATAATTATTAACAATGTTGAACACTGTCTGAGATGTTTCTTAGCCATCTTTATTTCGTCCTTTGAGAACTCTCTATTTAGATCTTTAGCCCATCTTTTAATTGAGTAATTTGGTTTCTCAATTCCTTATTTTTTGAGTTCTTTATATATTCTGGATGTTAAAAGTCTGTCACTGGTGAAGATTTTTTTTCCCATTCTGTGGGTTTTCCCTTCAATTTTTTGATTGTTTATTTTGCTGTACAGAAGCTTTTTAGTTTAATGAGGTCCCACTTCTTGATTGCTGACCTGAATTCCTGAGCAACTTCTGTCCAATTTAGAAAATCTTTTAAGGTAAAAGATAAGGATCTAGTTTCAATCTTCTACAGGTAGAGATCCAGTTTTGCCAGCACAATTTGTTGAAGATGTTTTCTTTCCTTCATTGTGTGTTCTTGGCCCCTTTGTCAAATATCAGGTGGCTGAAACTGTGTGTACTTGGGTTTGGGTCTTCAGTGATGTTGCATTGATCTATGTGTCTATTTTTGTACCAGTAACACAGTTTTTATAACTATAGCTCTGTATTATACTTTGAGATCTGGTATAGTAATCCCCCCAGCATTGCTCTTTGTGCTCAGGGTTTATTTGGCTATCTGGGGTCTTTGTGCTTCCATAAGAATTTAAGGATTTTTTTCTAATTCTGTGAAGTACGTCATGGGGAGTTTGATTGGGATTGCATTGAAACTATATATTACTTTTGGTAAGATCGTCATTTTCACAATATTAATTCTTCCAATCCATGAGCATGGGAGGTCCTTTCATCTCCTAGTGTCTTCCTCAATCTCTTCCTTTAAAGATTTAAAATTTTCATTGTAAAGGTCTTTGTTGTCTTTGGTCAGATTTATTCAAAGATATTTTATTAATTTTTTTCTGCTGTTGTGAATGAGAGCATTTCCCTCTATTCTTTCTCCAAATGCTTGCTGTTGGTATATGGAAGGCTACTGATTTTTGTAGATTGATTTTATAACCTGCCACTTTACTAACAGTGTTTTTCAGTTTTAGAACTTTTCTGGTGGAACTTTTTGAATCTCTTAGGTATAATATAAAATCATCTGCAAAAAGGGATGGTTTGACCGCTTCTTTTCCAATTAGTACTCCTTTAATTTCCTTCTACTGTCTTATTGCTCTAGCAAGAGTTTCAAGCACTATGTTGAAAAGGAGTAGAGATAGTGGACAGCCTTGCCTGGTTCCTGATTTTAATGGGAATGCTTCCAGTTTTTCTCCATTTAAAATGATGTTGGCTGTGGGTTTCTCGTACATAGTTTTAATTATGTTGAGGTATGTTCCCTCCAGTCCAATCTCTCTAGGACTTTGAACATAAATGCATTCTGAATGTTGTCAAAAGCCTTTTCTGCATCTATTAACACAACAATGTGGTTTTTGTCTTCGAATCCATTTATATGATTAATGACGTTTATTGACTTGTGTATATTGAAACATCCCTGCATCTCTGGGATAAAAACTACTTGGTCACAGTGAATGATCTTTTGAATGTGTGTCATATGCCATTTGCAAGTGTGTTGTTCAATGTCCATGAGTTCGTATAGTGACTAGGGCTTTGTCCAGTGTTGATTTTGAGCTTTGTTGAATTATGGTCTGATAGAATGCATGGAATTATTTCAATTTTTATGTATTTGTTGAGGTTTGTTTTGTGGCTCTGTATGTGGTCAATTTTTTAAAAAGTTCCATGAGATGCTGAATAAAAAGTGTATTCTTTGGTGCTTGGGTAGAAGATTCGAAAGATGTCTGTTAGGTACATTCAATGTATGTTAGCATTTAATTCAGACATCTCTCTGTATATTCTTTGTCCAGTTGACCTGTCTAATGGAAATAGAGGGGTACTGAAGTTCCAAACTATTACTGAGTTGGGGTTAATCTGTGTCTTAAAGTCCTGTAGTATTGTTTTTATTAATTTGGGTGTGCCAGAGTTTGGTGCATAAATGTTAAGGATTGTAATATCTTTTTTGGTTAACTGTTCCTTTGATCAGAATGAAGTGACCCTCCTTATCTCTTCTGATTAGTTTTACTTTGAAGTCTATTTTGTCATATATTAGAATTGCACCCCTTGCTTGTTCCTTAGTGCCATTTCCTTGGAATATTCTTTTCCATCCTTTCACCTTAAGGTAGTGCCTGTCCTTGAAGGTGAGATGGGTTGCAGACAGCACAGATGGATTTTGTTTCTTCATCCATTCACTTAGCCTGTGTCTTTTGACTGGGGAGTTCAGGTCATTGATATTTAAGGTTATTATTGAAAGATGTGTGTTGGTTGCCATCATTTTAATTGCTGTTTGTGTTCTCTGTCAAATTTTGTGTTTTCTTGATTATACCTTTAATTATTTTCTTTCATTGCCCCGGAGTATAGTTGTTTCCCTCTTTGCTCTCTGTATTGCTTCAACTATTCTTTGAAGTGCTCGTTTTGTCGACATGTATTCTTTCAGGCTAGTCATTAAAGATTTGTCATTCCCACTCAACTATAATAGTATAGTATTATACTATATGGGTAAAGTATTCTGGGATGACATCTATTGCCATGTAGTACTGGAAATACCTTGGTCCACGTTCTTCTGGCTTTCATAGTTTGCACTGAAAAGTCAGCTGTAATTCTGATGGGCTTTCCTTTGTATGTGACTTGTTTTTCTTTTGCTGCTTTCAGCATTTTCTCTTTGTTCTGTACATTTATTGTTTTTACTATGATATGTTGTGGGTAATTTCTTTTCTGATCCTGTCTATTTGGTGTTCTATGTGCTTCCTGTATCACGTTCTTCTGGCTTTCATAGTTTGCACTGAAAAGTCAGCTGTAATTCTGATGGGCTTTCCTTTGTATGTGACTTGTTTTTCTTTTGCTGCTTTCAGCATTTTCTCTTTGTTCTGTACATTTATTGTTTTTACTATGATATGTTGTGGGTAATTTCTTTTCTGATCCTGTCTATTTGGTGTTCTATGTGCTTCCTGTATCCTGTTCCACAGTCTTTGCTTGAGTGGTCCAATTCTTCAACTTTTTCCTCCAATGTTGAAATTCTGTTTTCCATTTCATTCATTCTGGTGATAAGGCTTTCCTCTATTGTTTCAAGTTGGCTTATTGAGTTTTGCGCTTTCTTCATTTCTGCCTAAGTTTTTTCAATATTTCCATCTCTTTTGTGAATTCATTCAGAAGTTTATCCCTATTTTCTTTTAGTTCTTTCATATGTTTATTCATGTGTTCTTTAAATTTGTTGAATTCCTTGATCATGTTTATGATTGTTCTTTTAAATTCTGTGTCCTGAGTTATCTCTAGGGGCTTCTCCTTGTAGAATGCTTCTACAAGATTGGTGGATTTTGGTGGGGACATAGTGTTTTGGCTTTCCATTTTCTAATTCTTTAATTGTGATTTTGGCATCTGAATTTCTTTTTATTCTGATTCTGATATGAGAATTAAGTTTAAGTATGCTTCTGTTTGTATTATTGGGGTGCCTAGATCCTTTCTTTATTGGTTATATAAAACTGGTTGGTACAGGGTTCAGGTTCTCTCAGGTTTAATTTGGAGAGACTGATTACTTCAGATCAGCTATTCAGGAGTACCGACAGAAGCCCAATTCAGGGTCCAGTCAGGTACACTCAAGCTTCCTTCACCATGCAGAGTCAGTATCTGGGTGCTCTTGGACAGTCCCCTGCATTCTTAGCCTGTCTGTCAGAAAGAGGCCAGAGGGAGCCCAGAATTGGGCACTCTCTGGTGGTCTGCTGAAATCAGAGCCACTACACTGATGGAGGTTGGAACCTTCCCTCTCAGGCTGTCTACTAGGATCTCAACCTTAGCCTACCAAAGCCAGATCTACCCTGGGACCTTGGGAGGGCCCTCATGAAATCCCAGGTAGGGGGATGGGTATGGCGCAATTAGGGGAAGCTCACCACTACATGGAGGCAGGATCCTCATGCTCTCAAGCAGTCCCCTGCATTCTCAGGCCCTCTACCATTGGAAGGCCGGAGGGAGGCCATAACTTGGCACTCTCTGGTGGTCTGCTGAGATCAGAGCCACTACACTGATGGAGGTTGGAAACTACCCTCTCAGGCCATCTGTTAGGATCCTCATAATAGATTTTTTAAAAGATAGCCTCGAATAGGTCTAACCAAGGAAATGAAAAACTTCGATAATGAAAATTAGAAGATGCTGAAGAAAGCAATTGAAGATGTAACCAGAAGATGTAAAGATCACCCATGTAAAGTAACCGGAAGATGTAAAGATCTCCCATGGATTGGTAGGATTAATAGTGTGAAAAATGGTACCTGAATCTGTAGTCATTCCTCTTAGTTACCCTCCAGAGCTTGATGATAAGACCTGGTTTTTGAAGATACTTGCTTCATAGGGCATGGAGAAATCAAGTTGGAACAGACCAGGAAGCTTCATCCCTACCAGCTAACTGTCATAGTGCAGGCAGGTGCTTTGCCTGCTACTGGGAGGAAAATATCATCAGCAGTCTTACTCTGCTGTGAAACATGTGAGGTATAATAATGACTGGCCTGACAAGATATGCCCACTGGTACAATATCAGCACAAATATTGTGGAAGTAGCCAACCACTTGGTGCTTAGCCCTAAAGCCTATTTCACCAGAGGGAACACATGCCTGGTGCACTTAACTGGCCCAAACCTGAGTAGTAGATTACAGACCTAAGGGAAGAACCTAATACTATTAGTCTATGAAGTAGGGATAGTCTTCAAGGCCTCTGGAAACTTGCTCATATGAACTTGCAGCAGTGGTGTCAGCATGCACAAGACCCATACAAACTCAATCAGACAAAAACTCAGCATAGAACTGGGGATATGAGTAGAAGGCCCCAACCTTAGCCAAGGGACTGTTGGCAGCTGATTACTGCTGGGTGAAAGATAGTTGATATTTAAGGGAGTGACTATAGATAGGCTGACAAGACTCCTGTGGATGGGGCATCGACTCAATAGGCCTTAATATATGTCAGAATGTATGAAATAAAATGGGGGGTGTGGTCTGGGTGTTGCAGGTGTGGGAGGGACCTAAATATGATTAAGAGGTATGAAATGCACAAAATTCAATAAAAGTATACATTGATAAAAATAAACTGACATAAGAATAAAGTTCTTATCTTTATATCCATAGATTGGTGCATCTCTTAACCTTCATCACATGATTTTCTTTTTGTAATAGATGGAGATTAATACACAGACCTGCCATTAATCCACATAGATTATGGAGTGCTTAGCTTTAAATGATACGCTTATAATACAAGCAATCTCCCTGTAGCTCAGGGATCATAAAAAAAAAAAGAGGGAAGAAAGATTTTAAGAGCCAAAGGGAATGGATATTTGCAGTGCAACAGTTTTTGTGGGACATGACAGAACTGTTGTACACATGAACTCTCAGCAGCTGAAAGGCATGCACAAGATGTGCACAAGATCATGCCAGGCCAAATCACAGCATGGATGAAGGAGTTCATGAAATCCCACCTCTAGCTGAAAACTATTGACAATTTGTGGCTTCTAGGTAGGGAGGGTTAGTATTCTTCAGGGATGAGGGCCCTGAGAGTCTTCCCATATTCGAGTAGGTAGTCCACTACACCCATGCACATTCAGGTAGTACTAAGTGAACTAAGGGACTTTAAAAGAAAGAGCACATGAAGTAGTAGGGGAAAGTGTTGAGGGGATGGAGAATTAGAAGGCAAGGAATGCTAGTGGATTTTTAAAAATTCTACATTAAAACATTGAATGTCATCTTTCCATATAAAATTCTTATGGTTTCCAATAGATCATTAAGGAGATTTTAGCTCATATTTTTGAAGATGAGAGATGGAAACTTTTCATAGCAAAACCATTTACTTCTTAGTCTCCTTAAATCAGATATCTTATCTGTTAGTAAATTAAAGCCATTCAACTGCAATAAAGATTCTAAATCAGAGGTTGACAAAATAGGCAAGTATCTGATTATGTTCCTGGACCTATTCAATGGCTAATCAAAACTGTAATCTTTTCTTGATTACATTTAAGAAGGATAACACTTAAGTTTTGTACCAATTAATCATGAAACAAAAAGTATGTTAAAATACTTCATAATCTTTATATCACCTGCCCATAGGTACAGCAATTACTGAAAGGCAAGAAAAAAGTAGGGAAGAAGAGTATTTAAAGAGATTTTAGTTTTCATACTAAGTTATGCCCAGAGTGACAGAGATTTACTGAGCCCATGAAAGAGGTTTAGTGGCAGATGACACTGGCTTTAAAATAGGCAGTTGCATTCATCACCTGACTGTGCTAATGCTTTCACTTCTGCTTTTTAAAACAATATTAATTTTGTGAACAAGAATTTCATGGCATGAGATTTTTAATGAAAAAACAAAACAATTTTATTCTATTGGATATTATTGCATTGGTTGGAGTCAGTTCAGGTAAATTTTAAGATACGTTTTCTTGTATATCTAAATATTATTGCAAAAGAAATTGTAAATGTTGGGTTTATTGACATCTGTGCTGGATAGCTTTAGTGTCAACTTGACATATGTGGGTTGAGGGATCCTCAATTGGGGAATTGCCTCCATAGGACTGGCCTATAGCCATGTCTGTGGGGTATCTTCTTGATTGTTGAGTGATCTGGGAGGTCCCAGCCCACTGTGGGTGGTGCCACACAGGGCAGATGGGCCTGTGTTGCATAAGAAAGGAAGCTGAGCAAGGGCCAGGGGAGCAAGCCTGTAAGCAGTGTTCCTCTATAGGCTGTACTCCAGCTCCTGCCTCCATGTTCCTGCCATGAGTTCCTTCTTTGGGCTCCCTGATGAACTGTGACCTGGGAAATATGAGTTAAATAAACCCTTTCCTCCCCAAGTTGGTATTGGTCAGAGTATTTTGTTACAGCAATGGAGAAACAAACCAGAACAGAAATTGGTATGGAGAGTGGGGTATTGCTGTTACAGACCTGACATTGGAGGATTGTGGAAGTGTTTGGAACTTTGGGCTGGAAAAGCCATTGAGTCCTCAGAGTTTGTTGCTATGGAGCTTGGAACAGTTATGCTGAAAGAGTTGTAGACAATGGAGGCCTGGCTTGTGAAGCTTCAAAGGGAGGTGGAGACTATCAGGGCTGTGTGTGTGATGTTTTGAAATGAGAATCTGTATTTTCTGGTTGGCTGGGGCTGAAGAATCAGCTGTGATTAAGAAAAGACCAGAGGGGCTGGAGAGATGGCTCAATGGTTAAGAATACTGGTTGTTCTTGCAGAAGATCTGGGTTCAAATCCCAGTACCCACGTGGCAGCTAACAACTGTCCCTAACTCCAGTTCCAGGTAATCTGACAGCCTCTTCTGTCCTCTGAGGGCATTGCATGACATGGGTACACTTACCTACATGCAGACAATACACACGTACACATTAAAATAAAATAAATAAATAAAATAAAATATAAATATGAATAAATTTTTAAAAAGAAAAAAGGAGAGACCAGGACTAGAAGTAAAACTTTTGCTTTACTGGGACAATAGATACTGGTAGCTGCGGCTGAAAAATCAGCTGTAAGTAACAAGAGACCAGTATTACTGTGGTGAAATCTTCTGGGAGGTAATTCCTCAAGGTCAGCGCACAGAAGCTGTGGTCAAGAAGAGGCCTGAGTCTCCATTTCTAGCTGGAAGCAGGACTTAGTAATGCATAAGAGTCTCCTGCATGGTTCTGGTATTGAAAGCATGAAGGGGTAACAGAGAGCAGCTGCGGCTTGGCACTGTGAGAGGCCAGGAAAGGCCATAGGTGAAAGTGCAGCCTTGGTTGCAGTGACGGTCCCAGGATTGAAGGGGCCATGGAGAAAATCTGAGGCTTTGCACCCCAAGAGGCAACAAGAGGCCATTGGTGACAGTGTAGCCTCAGTTTCAGTGGAGACACCAGCTTTTTGGAGATGCCAGGACAGTGGGACAACCACCAAGGACAGCAGTAGGTGTAGCATGGAGCTGGCCTGGGTCTCCAAGACAAGCTCTGTGTGCTGTGGACAGCAGAGTCAAAGTGGAGCTGCCAGAACCCTTTGGAGCCCAGAAGATCATGAATGAATCCCAAATATCCAGCCTCGAGCTACTTTGCTAGAATTTGGTTTTCATATGTATGCCTGATTCTTCCCTTTGAAATAAGACAATATTTGTTTGGGATTTTACAGAAGCCCACAGTTGAGATACTTTTAAAAGAGACTATGGACTTTTAAGTGTTTGGAACTTTTAAGGACTACAGGACTTTTAAGGTTGTACTGTCTTATGTTGTGATATTAATGTTAACATCATATCTTGGGGATAAGAATTGGAAAGGTTATGGTTTAACAGTGATGTGTTTGTGTGTCAAGTTGACAAGGGATTAATTGTGCTGGATAGCTTTAGTGTCACCTGCACTGAGGGCACCTCAATTGGGGAATTGCCTCCATAGGAATGGCCTGTGGCCATGTCTGTGGGACATCTTCTTGATTGTTGAGTGATGTGGGAGGGCCCAGGCCAATGTTGGTGATGCCACACAAGGCAGGTGGGCCTGTGTTGCATAAGAAAGCAAGCTGAGCAAGAGCCAGGGGAGCAAGCCAGTAAGCAGCATTCTTCCATGGCCTGTGCTCCAGCTCCTGCCTGCAGGTTCCTGCCCTGAGTGCCTCCCTTGGGCTCCCTGATGGACGGTGACCCAGGAAATGTAAGCTGAATAAACCTTATTCTCCCCAAATTGGTATTGGTCAGAATATTTTGTTACAGCAGTGGAGAAACACACAGAACAACATCTATTAGCATTTTAGAATAATAAATATAAAACCACAAAGTACTATCATCATGCTTTGTAGAGAATTTCAATTGACATGAAAAAATAAGGGGTAACATATGTACAGGCATTTAAACACACACATGGTACCGAAGGTGAAAAGCAGTAGCTTCGTCTCTGCTTCCTGAAGAGAGCATTTTAAATTAATTTAATTTTTGTTTTTTTAGACAGTGTCTTCCTGTAGTACCAGCTGCCTTGGAACTTTCTGTTAGACCAGGAAGTCTTCCTGCTAGACAGAGACCCAGCTGCCTCTGCCTCCTAAGTGCTGGCATTAAATTCATGTGCCACCTCTCCTGGTTAAGACAACCATTTTTAAGAATACAAATATAGTTCCAAAAAGGCAGTTGCAGATATCCAATTTGCTATGTTATCGTGTCCTAATAAATTCATTATAAATTGAAAATATTTTAAATAAAAACTGCATTTAATAAACCTGACCCATCCACATCCTAATTTACATCACACCACACTGTAGGGCATAAGTTGTAGATCTTCATTGTTACATGCTAGAATGGGAGCTGCTGCTGACGCCACTGCCTGGCATCTAAGTATAATCATGTCACACATGACTAGCCAGAGAAAACATCACAAGTAACACCAGGCTTCAAATATTGCCTTTATACCAGTATGAAAGTGAAAAGACAAACTGAACCATCATAAGTTGGAGCCATATGCATGTACACAGCCATTCACTTTTTCCAAAAAATATTTATTGAACATTTATTACATGTGTTGAAGAACATTATTACATGTGTCATGTGTTGACACACACACACACATGCACACACACACACACACACACACACACACACACTATAGAGATTGCCTTGACGTCAAAGATGTACTTGAATTAGACAAGCTTATATAATTTTTCCTCTACTTCAAATATTTTTCTTAATATCATTTTTTTCTCATTCTTCCTAACTCAATTACATTTACCAGTGATAAGTGATATAACACACATTTGCCATGTTCTAAATAATTTAGGGACTGTATTTGTAGTTTTTCATTTTAAATATTTTTCGTGTGTGTTGGACTGAAACTTCTATAGTTTCTGAATACAAGATATCTTAGTTCAAGCCCCAGTCTCACAATTTATTAGTTGAATGATTTTTACCACTTTTTTTTCTGAGTCTCTATGGACTCAGCTTCCTTGCCTGCAAAATGGACATGAGAATAATGCTAACTCTACTGGGGTGCTATGAAGAAAAAATTGGGTGCATAATAATGACTGGAAAACAGATCAAGGGCTCAACATAGCAATATGTTAGCTATTGTTTTCTAATTCTAGCCTCTCTTGCTAAAGGTCATTTTAATTATTTTAAAACATGTGTAATACATTTAATTTATTAATTGCTTCACAACTTTGCTTCCCTTTTGCTTGTCTAGCAATTTTTGCTTTTGGAAAATTTATACCATTAAACACAAGTAGTTTCCTACTTATAAATTCACCTAATAATATGCTTAAAATAGCACTCCTTTGACTATTAAGTCACTCAGCATTAATTTTTGCCATAGTATATTATTTGCAGCATGTTCATAAATTATCTAAAGATTTTCCATGGCAAATAGTTGTAAGAATAGTATAGGGTTTTGAAGCTGGCTCAATGGGAAAAGTACTTGCTGCACAAGCACGAGGACCTGAGTTCAAATACTCAGCACCCAAATAAAAACTTGATGTCTCAATAGCCACCTGTAACCCCAGTACTTGTGGGCAGAAAAGAGATTCCTAGGGGCTTATTGGCCATCCAGTCTAGACAAAATGGTGAGGTCCAGGGTAAGTGAGAGACCCTGTCCCCAAAAATAAGGTGGAGAAAGACACCCAGTGACAACCTCTGGCTTCCCAGTACATGTCTGCATGGTTGAATGTACCCATGTGTAAGGCTTATGAAAATATCCCTCTAGTAAGAACTAGTGAAAACAAAGCATTCAAATAGTCTTGGAAGAAGGGGAAATCAAAATTGAAAGACAAACCCACTCCGATAGATGCACAAAATACTACAAAAAAAATACAAGAATATGACACAACCACCACCTATGACCCTCCCCAACTTAACCTACTTTCCTGTAAAGGAATCAAAAACTACAGAGGTAAGTAGTGTCTGAGAAAGAAGTAAGATTTTTATTTTTAAGAATTAATGATCATATAGAAGAATCAAATAAACAGATGTATGAATTAGGAAAATTTAGCCAAGACTTGGACAAGACAGTTTCCAAAGTGAATGAAACATTTAGAAAAATAGTCCAAAATATAGAAGAAATATTCAGTAAGGACATTGAAACACTGAAAAAGAGTCAAGTAGAAATACTTGAAATGAAGGATATGTTCAATCAAACAAAAGCCACTATGGATAGAGGACAACGTTAAGACAATAATACAACACATACACGTGTGTGTGTGTGTGTGTGTGTGTGTGTGTGTATTAAGGACAATGAGATTTTCAAGAAGTTTGGGATACATTCAAGAGGCCAAACCTGAAAATTTATGATGTAAAAGAAGGAGCAAAGGTAAAATCAAATGGAATAGAGTATTTAATGAAATTATAGCAGAAAAACTTTCCAACTTAGAAAAAGAAGTAAACATTCAGACACAAGTTATCAATATATAAAACTCCAAATAGACATGATCAGAGAAGAAACTATCCATGATACATCGCAGTCAGAATCTTAATGATACAAAGTAATGAAATCATCTTAAAAGCAGCATGAGAAAACTGTCAATATCAGAATTGCCATCAACTTTTCATTAGTAAGCATAAAAGCCTCAAAATAAAATATTTCAAGCTCTGAAAATGAATAATTATAAAGCAAGAATGCTACACCTGGTGAATGTATCTTTCAAAATTGATGGAAAAAATAAGGGTATTTCAAGACAAACACAAATTAAGGCAATTCAAGACAACCCAGCCAGCACTTCAGAAAACTGATAGTGGAATACTTTACAAGGAGGAAGAAGAAAGACTCCTCCACATGAATACATGAGAATTATATTCCATGAAAAGAACAAATAAACAACCTAGACCTGGGAAAGAAACAACAATGTCCCATGTAGTAACAGCACACCCTTGAAACTAATTTAGGAAAAGTAAAAGAAATACCAGTAAGTCAGCAAAACAGAGCATCTCTAAAACAATATAGGAAATATCATATCTTTTTCTATAATAACCTTAAATGTAAATGAGCTCAACTTCTTATTAAAAGTTATAGACTTGAGCCAGGCATGGTGGTGCACGACTTTAATCCCAGCACTTGGGAGGCAGAGGCGGGAGGATCTCTGTGAGTTCTAGGCCAGTCTGGTCTACATAGTGAGTTCCAGGACAGCTGGAGCTACAGGGAAACCCTGTCTCAAAAGGACAAAAAAAAAAAAAAAGTTATAGACTAATGGACTGGATTAAAAAACAAAACCCAACTGTATGTTGTCTCCAAGAAACATACCTAGCCAGCAAAGTTATAAAAAACATTCAGTGTCAAACGATGGAAAATGAATTACCAAGAAAATGGAAAATGCACACAAGCAGGCATAACTATCTTTCTATCAGGTGAAGTAAACTTCAAACCAAAACTAATTAGGACAGATTAAAAGGGCAGTCACATATTAATAAAATAATGTTTTATAAAGAAATATAATGATTTTAAACATTTATGCGCTGAATATTGGTGCCCCTAACTTTATCAAACAAATACTAAAAGGCATTAGAAAGTAATACAACTTCTGATACAATAATAATGACAGACTTTAGTGCTCTACATTGACATTTAAACAGGTCTTCCAAACTAAAAACAAGTAAAGAAATCTGAGCTAAAGTACACTATGGATCAATTTAAGAGATATATAGAGTATATTCCACCCATTAAATAGAGAATACACATTTCTCTCAGTAGCAAAATTAGATTTTTCTTTAAAATTTATTTATTTTTATTTTATGTGGATGAGTGTCATACCTGCATGTACCCGTGTCATGCAATGCCCGCAGAGGACAGAGGAGGGTTTCAGATGCCCTGGAACTAGAGTTATGAGCAGTTTTTAGCCCCATGTGCATGCTGAAATCGAACCCGGGTCCTCTGTAAGAGCAGCCAATGCTCCCAACTGCTGATTCATCTCTCCAGCCCCCAAATTACCTTTTCTAAATGGATGAATGTCACAAATTTATTCAGTGACTAATCATGTCTAATTCCTGTTGCACTAATGGTCCATGGAATTAAAAAGAAAGCCCAACTTTCACAACCACTGTTTCAAAGGAATAACATATTAGATTCTTTTGGAGTGAAAAAGTGGTTCTTGCTACTTCAATACACAGGAAGCTGAATGAACATATCCACCACACAAAGAAAGCAAAGGGAGTTGTTACACCAGACTCCAATGAAATCCAGAAGACATCAGTGAGTACTGAGAAAACTTACATTCCACAACACTGGAAAATCTAGGAGAAATGGCTGAATTTCTATATGCATATGACATACTTCAAATTAGAACACAATGATATAAACAACCTAAACAGATTCACAATAAGCAGTGAGATTGATGTGGTAGTGGAAAAGTTTTCCCACAAAAGGAAAATCCAGAGCTAGACAGAATTACTGCTGAATTTTATGAGACTTTCAAGGGAGATCTCATATCAAAGCATCTCAAATTGTTCAATAACATAGCAAAGTGAAAAACTCTGCCAAACTCATCCTCTGATGCTAGTATAACTGTGCTACCAAAACCAGACAAAGGCACAACAGTAAAAACAAACTAGAGAGACAAATTACCCTGATTCCAAAATACTTTAACAAAGTACTCACAAATCATATTTCATTAAAATTACCTCATGGCCAAGGTGTTTTCATCTCAGAGATGCAAGGTTCATGCAACATAAATAAATCAATAAATATCATATTAATGGACTTAAAGACAAAAATTACATGAACATCTATCTCATAGATGCAGAAAAGACATCTCACAAAGCTCAACATGCTTTCATGATAAAAGCCCTGAAGAAAGTAAAAATAAAATAAATAGAAAATATCTCAACATAATAAAGGCTACGACAATCATAAATGGGAAAAAAACTGAGACTGTTTATTTAAAAAATCTGGACTGAGGCACTTACTCTCTCAACTCTTATCCAAGTTAATGATCAATGTTTTAGATGAACAATAAGAGAAAAGAAAGATATAAAATTGATAAAAATAGCAAAGGAAGAAGATAAACTATTCCTATTTGTAGATGATATGAGTCTATATTAAAAGACCCCAGGGACTTTACCAAAAAAAAAATTGGACTTGATAAGCATAGTCAGTAAAGTTATAGGATATAATATAAACATACAAAAATAAGTAGCTTTTGTATAACCAAGAACACTTGCTGAGAAAGAAATCAGGAAAATAGTCCATTCATAATAGCCTTAAAAAATTCCAAGAGACAAGCCAGGCATGGTGGTGCACACCTTCAATCCCAGCACTTGGAAGGCAGAGGCAAGAGAATCTCTGTGGGTTCGAGGCCAGCCTGGTCTACATAGTGAGTTACAGGACAGCTGGGGCTACAGAAAATCTAAGAGACAAATAAGCAGCCCACAGAATGGAGAAAATTTTTGTCAGTTATTCATGTGGAAGGGGATTGGTGTCTAGACTATACAAAGAGTAAAGAAAAGAAAACACATACTTAAGGAAACCAACAAACTAATGAAAAAGGAGGCTTCAGAGCTGAACCGAACAAAAAATTCTCAAAAGAAAAAATGCAAATGGCTAAGAAATATTTTTATTTTATTTATTATTTTATTATTATTACTGTTATTATTATTTATGTGTGTTGCCTGTGTGCATGTAAGTGCACCTGGATCATGCAATGCCACAGAGGTCAGAAGAAAGCACTGAATTCCCCTAGAACTGGAGTTACAGATGGTTGTTCTTCTCCATGTGGGTGTTATGAGTTGAACCCAGGTCTTCTGGAAGAGCAGTCAGTGTTCTTAATCACTGAACCATCTCTCCAGCCCTTAAGATACATTTTAAAAGTGCTTCATATGCTTATCCATGAGGGAAACACAAATTAAACGCCTTTACTATTTCATCTCGCCCCTGTCAGAATAGCCCAAATCAGGAGTACAAATGACAATGAATGCAGATGTGAACGCGGTGAAAGAGAAATTTTTACACTGTTGGTGAGAATGTAAACTAGTCTTCCCACTTTAGAAATCAGCCTGCAGATTTTTCAAAAGACTAGAAATAGAACTGCTCTATGACCACTTCTGGATATATATCCTATCATAGAGACACTTGTTCATACACGTTCATTCTTGCAGTATTCATGATAGCTAGGGAGGAGAATCAGCCCAGATGTCCATCAGCAGATTAACAGAGAAGAAAAATGTGAAATTTTGGGCTGGAGAGGTGGCTCAGCGGTTAAGAACACTGGCTGTTCTTACAGAAGACCCAGGTTTGACTCCCAGCACCCACATGGCAGCTAACTGTCCATAATTTCAGTTCCACAGGATGTGGCAGCCCCATATATCCTCCAAGAGCACAACATGGGTGCACTTACCTACATGGTAGCAATAACGTATGCACATAAAAGTAATAAATAAAATTAAAAACAAAGAAAAATGCCAGATTTGAAGGTGAATGGATTTGGAAAAAATCATAGTGAGATAACTGTGGCCCAGAAAGACAAATGTCTTATTTTCTTTTTCTTAAGTGAATCCTAGTTTCAAATCTTCTGTCTAGTGTGCTTCAGTTGGAAAGCAAGTGGAAGCCAGAAAGTAGAAAGGGGCTTTTGGGGATGCATGTTAAGAAAGGGGCAGTAGAGGAGTATAGGTAAAATGAAAGTACTGAGGTGGAATACTGGTGCCTGAAAGGTTTAAGGAGGCGGAAGGGGGGGGGGCATGGGATAATTGGAAAAATCAGGAGAGGGACAACTCAAAGGTAGGACTGCAAAAGCCAAATGGAAGTTTACTATCTCACAACTCAACTTAAAAAAAAATAACGGAGTTATAGTAGAACACACATGAAAGAAGAGGAAAGAATATTGGTGATCAAAGGAATAAACAGGGATGGAAATGAGGAAATCAGGGAGAAGAAGGGGCAGTGAATGGGTTAACCAAAACTAAGGATGTATAAAAAAGGCTTATGGAAATCCACCAGTTAGTAAGCTAATTTCAAGACACAACTAGAGACAGACCTCAAACAGAATTACATGGCATGAGTGAATGATGTAACTCCCTCAATACATGGGTCATTAAACGAAAATCATAGTACAAGCATGAAAAAGTGCCTCCATGGTTATTATTTTATTGTATACACTTATTAAATTCTTAAAAATGAAAATTTAAAGTTTCTGAATAAGTATAACCTAAGAGGTAAAATATTTCCAAAAGGAAAAATTTTAGGTACTGAAAAGAGAAATTGAAGAAGACAGAAGATGATGGCGATGGATGTTGCTTTATGGGCAGAATTAAGCAATAGGATAAAGATGGCTATACTACCAAAAACAACCTACAGATTCAATGCAATAATCATCACAATTCTAATGAATGCCTTCTCAGACCTAGGAAAAGAATCATAAAATTCCTATGGAAACACAAAAGAGCACATATAGCCAAAACGATGTTAAACCAAAAGAACATAGAGGCATCACATCATCTAACCTCAAACAGAAGACCAGGAGATAAACCCACACAGCTACCAACTCATATGTTTTGACAAAGGTGAAAAAAACATGCTCCATCCTTTTCAGTAAATGAGGTTGGCAAAACTAGACATCTACCTGCAGAAGAATGAAATTAGATCCACATCTCTCATGGTGCACAAAAATCAACTCAAACTAGATCAACGATTTTGAAAGTGGAAATCTCAAAATGGCTAAAGGAAAACTAAGAACACATAGAGAAGAAATTTCTGAATAGAACTCCAGCAGTACTGAAAATAGTGCCAAAATTGAGAAAAAGGATTATATGAAATTAAAATCTATGCAGCAAAAGAAAAACAAAAGCTTGAACCAGACATCCCCAAGAATGGAGAAAATCATGGCTAGCTACACTTCAAAAGACTAATACCCAGAACATATAAAGAATTTCAAAAACTAAAACACTAAAGCAAAAATTATCCAACCCATAAGCTAATGATCTGAATGGACAATTCTAAAAGAAGTCACAGAAAAAGTCAATAAATACTTTCATTAAAAAATGGTCAACATCCTTAGTCATCAAGGAATGCAAATTAAAACATCTTTGAGGCTCCATTTCAGTCCTATCAGAACTATCATCAAGGAAACAAGTAAAAAATTGTGCTGAGAATGTGTATCTGTTCCCCACCTGTAGCTCTTACAATCTTTCTGCCCCCTCTTCTAATGATTCATGAGCCTTGGGAGGAGAGGATATGGTATAGGTTTCCCATTCAGGGTTGAACAAATCACAGCTTTTTGTTTTGTTTTGTTTTTTGGGGTGGTTTTTTTTTTTTTTTTTTTTTTTTTTTTTTTTTAAAAAAAAAAAAAAAAAAAAAGAGGACGATAAATCTTTCACTGTGATATATCAAAATAATGGCATTGAACTCACAGAGATCTGCCTGCCTCTGCCTCCCAAGTGCTGAGACTACAGGTGTGCGCCACCACTCCCGGCTACATAACAGTTTTTTATTCTCTGCACATTGATCAGTTCTGGGTTTTGGTGTTATTCACTGATTACTCCAAGAAGATACTTCTCTTGTAAGACTTGAGAGATGCACTAATCTATGGGCATAATAGTAAATCATTAGGAGTTGGTTACACACTATGTCAATTTAGCAAGATAACAGTAATAGTTCTCTCTTATGGCCTATGACCTATCTAGTCACATGTATGGGCTTCATCTTTCATTGTGGGTCTCAAATTCAATCAGAAAGTGGTTGATTACTCCCATAACATTTGTACCACTATTGCACTAGTGGGCATATCTTGTCAGGTGGGTCATTATTGTAGCTCACAAGGCTCACTGCCAGGTAAGAACAATAATTACTTTTCTCTTCTGGTAACATGCAGAAGAGAAATAGCACATTCCAGTACTATGAAAGCTAGCCAGTAGGGATGAAACTTCAAGTTCAGTACCACCTTGATTTCTTCATATTTGTTTTACAACTCACATATGTAGTGTGTTCAGCAATAAGGTATTACTCATTATTGCTCATGGTGGGTAACCATGAGCAATGGCAATTGCCAATATTGTTTGAGGGTCCATGATCAACAGCTTCAAAAGAGGGAGCCCATTCCTGGCACTGGAGTTTTTATTTGTAGCCTGTGTTGTCTGGTAGGAGATTCAGCAGTTAAGAGAACTGGCTGCTCTTGTAGTAGTTCAATTCCCATAACCCAAATGGTGGCTAACAACCATCAGTAACTCCAGTTCCAGGAAATTCAACACTCTTTTCTACCTTCTGTAGGCATTATACACACATGGTGAACTTACATACATCACACAAAACATTCAAACACATAAAAAAATTAAACTTTACAAATTAAAAAAATAAGTTTCTATAATAGTTGATTTCCATGACTTTTCAAGAAGTCTTTAGTGCTGGTTATGCTTCCCTACACTCCCTCCTTCAATCTGCTTTCCCATTCCTCACCTCATTAACCCTTCTTATTCCATTATTCCCCTCTCCACTTTTATATCATTGCATTCTATCTCCCCTCCCATGAAGCCCTTCCTCCAAGAATCCTGCCAGTTTCCTGTTTTGTATAGATTGTCTTAAAAAGAGGCCTAGGCCAGACCAGGTGGCTCTGATAGTAAGAATGCTTTCTGTGCAAGTCTGATGACCCAAATTCCACATAAAGGCCATGGTGGAAGGGGAGAAGTAACTCCTGAAACTTGTGATCTGACTTCTACATGCTCAAACAAGAATAAGACAAATGCCTGAAGTGAAGAAAATGCCAATATGTGTTACACACACACACACACACACACACACACACACACACACACACTGCTGTCAAAGCAATAACATTTTAACAGATGGTCTAGAATTTTAGCCATAAGCTTTTTAACAGACAACATAAATTGCAAATATTGTCAGTTGGTCTCTTAGACAATGTACGTCAGTTAGACAAAAGCAACTATTCCAGACATGAAACTTGAAATAAAATCCCCTCATGTAATGTAATGAGAAAGTTGTCTAAAAAATATAAAAACACAATTTTAAGTATTTATTAGTTATTAATTGGCTACAAAATAAAAGGTTTTCTTGCAGCATTTTCACACATATTTTTCTTTGGTTGACTCCCCCCGCCATGCCTGCTCCTCAGCTCCGTGACTCTCCTTTCCCTGATGCACCCTTTTGTTCCCAGAATTCCCCATTTCTGTTTTCATATTGTGTTCAATTTTCTCCAAAGCCTTCTCCCTCAAAATCTCTCTTCTCTCATCTCATGGGCACCTTTCTAGTTTGCTGTCCTTTATTCAAATTTATTGCCACCTACATATTTAGCAATAAGAATCTTAGATTAACCTATGAGAAGGAACATAGGGTATCTGTCTTTCTGTGCCTGGGCTGCCTCTTTTAATATAATATTTACCAATTCCACCAATTTTCCCACAAATTTGATATTCCATTTTTCTTAACTAATCAATTGTGAAATAAAGTATTTCTAATTAATCATTTATTGAATATTAATTAAGAAATAAGAACTTTAAAAATTTGAAATGGCACTGTTAGAGCAGTGAGTAGATAATAGTATAAATAAATAACTCTACAGCTGGAAAAATGGCTGTGCTGTTATCAAAAAGCACCAAGTGATCCTATAGATGCAAAGTCAAATGGGAGAGGACTTTGTTATTCTAAAAAAATACCCCCTACTTTCATTTATTTATGGTTTAAATTTATTATATAGAGAGGGTGGCGAAGATGGAAAGGCAGCGTAAAAGGAGTAAGTGAGCAAATACATCAATAATACCAATACAGGAAAGAGGCAATGACTAAGTGTGTGTTTGCTGCCATCTTTGGGGTTATTAGTGCAGTCTGAAATTATTTAGATGCCTTTTTGAACAGCTGATATTAGAATTAGATATCCTAACAGACATTTCTGGGTTGATAAGGAAAAGATCTTTTGGAAAAGATTTAGTGGTCTTCTTGATGGCTGAAATTTTTTGCCTTGTGACTGCTTGGGTTTCATCACAGTGGATTTTGTGACAGAAATCTTTACTAATGGTGTCAAGGAGTCCTATTATGAACTGAGAGGAAAGCATATCATTTTTAAGTTGTAAATCACAGAAGCCTTATATTCTCTTTTAAGAAGATTTCAAACTACACTTAAAGTGTTTGGGGGGCTGGAGAGATGGCTCAGCGGTTAAGTGCACTCGCTGCTCTTGACAGAGGACCTGGGTGCCATTCCCAGCACCCACATGGTGGCTGCGAGCCATCCTTAACTCCAGTTCCAGGAGATTCCGAAGCCCTCCTCTGACCTCTGTGGCATTGCATGACACGGGTGCACTCACATACATGCATGCAATCCGCTCATACACATAAAATAAAAATAATAAATAAAATATTTCTTAATAAAGTGTTTTGTCCTATTGACCGGATAGGACTTAGCATGTATGGCAGAATACATGAGCTCTGATGGGTGGTGGAGGGCATGGATGGAGGAGGAGGTTTAAATTTAATTGAGAACTGTTGTATAAAATGTACAAAAGTTCAACAAAATATTTTTTTAACTAAAAGACTTTTTTCTGGACATGCCACATAAAATTTCTATGTTTTCTTCTAAATTTTGTCTCTCTCAGTTTTACAAACTGTTATAAAGCTATAATTAAGAAAGAATTCTGATTTAGTGGTCTTTGGCATTCTCAACACACAAAATCATTTCCTCAGTTTGTTCACTTGGTAGGACTTTTCTGGAAAGGCCATTCTATTTTTCTAATAATAACAATAACTATTCTCTGTCTTTCTGATTCCTTAGTCTATTAGTTGTTCAATACTCAACAGGAGAGGAATGCTACTATTAGCCCTCAAAAGTCCCACCAATCTTATGTATTCTCATAGCCTAAATTTTTACTTCGGATTATGAAAATTCTTTTCTCCATATTCATATTATACTGAAGATTTCAGGCAACTTAAACTTCTAGTAGAGATAGGAAATTAATAAAATATGTGTATTTCTAAGCACATAGTATCTACTCAGTACACTTCATTGCCAGGTGAGCATATATTCATTAGAACCATTGGTGACCACTAAGAAATGTAATTCTGGGAGTGGAGAGAAGGCTCAGCAGTTAAGAACATTGACTGCTCTTGCAGAGGACTAGGGCTTAATCCCTAGAACCCACATGATGTCTAACAACTGCCTGTAACTCAAGTTCCAAGGAATCTGATACCCTCTTCTGACCTCTGTGATCAATGAACATTTTGAGTCACTTACACTCATGCAGGCAATACACTCATACACATAAACTAAAAATAATAAATAAAATATTGTAAAAAAAGAATGTAATTCTTTTAGTCTCAGAAAACTGTTTGAATTTCTCAAATCATACAACAAACTTTGTCCACAGCATCACGGAGGACAAATTGATTAAGTCAGTAAATATAGAAATCAGACCAGAACAGAATGGAACCTGACTCTGTAGGCCAGAAAAGTGGTGGAACCTGTCCCAGCTCCTGGACTTGGGATAGATTTGTTTAGTGAAGTGGGTAGAGACATAGAAGCTTATCCAATCACTAAGATGCCTCTTAGAGAATGAGTGTTATTAAAAAAGTAAATTAGGGGCTGGAGAAATGGCTCAGTGGTTAAGAGCACTTGTTCTTCTTCAAGAGGACCTGGGTTCAGTCCCCGGAAGCCACATGGTGGCTAACAACCATTCTTAACTCCAGTTTCAAGGTATCTGACACCGTCTTTTAACCTCTGTAGGCATTGTATGACAGGTGCACTTACATACATGGAGACAATACACTCATAAACATAACAAATAAAACATAAAAGAAAGTGAATTATTCTCTTGGAGTCTGTGCTAAGATGAAGTGAGACTAGTGTGCTGATGAGCCCAACTTAAAGAGAAGAAGACCAACAAGCCTGAATTCAAGAGTGAGCAAAGCTTCAAAACCCATGAGAATTCCAGGTTAACATATAATTTTGGCTTCTCAGTAAAAGAACTATTTAATACACCATTTTGCTTCAGGAAACTTTGGTGACATTCTCCAACTTGTGACTGAATCAATATTAATATAGACTGGCTTATACTTTTCAGTATTCTCTCTCATACACATAAGTTAAATTTTATCATTTTGTTTGAGCTACAAAAAACAAAAATTATTCTAAGTATTTGAACCACAGAAAATTTAATACATAGAACTGATTCTATTTCAAACTACCCTAGATATACAAAGGAGACTCAGCTACTTAGGAAGGTGTTTCCTGAGTCAGAGAGAAGGGAAGAAGGATTCTAGCTTTCCTCCTTTGCCTTTCCTCTGACTTATAGTTTCCTTTCCTTGCCTAAACCTGAGTATAAATCAGCTGACATAAGATCCCAGGACACACAGTCTGAGGGGATTGTACCTCTTGTGCCCTACCCCATCCAGTGACACTAAGCAGAGCAGGAAAGGAAGTCATCTTAGTGAGAAGTCAGACCTATAGCCCTATGTGATGAGTGAGGATCAGAGAAGGAGTCCATCAATAAATACCCAGAAAATATGTGTAACATTTTTTATTTAAGAATATTTTACCATTAGATAATGTCTCATAATATTGAAATACAAAAATGTGCAGCAAATGGTTCCCTTAAAATTAACATGAAGATTATCACTTAGGTGGGAGTTTAGTACCAAATCCTTAATGGACTTGTAATAATTTTTTTAAAGTATGGATAATATAGTAAGTCATTACCATTATTGTCTAGTAATTGTAAGTAGCACAAACAAGACTTTGGACGTAGCCCAGAGGCATGGGATAACCATCAAAATAGATTATTTTGACACTAAATGCTATTAGTCTTCCCTGGAAATTTAATGTAATTTTGCACAATTAATGTAACCAAAACCTATACACACAAAATAAAAATTAAGGCCATTAGTTGGATTAGTATGACAAAAAACAGAAAAAGCTGATTGTGGTGGTGCAGGCCTTTAATCCCAGCACTTTGGAAGCAGAGTCAGCAGATTTCTATGAGTTCCAGGTCATCCAGGGCTGCAGAGTGGGACTCTGTGTGTGTGGGGGGTGGGAAGCCAGAAAGAAAAACTTCTTAAGATCCAGCTTTCTCTGAGAGGAACAGTGAGCAGCAGTTGAGGCTCTACCTTCTAACTAAAGCATTTTCATGTTTTCACAGAGATTTATGGAAGTCAGAGTAAATTTTTGTTAGAATAACTTTTTATTTAAAAATAACCTAAAATGTTAAAAACTTACCAAAACAATACAGAAAACCTCTGTATAATCTTCACCCAGATGCCTTGACTGTGTTTTGTCACATTTTTATCAGCCTGTTTCTCTTTGAAAGCCGAAAATATGTTCCCTCATTTCCCCCAAAACACAGCACATACTTCTTATGAATAAAAGTACCATGCTGTAATTATCAAAATTTGAAAATTTACTTTGGTATAGTATTATCTTTTTCCATTTATAAATATATATATTTATTTATTTACTTATTTTTATTTTATGTGTATGAGTGTGATGCCTGCATGTGTGTAAGTGCACTTCTATTGTGCAATGCCTGTGGAGGACAGAAGAGGGCACTGGATCCTCTGGAACTGGAATTACAGTCCGTTGTATTCCACCATGTGGGTGCTAGGATTTGAATTCAGGTCCTCTGCAAGAACAGCCAGTGCTCTTAACTGCTGAGCCATCTCTCCAGCCCTCATTTTTTAAGAGAAATTTTATTGATTCAAGAACTTCATACAATGAATTTTGATTATATTCAGACTCTCTCCCCCATCTCCACCATCACCCTACCTCTTAGCACTGCCCATTCACCCCACCCCGCAGCCTGGACTTTGTGTTTTCTGTCTGCAAATTAAAACCCATTCACCTTACACAACAAATCTGAGTGGATGCAGGAGAAATCTTACCTCTTTAGAGTGTCCGTTATCTATCATTCTTGCACTCGGGTGTGCCCAAATAAGAGCCCACAGCTTTTCCTTGTACTTGATTTGGGATTGGGATATGCCAGGTTTCTTGGCATTAGGGTTTCACTCTTAATTTCTGCTTCCCTTACACATTGCTTAGAAATGTCAAGTAGGGATTTCTCTTTGTCTGTCATTAAAAACACTTGGTTTTCTTCATCAAAGTTTGCAACCTTTGCACACAGGTTGCACTTTGGCTGTTTCTGGGCCTTACTACAGACCAAGGATATCTCCAACAGGTTGATTCCCTTCAGGATTTTACTGTGGGTAATAGAAGCTAAGTCCTCAGAGCAGGCAGCAATTAACTCATTGGTTTCCAATCCACGATTGTCTGAGCGGCAGTTGGGAGGTTTCACAGCTTCACATGACAGCCTTATACCAGTGTCCTCTAGTTCATTTTCTGAAATCTGTAACCTCCTCAGATTGCTAATGCTGTTGAGGACTGCAGTCAGGTCTTGATAGCCACTGGGTGATGATTATGGCCCTGGACACTGGGTGCCACTGGGACTCTTAGGTGGTCAGCCCAGCTTAGCTCTGCCCTCCCCCTGTGGATGGACAGTCAAATTGGTTTGATGCTGCCCTGCCGGTGCATGTGGGAAGCCAGGCTCAGTCACTGTGCACAGTAGACAGCCAGACTGGCTTGACTCCGATTCAACTGGCATGCATGGCTTTGTTGTCTTGGCTCCCCATTTGTTATCCCTCTTACTTGCCAAGTCCTGAGTGCATAATTTTGAAATAGATATAGAAGCATCAACATTCTTAATGATGTAAAGAGGCCTGGAGTGGTGTTTCTAGGTCCTTGTGCCAGGAGTCCCTATCCCTGTCATTGCTCAGGCTGTGCACCATTTTGACTCATTGATTATTTTCTTACTTCCTGCATCTTGTCTCCTACCAGCTCCCTTTCTCAGATTTTCTCAAACCAGAGTTGCATTTTGCTGAGAGTCACCACCTTGGTTTCTCCCCCACTCTCCCTCTAAATTACCAAGTCCTTTTTTCACTGCTCCCAGCTTGTCACTTGGGTGCTGATGATGGCTGGCTGACCAGGGTGGAGCACTGCTGGCAGGCTCATTGCAATGAGCTGACGCTGCGGTTTTGCTGAGAGCTGCCCCTGCCCAGATTCACCCATGTGGCCTGCCAGTAGTATTGTCATATCAATAAACTTTATTAAAATATCATTGATTACTTAAATATTTTCTTTTGTATACTTGGGCTTTTAATGCTGACTCTCCCCGGATTCAAACTTTAAGTAAACCACTCCTGTAGCTGGTGCCACCCACAGTTTCTGGTCACTACACCACCTCTATGCCAGGCAGCTGCCAGCATCATCCCTTCTCTGCTGGCAGGCCTAGGTGAGGTGATGTGTTTATTCTTCCGGCTTGGTTTGGCTGCCTATATTGGTCATTTGTGCTTTACTGTGACTTCCTTGGCTTTTGTGACCCCACAGCAATGTGGGACAATTTCAATTGCTTTGTTGCTCCCTAATTCTTCTCATGTATGCCACATTTACACACCAGTTCTTTTCCCTGCCTCATTCTTCTCTTAGCCATTATTAGAGCCCTAAGCAAGTCTTGGTTCTCTAAAACACATCCTCTCCTGCCAAGCTTACGCTATCAGAATATGGCTGGTCTCTTATGCTTCCCCAGCCTTTTGATTCTGATATTTATATACTGGCCAGAGTGTTAGTACATTGTAAGAAATACATGGAAACATCTTTCATTCACATACCATGTGAACAAGCTGAGACCCTTGTACTGCCAGCACCAGAGTCTGTCTTATTCCTTATGTGAACTAGGGGATGGCCTGCTTGTTACACTTCAGAAAGCCAATATAATGTTCTTTCAGTTAGTTACCCTCAACCCCATGTTAGCTACTATTAAGACAGGCAGGAAAAATAACTGCTAAAATGCACAGCACAGAAAACTAAATGTTTCTTTGTTGAATAAATGATATAGTGTAACTTAAAACATTAGAAATTAAGGTATCCTAAATACAATGCCTACTTTCAATTTTGATAATATCCATTCAAATGACCTCTTTAGGTTAGTATAAGTCCAAGAGATAAGCAGATAGTTACAATAGCAATAGTTAAGGGAAGAGTAATTATAGTTTATATTAAAATCATATAATTATGAATATTTAAAACTAGATATATATTGTAATTACTCATATTTATAAATTCAGAAATTAATTTTTAACTGGACGATACAGGTTGGCCCATATAAATATTCACTCATTTTTGTATGCTTCTTTTCAAGTTCTAGTTAAATGCTACATACACTGGTTTTCTTCAGAGAGGTCAGAGACCTCCCCTGTCATTCATGTAGTGGGCAGCAGTGCCAGGCCCATTTTCTCAGGTGTGATCTATGCTGGTTGCTTAGCTTTCTCTGAAATTCCTGTGTAGTTAGTGTGTTTGTGGCTCTTCACACTACTAACAGCTGGTTTGTTTCCAGTTTCATCTCTCTTAACTATGCATTTGATTTTAGAAGAGGAACTACAGCTCTTCTAGTGTAATCTATCCTGTTTGTTCTTTTCCTCTTTGATTGATTTACTAAAAATTATTGGGCTTTATTTTTTATTTTATTGGTGTGTGTGTGTGTGTGTATGTGTGTGTGTGTGTGTTATATGTATGTATGCATGAGTGTGGCCGCCAGCATGCCATGGTTTGAGCATGTGGAAGTCAGATCATAACTTTCATCAGTCAGTTTTCTTCCACCGTGGCTTCTATATGGAATTTGGATCAACAGGCTTGTACAGTAAGTAACCTATTTTTTCCTATAAATCTCTTTCCCATATTCATTTTTCCTTGTTTTGTGTCCCATTGGCTCTCTGTTTGGCCATTGGATTGAATTCTCCATTGGAACCTGGTGGGCTTACCACTAGGTACATAACTGGATACTATGCCTTTCCTTCCCCTAGAGTCTGTTAATTACACATAATTCATCAGTTCAGAGGCCCTTAGGAAACCCTCTCTCATCCATAGCTGATTATTGGATTGGCCAGTCTTGTGTAGGCCCAATAGTAGTAGTCTCATCTGCTGAGAATTCATGATTGCTATGGCCATGTTTTGCTTAGAAGAGAGTATTTCATAGCCCTTCTTTCTACGTTAGGTTCTTACATTCTATCTTCCATGATAATCCCCGAGCCTTAACAGGATGCTATAAATGTCTTGTTTAGAGGTGGACCCCAGTCGTCACTTATTTTCAGCATCTTATATAATAACTATGAGGCTTTTCAATCACTTCTGCTCAGTGCAGAGAGGGCTTCTTTGATTAAGGATAGGAGTAACCTTTGTGAGTGAAAATGTAAATATTTGGAAGGTGTTTTGATGCTATGTCTATTTAGCTAAGCAGAAGTAGGTTTCCCTCTAGGGCCTCAGACCTTCTCAGTGACAAGTTTTTGACTAGCTTGTGGATGTGCCTCAAATCCAATCAGAGAGTGGTTCATTACCTTCCAAGCAGTTTATGTGACTATTGCACCAGTGGGCACATCTTGCCTGGAAAGTTTGTATTGTTGTCCATAGAGTTCATAACTGGGGTAATATTGTTGATACTTTGCTTCCTCCGCAACCAAACTTTACAAGAGAATTTCATTTTGTATTTCATGCTTATGTGTATTCTCCATATGTACATAATGTACTTGCAAACAGTGTTAGATGAAACATTTCCATTTTACTGTTTTCCTAAATTAGGAACATTTCAAATTTTAGGAAAAGCATATGGTCATTTAAAATTCCTAGATTCATGTTAAAAACTTTCTTACTGTATACAGCATATGGTTTGTTTCAAGTTGTTCTTTGATAATCAGACAACATATTTTCATTAAAATTAACTTAAACATATCCATAATCTTATCTATAATTTGAAGATATCATAAAGATATAAAACTAATGAATAAATGTATCTGACACAACAGTCGTATACTTGGCATTTTCTTTTTCCTTATGCAAACAGTTAAATTTTTTCATTACTCATTGGCCCAATTTCACATTTAAATATGAATTCATTTAATTTTACTTTGCAATCAGGTAAATTAGCAAGAAGGAGTCTAAACAATATGCTTTAATTGCATTTATAAATTATTCTCTCTGTCCTTCATGAGTGTTCTTTCTTTTTAGATATTGAAATGTGGTGTCTAAATATAAAGTGCAGTAACATCTGGTTCTAATTGCTGGTTTGAATAATATAGACAGACCTTCAACATTTCATGCTTTTGAAAGGATGTATTTAGTAGGAGGTACTGAGTCAAAGGTTGTGAAAATTTTATACCACTAAAAATAGTTGAAATTTCAGATTCATTTAAAATGGAAATTGCCACTTTCTGAGCAAATAATTCCTCTGAGCATATGGTATACTTTTGCTAGGAATGCTTCCCTGAAATAATCTATTTGCAGTTTTATATCCCTTATACCATACTTCCTATTATGAGAGGAATTTTATTTTTCAAAGATTTCAAATCTTATTTGAATTCAGAAATAAATATTCAATTCAGTAACTATTAAATTCATATCTAAGGTAAGATGTTGTGTTGGGTTGTCTTTTATGTCTGTCATAGCATAATAAGCGGAAGTGGAGGACTCAAGTTCCCATCCAGGAACAAGAAGTGTGTATGTGTCTGAGAGAAAGGGAGGGAGGGAGGGAGAGAGAGAGAGAGAGAGAGAGAGAATAGAGAAGTTGTGGTCTAGGGGCTTTGAATGACAGATAACTGTGTCTCTCTAAGAGACCATATGAGTACATGTGCATTTATGGGAGCATTCTTTCCTCTTCTCAAAAATTTGTGCCACAATGTATTGCTTACTTTTCTGTTGTCATAGAACACCATGACCAAAAGTGTGGTGTGGGCATGGCATCAGGCAAGCATGGTGGCTGCAGCAGGAAGCTAAGAGCTGACATCTTCTACAGCAGACAGAGGGACCTGAAAGTGGGTGGAGTTGTGAACTCTAAGCCTGCCCTCAGTGACATACTTCCCCCAACAAGGCTGCACCTCCTAAATGTCCCCAAACAGTGCCACCAACTGGGGACCATATGTTCAAATACTTGATCCTGGGGGACATTTCTCATGCAGACCACCACACGGCAGTAACTTATGAATTCTGATTTTATGGCTTTACTGTTTCAGTATTCCTCAGAAAAAAAACATCATTAACAACATATTTTCTTTGATAAACATTAAAAATAACTGTTGCCTCAATAAAAACTCTTGCTTAAAGTAGTAAAGTGATGTGACATTCAGGATATTAGTCCATTTATAATACAGTATAATCTGTATCTAGTTTGAAGACCTTCTCACAAAGATAAATATCATTTCCTTATTGAAGTCAATTAGCCTAAGTTGATAGAAAAGATCTGTATCATTTGTTAGGCATCTGTGACCACCTGGACTAAGAGCATTCTTTTTCTATCCCTTTTTGAAGAATTTCATACATTGGTATTATGTTTATTCCATTTTCACCACTCCCTCTCAAATTTGTAAACTTTTATTGCTGCATTATATAGATAGATATAAATAACTAGAGAGAAAGGGGAGAGAGAGAGAGACAGAGAGAGAGAGACAAAGAGACCTTGCGAAAACTCCCTTGCCCATGTGCCCATGTAGGTCTTTCAACTATTGATACCATTATATATCTTTAGCTTACAGAGTTGAAGGTGATCACTTTTGAAATAGTGTTACAATTCATCCTGTCAGGTTTTTGCTTTTAAATGATCAGTTGGATCTCAAATAAAGTAACCATTTAAAATGAAGTAATACCCCTGGTCTGTGGAAGAAAATAACAGGCTTTGCTGCTTAGAGGATAGGAGATCTGCTGCTGATGACTTCCTTCCACCCAGTCTGCTAAAATGATCAATTTAATTGTGTCTGTGGATCTCACTGTTCTCATCTGCAAAATCAGGGAATCAGTTGTTCCTATTTTGCAGGTCACGGTGATACCTAAATGAGTTAAATCACTCAAGCTCCTTATTATTACTGAAACTGTCTGGGATTCTTTTTTTTTTTTTTTTTAACCAATAACTTAAGTAGGAAGGAACAAAGTGCTCACAGAACTTAGTCATTTATAGCTTCAGGACACACTTTAGTATCTTATACAATGTCAAAATGCCCCCAAAATTTGGCTGCTAAAAATACTACTGATAACCTGTTATGGCTAACTTAAGGAAAACTGATTGAGCACATAATGATCAAGGAATGAGATCACACATTTAATAAATGTGATCAAAGGAAATATTAAGTAACTGATAGTACTGTTGACTTTCTGCTCTTTTATTTTTATTTTCATCATCTTTCCAGAAAACCTCATTCAGTGTATGAGATGTTTAATTTTGAATTTAATACTATGTCTGAAAATATTATGTCCATTTAGCAGAATAATACTAGTAAGTTCTCCCCTATGGCCTATGACCTGTCTGATCACAAGTTCTTGCCCCAATGACAGTATCCGATATAGACTCCGTCTTGTGAAGAGGACCTTAAATCCAGTGAGAAGTTGGTGATTACTCCCATAATATTTGTGCCACTATTGCCCCAGTGGGCATATTTTGCAAAGCCAATTACTATTGTAGCTTAAGCCTCAACTTTTCATCTAAATCAAACATTCAGACTTACTAAAAAAAAGACTATATTTGCATTAGAAAAGAGAAAAAAATAGAAAATTGGTAACCAATGCAAATCCAATATGCTTATGGAAACCCTCAATTATGAATGAAAGGAAAGTACAACAAATTAAATAATTTTTCCATAGTTGTGAATGGAACTTTTAATTAAATTAACCCGGAATATATAGCTTGAAAGGAAGTAGGAATTTATACATCCTCTTTGGAATTATACAACTTAAGCAAATATTTTGGCGGGGATACTAGAACCTGTCTGAAACCTTAAAACCATAATTTATTATTTTGTTAACTCATTTTGTTTATCCATCATACTACAGTGGTTATTTGTCCAACACAATGTCAACAGTTACTACCAAAAAACTTATCAGAATATTTTCAATTGAAAACTGGGCCTGATGGTACACACCTTTAACTTCATCCCTTGGAAAGCAGAGGCAGGTGAATCTCTCTGAGACTGAGCTCTACATAGAGCATTCCAGGGTAGCTGGGCCTACAGGGAGACCTTGTCTCAAAACAAATAAAAACAAAGCAAAACAAAAGATTAAACACTAAGCATCATTCAGCTGGCCCATATTCTGACATGTTGAGGTAACATCAAAGATCCAAGCACCTGCTCAACACAGATGAGACCAGATATCCATCTTAAGAAAAACCACCAACAACCTAATTCCAGATGTCTATGTCCAATCACACACACACACACACACACATACACACACACACACACACACACACACACACACACAAAATGAATAACCAAGACAATATATCTCCTCCAGACATCAGTATACCCACTGCAATTTCCTCTGAGAAGAGCAATTTAGTTGATGCACAAGACAATGATTTCAAAATATCCATTATAAGTATGTTCAGCTAACTCACAGAGGATATGCATAAGTTCCAAAATGAAGACCAAGAAAATATTTGTTGAAAATATTATTTCATTTGTTGAATGAAATAACAAAAACAAATCAAAGATATGAAAATGGAATTAATAAAGAAATAGAATTAAGGAAGAAAGGCCAAACTGAAATAAAACTTGAAATGAGAAATTCAATCAGGGAAATAAATGACTAGCTGTCTTTTCTGCTCTGAAATCCAATTATAAATTACTACTTATTTAGCACCTGCTAAATGCTGTTGTCTCTAAAGATCAATCAAACAAGTATTTATTGAATAATTGGGTGTTCAGCATGTAATTAGTGCTATAATTGGTTATGTATAGAACTTGATAGGTATTTCATTTGTTTTTTACTTTCATATATCCAGAATTCAAAATAGTGTCTGATTTCATAAGCTAGTGAGTGAATGAATGAATGAATGAACGAATGAATGAATGAAGGTCTTGATGGATTTATGGCTGGGGAGTGGAGCAGCACAAAGAACATGAAACAGCGGTCTTTAGGAAAGAGAGAATGTAATTTATTGTTGAACTATGCATGGTGCAACGCGCTGATTTATTGCTTGTTTCTATAATCTGCTTTTGATTTAGTAAGCGACTAGCTATGTCACTAAAATAAGAAAACAGCATGGATTTCTATGGCCATTTCAAGCTATAACATGTTTTGATTTAATATAAGCGAGTTCTGAAATATCCAAGATTCGTGAACCAGAGGATGACTGAAAAGATTTGAATCATAAAGGAAGGTTTAGTGAAGAAAAAATATTTGACAGAGACAGGATATTGATTGACACAGAGAGATGTAAATTAGCATCATTTCATTCTAAATAGCAGATGCTTATAAAATATTATCTGTCTCATAATATAGGTAGCTTACTGAAGGTTTTATAAGAAACTATAAAGGGATTAACATCACCAATTTTGTATAATTAAGATTGGAGCCAAGACAGTCACACTTGTTGTTTTAAAAAATAGAACCTAAGGGGCTGGGGAGGTGACTCAGCTGTTAAGAGCACATACTGCTCTTGCAGAGAACCTGAGTTCAGTTCCCAGCACCCACATCAGATAGCTCACAACTGCCTGTAAGTCCAGCTCCAGGGAGATCTGACACCTCTGAACTCTGGGAGCCTGTGCTCACCCCCCACCTTCACATACATATAATATTTTTTTAAAAGACCCAGTTAGTAAATTAACCCAGTGCAGCATGCATATGAAAAGATGCCCTACCTTATATACCACCAGGAAATGCAAAGTAAGAAAACAATATGATAGCATTACATAACTATCAGAATGGCTGAAATCAAGAATACTAACAACACCACATGCTGGTGAGGATGGGGTGCAACAGGAGTATGCACTCATGGAATCTGAAATGTGACGTGGGATAGCCACTTCAGAAGACACTTCAGTGATTTCTTACAAAATTATGCATTCTTTTATTATACAAAGATCATCATACTTCTTAGTGCTTATTCAAATGAACTGAAGCTGTGTGTGCACTTAAAAGCCAATGGTCACATATATGTAATATCTTTATAGTTGTCTGAATAAAAAAGCAAGCTATATGTATTTCAGTACGTCAATAGATGAATATATAAACGTGGTATAATAAGATGAGAATATCTTCAGGAACACGACACCTGCATACAAATGCTTGACTGGATAGGACTTAACATGCATAGCGCAATACATGAGGTCTGATTGGGCATGGCGGTGAAGGGGCATGGAAGGGGGAAGAAGTCTAGATTTGATTGTATGAAATGTAAAAACGCTCAATAAATTTTTTTAAAGGAAAATGAGCTACCAAGCCACAGGGAAAAGTTAATAGATACTGAGAAATGAAACTGCTGTGCCAGTTATCTGTGTGACAAAGCCCTAAAGAGGAAAAACAGAAGAAAAAAAAAAAAGAAACAAAGGCAGACTGTTTACTAAGTCACAGAAAGACGCAAGAACTGGTGGGATGGATCAGTGGGTGAAGCACCTTGCTGCTAAGCCTGATGACCTGAATTCTCTTCCTGTAACCTGCATGGTGGGAGGAGAGAACTGACTCCAGCAAACTGTTCTCTGACCTCCATACATGTGCCATTGCATGCACACGCATGTTTTCACGTGTGCACACTTTTTCTTTCTATTTACTTATTTCTTCCTCCCTCCCCCCCCCTCTCTCTCTCTCTCACACACACACACACACACACACACACACACACAAATAATAAAATTTAATAAAACATGGCAACAAGTCACAGTCTTTACTGAAGAATTATTGACAGCTGATTACTGCTGGGTGAGGAAGAGCTGTTCTTTAAAGGGAGGGCCTCTAGATAGGGAGACTAGACTCCAGTGGAATTAACTTGCACTGAAGGACATCGGGGGACACTAACTTGACACAAATGGCCTTGTCATAACTGACAGAATTAAGAATTCACTGGGGGAGCCTCTGGTAGGGTGCCAGTGGGAACGGAGGGATAAAGACGATTAAATTTAAGATGTTCTGTATGAAGTACACAAAAAATCCATCAAAAATTACAAAACCCTCCGGAGGTACTGTTAAGGGAAAGTGAGGACAGGCATTAGGGAACGGTTAAGATATAGATGACAACATACTCCTTCAAACATTCAAATAAATGGTTTTAATATTAGACCACAATAGACAAAGGGAATCACAAAGGACAGTAGTAACAGTAATGATCTTACAGTGACTCGGTTTCTAAAACATTCATTTTGTTGGACTGAAATGAACAGACACATAAAATTCATAATCTCAAACAGAAAATGCATATTAAGGACAAGGATCAGTTACAAAAATGGGCTAGATTCTGGTCATGAGGAAAAGTTTTTATAATCTCTAATTCATCAATACCACTCAAACTGAAATAATAATGGGAAAGGTTTAGAAATAATTATAAAGAAAAGCTAAAACAGCGTTATGTGCCTAAAAATTAAATTACATTTCATTAAAGAAATTCTAATAAATCATAAAACTGATGGTGAAAATCTAAGAAATTATGTAATAAATAAATTATGGGACTGTAGAGCTGTTTGACTATAAGCTAAGTGCTACTTAAAGAGATATACTTAAATATAAATATATCATAAAACAGAACAAAAACACATGGGATTGACATTCAGTTAAGAAACCTACAAAAATTCATGCAAGTAAAATATGTAAAGATCAATTAGGATTCTAAAAGTATAAAGCAGAACACAGGGAAAAGCAGCAACACAAGAAGCAATATAGAGGCTTAATGATCATTTTTGGAAGCCAAGTTCTCTGACCACCATACAACACAAAACATCTGATGAGCCTGATCAAGGGAAAGAAAGACCATGCCAGTACTACAATTTGCAAGAAAAAGAAAATTTTTCAAAGGTATAAATAAAATAAAAATTATGAAACTATAAAGACTATCTTTACCTTAAAATTGTTAATTTTTTTTATATTTGCGATGGAATCCAGCTTGAGCATGCTAGGCTGTAGGCAAAAGGCAAGGCCAAATCTGAAAATCTTGATGACTATATCATACAAACAAAATTTTGCATGAACAGAATTATGCCCACTTGAATATTCTAAAAACTACCAAAGGAAATAAAATTGCTAGTTAAAACCCTGCTTTTCTATTCTCCTTCCCTGCAAAGATGGAAAGCACCAACAGTTGAAAAATGAGTACTGTCAACTGATCGGGGCACAGCATCCTCCTATCAAATGTAAGTTGATTTAAGTCACAAATAAATAATGATGGAAAGCTGGACAGCTCTAACTATGACACTGGCATGAATTCTGACTTCTTTACTGCAGCCCACACTGCAGTTTTCTAGGTTTCTCCATCAGAGTTCACTCCATTATTGCATTTTGGTTTTCTCTCCCACCTCCCCCGCAAAGAATGTGACAAATTAGCTTGTAGAAGAGCCAAGATGGTTAAATAACTGCATTTATTTCCTTCTAGACCCTGATTAATATAAATTGAAAGGATCAACAATCATGTAGTACAGTACTCAAGATGTTATAAAACACTAGCATTTAAATTTTTATATAATATTGAAAATTTTCATTTTAAATTAGTTCCTCTTTTTCTTCTCTACTGGGTTTTGCTCTGAGAATATGCTTTGGGAAGGGGAAGCAACCTTGGGAACACCTTAGGCCAATATTCCAGGTCTTTCTATCATCAGGTCATTGTCCTTTGTGATATGTTGATACTAATTCATTTTATTCCTAGATCATCAAAATCTTTAGGGTTATTGTTGTCATTGAAGTTGAACTTCATGGTGAGACTTTTCTCTCTGTGTTATGCTTTAGTACATGACTTTTAAGTCATGATAAAAATTGACATGAAGCTGTCCTGTTGGTTTTTCACTGCCCTCTAATTTGGTTCTATTTCTTGTCAGTCATTTTTATGTCAATTACATTTTATACCTCCCTACTTGATTTAAGCAGCTGTGAGATGATACTCATATTTGCCAATCACTCAATAACTCTGATTTTTATACTATTTTATTTATTATTTTTATTTTATGTGTATGCATGTATTGCCTGCATGTAGGTAAGTGCACCCATGTCCTGCGATGCCTGCGAGGATAGAAGAGAGTCAGATCCCCTGGAACTGGAATTATGGACAGTTGTTAGTTGCCATCCGTGGGTGCTGGGATTCAAACCCCGGTCTTCTGCAAGAACAATCTGTGTTCTTAACCACTGAGCCATCTCTCCAGCCCAATAGCTCTGATATTTAAACTGGAAAATATTTCAAGTATAGAAAATTTGAGGTTAATTTCATATATAAACAACAATGTAAAAAAGTTTAAAAACCTTTAGCCTGTCAAATGCAACTTTACTTTTTACTCGTTTATTAGTTGTATACTTACATCATTAAAGTCTATTATGATAAAGTAGAATTTGTGCCACGAATTTTTATTAGTTACTTTTCTGTTGCTGTGATAAGAACACTGACCCAGAGCCTCACACTCACCCCTCAGGTTTTCCCACCATGATCAACCTCCAGCACACCTTCATTGCCATCAAGCCAGAGTGCTTGCAGCTGGGCCTGGTGGGCGAGATCATCGAGCAGAAGGGATTCCCCCTGGTGGCCGTGAAGTTCCTTCAGGCCTCTGAAAAACACCTGAAGCAGCACTACATTGATCTGAAAGACCGGCCTTTGTCTGGCTGGTGAAGTACATGAACCCGGGGCCTGTGGCGGCCATGGTCTGGGAGGGGCTCAATGTGGTGAAAACAGGATGAGTCATGCTGGGGGAGATCAATCCAGCTGATTTTAAGCTTGGCACGATTAGAGGAGATTTCTGCATTCAGGTTGGCAGGAACATTATTCATGGTAGTGATTCACTGAAAAGTGCTAAGAAAGAGATCAGCCTGTGATTTAATCCTGAAGTGAGTTCAGGATTACTACAAGGCTTGTGCCCATGATTGGGTCTACAATAAAGGTGGACAAAACAGGGTCCTATTCAGCATGACTGGACACAGCTCTTCATTCCACTCACCAGAATGATAATATGCACCATCTTTTCTAAAGCATATTTACCAATATAAATATTGGAACTGGAAAAAAAAAAAAAAAAAGGAAAAGAAAAAGAAACACTGTCCCAAAGCAACTTATAGAAGGAAGAATATATTCGAGTTTACCCTGGTTCCAAGAGAATCTACAGTCTCTCTTGATGGGGAGGCATGGCAACAGAGGTAGCTGGAGGACGAGCGGAAGCTAAGCTCTACATCTTCCTGCAGGCACAGGAAGCCAGAGAGCCACTGGAAATCTGACAAGGCTTAAGAACTGTCTAAGCCCGCCCCCAGTGACATGCTTCCTCCAGGATAGCCACATCTTCTAAAACCTTCCAAAACAGCGCCATCATCTGGGAACAAAATACCCAAACACTTGGAGCCTATGGGGGACATTCTCATTCAAACCATCACATTTTTTGATTCATTGAATAATCGCATATCGACATATACACCAGGAGGTCTAGAAAACCAACCATCAACCAATCAATCTTCCTTTCCTTTCTTCCTTCCTTTCTTCCTTCCTTCCTTCCTCCCTCCCTCCCTCCCTCCTTCTCTCTCTCCCTCCCTCGCTCCCTCCTTCGTTTCCTTCCTTTCTTTCTTTCATACTGGGAGTCAAAACCAGGGCTTTATACACATTGGACAGATGCTTTGCCATTAACAAGAAAGCATTCTCAATGAGGTAACATTAGTAGGAAGTTTTCTTACTCCTATATACAAGCTATAAGGTTTTTTTTTTAATTAATTAGTAAAATAATGTAAAAAATTGAATGGGTATGACAGAATATAAAAGAATTAAAATTACTATTATTTCAAGGTTATCTATATAAAAAACTAAGGATACAGCTAGAAGTCTATCTCTGCATACTTCTTTTTTATCTCCTTTAAAAATTTAGTGCTTCCTCCAGTCTCAGTGAGCACAGTGGAAGGTCAGCCTGATCCAGTTGCTGAATTTCAAAGGTTCCCTCCTTTAGAAAAACAACAGTACCTGTTTTGCTGCTTGCAAAATATATGGTGATATAAATGTTCCTTGGCCTCTGTCCTCATAGATGTGTTGAGTATGACAGTGAGCAGACCTCTTCTAGGTGAAACATAGGCCATGGCACATGCAATCCAACTTCTTTATAAAGAAGTATTTTTCTTTTTTTTAAGTTGGCAAATGACCTGAAAGATTTCCTTTATAAATGAAAAGTTATAAAAAAAAAATAACTATTCAAAGCTTTAATAATATGATCAGTGACTAAAATGGAATTTTAATTTCTATTTTGTGTATACTAAGTGTCTTGCCTGTGTGTATGTAGGTGCACCTCTTGCATGCAATGCCTAAAGAGGTGTTTCCCTGGAACAGGATTTATGGATGGTTGTTAGCTGCCATGTGGGTGTTGGGAACTGAACCCAGATCCTCTGCAAGAGTAGCCAATGCTCTTAATTTTCATGGTTCAGTGACCACAATTCAAGCCTGATGGCCTTGGGGATCCCAAGGCATAGGTGCAGAAGAAATCAGGACATAGGGGATGCAGTGGAGTGTGAACCAATGAATACTTTATTCTAAGAAAAAACCTTACTTATAGTACAACAAGAGGAAGAGAAAATGTTCTTCTCAAGCCAAATTATCTCATCATGATGTTTACAGTACCTTCATGATATTTACAGTACCTTTGTGTTCCCAGGGCTCAGCCCTTTTTGGAATTGTATCTGTCCTTCCGTGCTATTAAACATTCTGTTCTTTACTTATAACTTTATTAGCTACACAGCTTTGTTATACAAGCTTACTTAGGTAAGTTTAATATGACTCAAGGTACAGTCAGTCTCATGATAGGAATAACTGCAGAAGAAGAATAAACAAGTTCCCAGGGAACTGAGGCCTCCCGTTCCAGCTCTGAGTTGATTTCAGACCAGAGCTTAGACCTTCACACTTAATCATGAACCACATCTCCAGCCCTATAATGGGGTTTTAAAAGAAACAAATGAAGGAAATGGAAAATCTGTAACTGCTTGTAAAGCAAACAATTCTCTCATTTACTTGTAAATCAAAAATAAATAAAAAACTAAAACAGGAAATAGTTGTAGATGAATAAACAATAAAATGAAAATATATCAGAAAATATGTGATGTATGTAGAACTGGACTCAGGAAGGATTTGTAGCATCAAAGGCTTACATTAGAAAAGAATTTAGAAATGCTAAGTGATTAATGAGTTAAAGTCCCAAAGCACAAGATAAATAACAATACCAGCTTGGTTTTCTAAATACTAGTGCATTTGAAATTTTGGTCACTGTCAGGATACATGGCAAAATCAGCATAAAGGAGGAAGGATTTATTTTGACTCACAGTCTCAGAGGGTTTTATTTCAGCATTTTGGTCACTGTCAGGATACATGGCAGAATCAGCATAAAGGAGGAAGGATTTATTTTGACTCACAGTCTCAGAGAGTTTTATTTCATGGCTGTTTGGCCTCATGCACTTGGGCAGAACATCATGATGGTGATAATATATGAAGAAGAAGGCTGTTTACCTCATAATGGATAGGAAGCAGAAAGGAGCACTTCACACAATGGATGGCAGGAAACACAGTTGAGCCCTAACAGAAAGGGGCCAGGCGCAAGATATGTCCCCTAAAGAGAACCTCCAGGTGACCTCCTGTTTATTCCAGTCCCCTAATTCATAGTTCCAACACTTCCCAGTTGTCCACTCAGATTTTGAATCCATCAGTGGATTAAACCACTCGTTAGGTATCACATCTCATTGAGGATTTGCTGTCACAAACACACAACATATGCTTTACTAATCACCCAGGCATTTTTAATCCAAGCAAGCTGACAATCAAGATCAACAATCACATCTAACAAATGGACAACTAGAAATTAAAATTTAAATAAATATAAAATAACTTGGAACCATATTTTTAAAACTATGTGAAAATCTTGATCCTTGAAATCTCAAAACTCTGTTGAGGGAAATTTTTTATTTATTTATTTTTTTGGTCTTTTTGATACAGGGTCACTCTGTAGCCCCAGCTGGCCTGGAACTTGCTATGCAGACCAGGCTGGCCTTGAATTCACAGAGATTCCTCTGCCTCTGCCTCCAGAGTGCTAGAATTAAAGGCATGTGCCACTATGCCTAGCTTGGGAAATTTTTAAATACTGAAGCAAATAGATTCTCCCTCAAAAGATTTCTAGGTTCAGAGACTGTGGTTTAGAACCAAGATAAATGGCTTGAGGGCTGGTTCGGATGTTGAAAGTACTTGCTGCTCTTGCAGAGGACCTAGGTTTGGCTCCCAGAAACTACACGGCATCACACAATCATCTGTAACTCCAGTTCCATGAGATCTTATGACTTTTTCTGGCTTCTGTGGGTGTGAGGTACACACACGATGTCCATACATACATTCAGGCAAATATTCATATAATTTTCTTTAAATGTGAATGGCAACTGAAGAACAACGGAACATTATCTGAGACTGACCTCTTGTCTCCACATTTACACACACATGTGTACAGACAAGATCCCTCTGTCCCTGAAAATGTCTAGATTCAGTAAAACACTCTCAAGTCATTATTACTGAGATTGATTGCTTGTAAAATTCATATATAGAGCCTACAATAAATTGAGTTTTTTTTAAATGACATCTTGGAAGACTCATGCTATCTGATTTCAAACTACAGTAATCAAAACAACATAATATTAGCTCAATCAATCAATGGGCATCCAGAAACAAATGAAACCTATGCTTCTTTGACTATTGAGAAATAAGGTTAATTATTAGGAGAAAGAGTTTACTTCTGAATAGCATTGAATAATTTGAATATAATATAGCAGCAGTAAAATTATAGTTTTATCTTTCACAGTCAAAATATTAACCCCAAATGGATCATATATTAAATGTAAAAGTGACTCTGCTAAAGGGATCATTAAAAACTACAAAAGGAAAACCACAGATTGGAAGAAGCTATGCTCCATATGTCTTTATCAGAAGAATTATAATCAGAATACATAAAAAACTGTTAACACTAAAAATGAATCTACCATATGACCCGGTTATAACACTCCTTGGCCTATACCCAAAGGACTCAACTTACTGTAGAGATACTTGTACATTCATGTTTGTTGCTGCTATTTTCACAATAGCTAAGAGATGGAAACAACCTAAATAGCTCTAAACTGACAAATGGATAATGAAAATTTGGTATATTTATACAATGGAGTTCTACTCAGCAGTTAGAAAAGATGAAATTATGACATTTAGGTAAATGGATGGAACTAGAGACTTATATACTAAGTAAAGTTACAAAAGCTCAGAAAAGCAAGTGACATATGTGCTCCCTCACTTGAGAAGAATAAGAGACTTCAGAGTGTGTGTCCTTGGATCGAACTCCCACCCACCCACAGCTCAAGGACCATTGCTGAAGAGCAGGCAGAAAGATAAGAGCCAGGGATGTTTCATGAACATAGAGAAGCAGAGGCTTTCAGGACACTGGAAGCTTGTATATGTGAACTTGTGGAAAATGTGGCATTGAGCACAGGGCCCATGCCAACTCAATCAGACAAGGGCCTTGAGTGGAGCTAGGGAAATTGGCGGCTGATTGTCCCTAGTCTTGGAACTACTGGAGACTGATTACTAATGGGTGAGGGAAAGTATGCCTTACGATTCTAGATGGGCTGACTAGACTCCAGTGTATGAATTTGCACTGAAGGACATCTGGGTACAAAAGGTTGACTAGATAGGACTTAGCATGTATGGTGGAAAACATAAGGGGTTGGGGGGCATCGATGGGGAAGGGGTCTAAATTTGATTAAGAACTGTGGCATGAAATGTACAATAGCTCAATTAAAATTTTAATAATACTTTCATAATGAGACAATTCAATTTAAAATATGACTAGAGAACCTTAAATATTTCCCCAAAAATACACACACAAAAAAACCCAACATGCATTTGAAAATAGAATGTAAATCTTTAGTCATTAGGTAAATGCAAGTCAATCCCAGGATGAGATTCACTAGTAAAAGTATACATAAGAGGCACTCTTTAATTTCTAAAGATATAGTATATCTAAAAAATCCTGCAGATGCACCTTTAGAAGAGACAACGAGGAAGGACCCAAAAGGGATAAGCTTAAGCAGTCTTTAAAATTGTGATGATAAAAGTATGTTGGATTGCAATGTGTGATTGATGTTATATGCTCTATATTTGAAGTATTAATCAAATCAGCCACAACAAATTAATGCCCTAGGGTTCATATACAAAGAGAAAGGGTAAGTTGATAATCATCACTGACCTCAGTAATCCCTTGGTGTATTTTGTACTTTTCTTATGAAAAGTTACTGCCTGGAATAGGTGTTTCATAGTGTGTTGCTATAAATGAAAAATGTCCCCCATACACTCATGTATTACAAAATTTGTCCCAAGTTTGTGGTGTTGCATGGAGAAGTTATAGAACCTTTAGGAGGCAGAGCTTCACTAAGGGAAATGCATCACTAGGGGTAGGCTTTATAGTTTCACCCCATTTCCTGTTCTCTCTCTGCTCCCTATTTGTGGATGCAATGTGATCATCATGCTTCCTGTTCCTGCCACTGTGCTTTCCGTGTCTATTGCCATACCTTTCTTGACATGATGGACTCCAAATCCATAAGCCAAAAGAAGTCCTTGCATCATCTAAGTTACTTTTTTGTCAGAGTATTTTATCACAGCAATTTTAGTACCAGAGAAATGAGTGCTATGTCATAAATCTGACCATGTGTCTTTCGTCTTTTTAACTACTTTGTGAGAGAGTTTAGAACTTTGGGCTAGAAAAGCCATTGAATGTTGGAAGCATAACTAAATGGCCATTCTACTGAAAGATAAGAGTGTCCAGTTCATGAGGTTTCATGGGGACAAGGACTCTGTCAGACAAAGGGCTAGGGACAATTCACATAATATTTTTGCAAAGAAATGAATGTATTCTTGTGTCTTGAGAATTTTCATGAAGCTGAATTAAAAGGTAATGGAGTAGTTTCTTTGCAGGAGAAAATTTTAATACAGCAAAACATTGAATCTGTGGCATAGTTATTACTGTTTCCTCTTATGCTGGACTACAATGAAAAAGAACAACAAAGAGAGCAGAAAGAAATAAAAAGTATGCAGCTGGAAAGGAAAAGAACACTAGAAAGATTTTTCAGAATGAATATTATATTTGTATCATTTCTAGCTCTCCCTTTCCTTCTCTTCCTTCAGTGCTTCCCACACCTTTACTCCCATCTAATTTTGTCAGGGATACAAGGGGAAGGCTATCTTAACAAAGTGTACTTGTTTATTTATTCTTACATACTTCCGATTAGAAAGAAAGTTTGCCTTGCTGAGAAGCATTCATTTGGGGCAGTGGTCTCTTTCTTTGTGACTCCAAATGAATTTGTAGCACTAGGAATTATCACAGAGGCTATAATTGTTAAGGAGATAAGCATCATTAAAGGAAAGCCTCTGGTTCTGAACTGGATCAATTAGAAAGATGTCTTGAGGGAAAGACACTATCCCAGCTTAAGCTCCAACTTATGAAATGAAAGAGAGGAAGAGGAGTTTTGCTCCTAGAAAACAAATATGCAGGGAAGTTTCTCACCAACTTCAACATACAACAACTGCTACAACTATAGTTCAAGGGAGTAGGCTCCATCCTGAACTAGCAGCAGAATTTGACACTGCCATCTACTTGGTATTGTTTTGGAGACAAGAAACACGATTGAAGGGCTCATGGAGTCTTCCTTCACATTTTTACAGAGCTCCTAAGCTCTGTTAACATGTAAAAGAGCTGTAGTCCCTTTGAGAAGGCCCTGAGAAGTCAGCGTGTGAGGCCATGAAAATGAAGCCTAGGTTGCAATGGAGACCCCCAAAGATACTGGAGACATCATAGCTATGAGATATCTGTCAAGGAGATCTGTATACGGGGAATGGAACCAGCCCAAGAGGGAGATGTTGCAGGCAACAAAGTTGGACGGACAGAGCCAGCCCTGTCCTTTGAAACTGAAGGACATGTCTATTGGATTTGGTGTTTTCCCTCCTGGGTTTCAGTCTTGCTTTGGTCCTGTCTTACCATGCTATGCCCCCATTCTGCTCTTTTGCAATTGAAACATATATTCTGTGCCATTATATATTGAAAGTATGTAATTTGGTTTTTTCATTTTATAGGAGGTTATAGTTAGTAGGTTGCCTTTTGTCTCAGAAGATACTTTGGACTTTTGAGCTATGTAAACAGTGCTAAAACTGTATATGGGGACTTTTGAAGTTAAACTACATGCATTTTGCATTATTGTATGACCATGAGCCTAGGGAGATCAGGGACAAAGTGTGGTAATTTAAATGAAAAATGCCCCCATATGCTCATATATTTGAGCACTTAGTCCTGGTCGGTGGTGCTGTTTAGGAAGTTATGGAACTTTTAGGCCTTACTAGAGGAAGCATGCCACTGGTGGGGCAAGCTTTGAGGTTTTATAGTTTTGCTCAATTTCTATCTCTCTCTTTGTTTCCTGTGTAGATAAAAATGTACTCAGCCAGCTTCTTGTTCCTGATACCATGCTTTCCCAGCTTGTTGTTATGCCTTCCCTGCTATGATGAACTCTATCTCTCTGGCACCATAAACGAAAATAAGCCCTTTCCTTCTCTAAGTTATTTTTGGTCAATTTTATCACAGAAACATAAACATAACTAAAATACATCATATTTTTGCCTCTTGGTTGGAAAATAATACCCTTAAGTCATAACTGATTGCCTTACAAGAGTCTCAGATTCTTTTAAGAACATGAAAAAAATTATTTGCTGTATATTTGTAGATATCCTCCCTCTCCTCTCCATTATATACTGATTTCAATCACATGTGCATGATTAATTATTACTTCAGTCTTTAGTATCTCTTCCCTTCCCAGAGAATGGAAAATAGGATTCCATCCCCAAAGTCACCAGCATTGTCTGCTCTTTCTCATGACCAATATCTACCCTCAAAGTATGCAAATGCTGCATATGTTATGTCATTGAAACTAAAAAGGTTTTTATTTCCCAGTATCTTCCAAGAGGTTTAAGAATACTGAGAAAAATATTCTTTTCTCCATTAGTAAGAAAATTATGAGTTTTAGAATTCCTATAACAAGAATTGGAAGCAGATATCA
>NW_008330320.1:196314-200243 GCF_000622305.1 Nannospalax galili
ATATATATTTTTTTTATGTGTGATGGTTACTATCGATTGCCAATTTGGCCGGATTGTATTCATCTCTGAGTGTGCCAATGCAGATTTTTTTCAGGAGATCTAACTGAGGATGGAAGACCCACATCCAGTGTGGGTGGCACCACTCCATTGACTGGGTCCTGGAATGAATAATAAGGAAACATCAACATTCATCTTTCTCTACTTCCTGACTATGGATGAAATGTGAGCAGCTGTTTCACATTTCTGCCCCATGTCTTCCTTGCAATGCGGAATTATATCCCTTCTTAACCGTAAGTCAAAATAAACTTTACCTTCCCCAAACTTCTTTTATTGGATATTTTAACACAGTAACAAGGAAAGCAGCTAATATGTCACAATAATGGATTAGTGAGGTAGAAAAGTTAAAGAGTTTTCACACAGGGTCAAACATTTTCTGAGCTAGGTATCTGTAGTAGACCTTGGGGAGAACACTTAGCTTCTCTGGCTTGGTCTTCTCATCTGAAATGTGGACACATCCTGTTACTTTATTAGGAAGATCACAGCCCACTATTTTGCAGCTTTTGACCAACTCACATAATTTAGTTTTGAACCCAGTGCCTTGCTTACTAATCTAGTTCTGAATTGTCTGAATCCATGTCTGAATTAGTTTGATCAGACTTGAGGACATGTTTGCATGTGATAACATTCTCTTCTCAGGGTTTAATGCCTCATCCATTGTCTGGGCACTGTGAACTGTATGGTGGTTCAATCCACCAGATTTCACTCCCAGCACTTACTTTCTGTGGTTGTTTGAATGAGAACTGTTCTCTATAGACTCATATGTTTGAACACTTGGTCTCTGGTTGGTGGCATTGTTTGGAGAGGTTATGGAGCTTTTAGGAAGCAGAGCCTTGCTGGAGGAAATACATCAATGGGGATAGGCTTTGACAGTTTAATGACTCACCCCACTTCTAATTCACTCCCTCTACTCCCTGTGTGTGAACAGAGATATGATCTCAGCTCATGTGCCCACTGCCATGGGTTCATACCATTATGGATGCCCCTCAGAAATTGTAAGCTAAAATAAACTCCCATAAATTTCTTTTGGTGATGGTATTTTATCACCACAACAAAAAAGTAACTAATGCACTCTCCCTATATCAGTGTTGAGTAGGATTTACTCTGAGTTCCTAGCAGCCCATTAACACTGCTGATTTATCTGCCTCTCCCAAATATGCACATTACTATTAAGTCAGCTTTGTTTTAGATTTTTCCCAAGCTTTAATCCTCCTCTTGTAGCCATTCTTCCATGCTTGATGTGTTATATTGTGGTTTTAGATATATCAGTTTGTCAAGAGGGAAAAGGAAATTGGGAATAGAAACCCTTGACTAGAGAGGCTGAATTTGGTAAATGATGAAACACATAGAAAGTGATTGTTTACCATACAGAATATATTTTTTCTTAATTTATTTATGCTATAGGAATAATGATAATTTCTCAGCTCACTCTTAAGAATACCAGCATAATTTATAGCAACTAAATGCTTACAGAAATAGAGTCCATCAATTTCTACAACAGACATTATTTGATCAGATGAAAATTTCACCCCAGAGATGATTGATACACACAGCTTTCTCCTGTATGGAGCTGGGTTTGGTGGCTATAGATACCCATAGGAATATCAATGAGTTTTGATCTTTTTGCCTTTAGTATTTTTTTCTTCCAGGTCAAAGTTCTCAGTTCAAATTTCTTATCTTATTTTTGAAGGGGAGGCAGAAATTCAATTCATTATAATGAACATGTTTTAAACACTAGCAGGGTTTTAGAAGTTGAAGACACAGGTCATTTTCACATTGACCCTGTGGTCCTTGCATCAAGGAGTTGCCCAGTTAGTGAATGAGACATGAGGCAAATTAATATTTTCAGTATAACAGTACATATAATTATGGTGTCTATGGAACAATCCATAAACATTACCCACAAGTTTTCCAGATATACAAAAATAAATGTAAATTTCATCTTTTGTTTGTGTCAACTTTATGGGACTTCTATGCAGAGCCAATGCTCTGAAAGAGAGTTCAAAGCAACAGGTTATTTCTCTAGTCTTAAACATATTCACTGACGCCTGGCTACTATCAACTATATTAGGCATGGGGCCATAGGAACCTTTGTCAAAATGGCCAATGTTGTCTAGTATATGTTCTCCATCTTGGCTCCATGTTACAATCACCACAGAAATTATGAAGTGTCTGTGCCTTGCCTTTCTTCACTCTTAAGTTACTGAACAATTGGTTTTGGAGGTAAGATTAAAGCTTAAGTGTTTCTTTTTAGTTTCTTAGGAACTCTAATCTGATATTCAAATTCAAATCACCAGGTTTGATCTTTTGATACCACCATATCTCTTGCTATGCTTCCAATGTCCAGTTATAATGTCTCCCTTTACCTCTGCTCAAGTCATCTTTTTGACAACATGTCACCATCGAGGCTCAAACATGTTTGCAAAAGGGTCTCCTCTCTTGGACCCTGCAATTTAGATGGCCTATGTCTCAAAAGGCACCATGTGGGTTTCTCTGTTGCTTGGCAGTCTAGCTGAGCACACTCTATATGTCTAAGCATATGTTCTTTGACTGTGTCCAAATGCTGAGAAAACTTATAGATTGTACCAACACTGGTCAGAAGAGAACAGTGCTCATGTGTGCAGGGGGGATGACATGATGGAAGGGTGTGAGTATGAGAACAGAGCAAACAAGTTGTAATTTTTTTCACCCCAACAATTAAATTTAAAAATTACTATTATAAAAAGCAGAAATAAAGATTTATTCAATGTGGCCCCATTGGGAAGAGGAACAAAGAGATCCAGTGACCCCCCAAGTCCATCTTCAGAGTACTGAAGTGAGATTAAAGTTTAAATAAAGGACCAAGGATATGCATATCTAAGCTGTCCTGGTCAAAATGAAGTCCTCCCATCATGGAGCCATCCTTGTCTGGGCTTCATCCTGCAAGGTGGTATGACAAGTTGTTAAAACTGTGTGAAATCCATTTCTGGGAGACAAGTCTGCAGCCTGGCTGTTCCTGCTTCTGTCATCATGAGATTGCTGGGGAAATTTCCATTTCTTTGGGTCACTTTCTGTTTTAACACCTTAGTCTTGATGTGGAATATGTCCACACATACAATAAACAGCACACAAGTAGGAATGAGAGTCAAAAGATATTTAATTAGTGCCAGAGAGCCATTCAAAAGAACCATTTTTCATAATCCCTGTAGTTTCTTTTGAAAGGGTTGGCACAAGAAACTACATCTTGCTGATTTCAGACAGGTTTGGTCACGAAGGCTAGGCTGGCCTCAAACTGAAGGATCCTCTTGCTTCAGCTTCCCAAGTGCTGGAGGATTTAAATGCCTTTATCTAATGAAGTGGCAGTATCATCAAATTAAAAAAAATGGAAAGACACTTTTAGTTAAAACTTAATATCTATTATCTGCCATTTTATTTTTATAGATAATTTGAATATTTGGGGAAAAATAATTTTGAAAATATTATTTATTTTAATATATTTTTTAAATGATGTGTATCTGTATGGAAGTATGTGTATGTGAGTGCAGTTGCCTTTGGAACACCTGTGTGCTACAGCATATGTGGAGTCCAGAAGATAACTTTCAGAAACATCTCTTTTCATAATTGATTTCTGGATCAAAATGAGGTCACGGAAGCTGAGTTAGCAGATGCTTTTACCTGATGAGCCATCTTTCTACTCCTCTAAATTTGTGGTTTATAAAAGTACATCCTAATTTGATAAACATTAAATACAACTAGATTTCAGAACAGAAACTTTGTGAAATATTTATTAATATAACTGCATTAAATGCAAGGAATGAAATTTTATGAATAAATAATGTAATAGTTTATAATTTACATGTGTCTCACTTTTGTCATTAAAATACATCACTTTT
>NW_008330320.1:200367-203176 GCF_000622305.1 Nannospalax galili
AGCTTTAACATATTCAGTAACAATTTCCAGAGCAAGGATACATCTCTTTCAAAAGTGGGTGCAAGTTTCTAGGTTCACAGTTGAGTTAATACAGTTATACAATATTGAACTCAGTATAAGCCCTATAAAACATAAAAGTGAATGAGGTTTTAACCTTTAAGAAAGATCTTCATTTCATTTTAAAATATGCTGTTTCCCACATTTTTAATTCTACTAACAGATGTTTGCACATGTGTTTCTAATCTCTATATATCTGATTATTACTAGTCACAGATGGTTACTTTCTGAGCTCCTTGGCATCTGAGCATGGATATAAAGTCATCAGGTAGATTTCAATGGTTTTTTCACATCTACTAATTATTAAGGAGAAAACTTTAATGCTTTGAAGAATTATTATTTATTTTATTTATTTTTACATCCACTTCCCAGATAGAACCCTCCCATAGCCTCCTTCCCCTGACTAGAGACCTTATACTCTGATATCCTTCCTGCTGTCTGCTGTGTTGTCGGCACTCCAGCCAATCCCCACTACTTGCCCTTCTGGTGAATCTAGTCAGCCTCTCTAGGGATCTTTGTTTTAGGAGGGTCAGCTGTTCCTCATCTAGTGGTAATCAGTTGTCAATATTCCTTTGGATAAGATTGGGGTCTGCTGTTCATTTTTCCAGTTCTATGCTGGGTTACTATCTGGGAATCTCCTTGGCCACCCTGGCCAACAACTCACAAGAAGGTATTGCCTGTCTGGCATTGTTGCTTGTTATGTAGCATTTAGCTATACACATGGACTCATGAAATTTGATTGGCCCCTTTAATCTTTGGTTATATTTTCCTTTTGGGTGTTTAAGGCCATACAGTTGGCCCAGATATACCAATTTATTTTTACTCTTAAGGTCGTTTGAGGATCTGTTCCTCAGGGGTCACATGGGTAGAGCCCCTGGCTCCTTTCTTTTACCAGTTCCGCCTATGTGAAGATAAGTCAAAGGTCCTGCTCGATCATGGCTGGTTTCGCTTAGAAGCATGGAGGAAATGATTCCTCTGCGTTGACCCTCCTCTTTATAGACTGGACACTGGTTCAAGTCTATCTGGTGGGGTTGTCCTCCTTGATCAAGAGGACAGGTGACCTAAAATAATTACAGGACATTTTGAGAGATGCTCATAGTCCTCTGGAACTAGTCGACCTTGGAGGACAAGGAGCAAAAAGTGTCCTTTATGTCCCTCTGAGCAAATTATTATAGACCTCAAAGAATGTCTGTTAAATACCCAAGAAGGTTAGTTCCACCAGTTTGGTATTTTTAATTACTGTGTAGATAAATATTGGGCAAAGACAAGTTGTTCTCAGATAAACCTTCCTAGACATATATTTCTTGATCTGCTACGTATAATTTGTCAGTAGGTTGTAGTTACCTGCAAATTTCATGATTTCATGTTTCTTTACTGCTGAGTAAACCTCCATTATATAAATGAACCACATTTACATTTGCAGCCCCACCAGCAGTGGATGACTGTTCCCCTTTCCCCACATCCTCTCCAACATTTTGTATCATATCTTTTCTTGATCTTAGCCAGTCTGACTGGGGTGAGGTGAAATCTTAAAGTGGTTTTAATTTGCATTTCCCTAATTATTAGTGATGTTGAACATCTTTTAAGATGTTTCATAGCCATCTTTACTTCTTCTTTTGAGACCTCTATGTTTAGATCCTTAGTCCTTCTTTTAATTGGGTTGCTTCTTGTCTTGGTTCTGTGTTTTTTGAATTCATTATAAATTCTGGTTATTTAACATCTGTCGGATGTGTTGCTGGTGAAGATTTTCTCCCATTCTGAGGGTTTTCTGTTTGCTTCCTTGGTTGTCTCCTTTGATGTACAGAAGCTTTGTAGTTTAATGAGGTCCCATTTGTTAATTCTTGCCCTTGTTTCCTGAGCAATTGATGTCCGGTTTAGAAAATTCTTTCCTACACCTATATTTTGTAGGTTTTTCCCAATGTTTTCTTCTAAAGTTTCAGAGTTTCAGGCTTTACATTGAGGTCTTTGAGCCATTTAGAATTGACTTTTGTGCAGGGTGAAAGATAGGGGTTTAGTTTCATTCTTCTACAAGTGGAGATTCAGTTTTGCCAGCACCATTTGCTGAACATGCTGTCTTTCCTCCAGTTAATGTTGTTGGCCCCTTTGTCAAATATCAGGTGGCTGAAATTGCATTTGCTCATATTTGAGTCTTCAATTTTGTTCCATTGGTCTATGGGTCCATTTTTGTGCCAGTACCATGTTGGTTTTATGACTATTGCTCTGTAATACAGCTTGAAATCTGGTATAGTGATACCCCTGGCATTGGTCTTAGTGCTCAGGGTTGTTTTGGCTATCTGTGGTCTTTTGTGCTTCCATATGAATCTTCGAATAGTTGCTTCCAATTCTGTGAAAAATGTCTTGGGGATTTTGATTGGCATTGCATTGAATCTATAACTGACTTTTAGTACGATGGTCATTTTTACAATATTAATTCTTCCAATCCACGATCATGGGAGGTCCTTCCATCTTCTGATGTCTTCCTTAAATTCTTTCTTTAAAGATTTAATATTTTCATTGTGGAGCTCTTTAATGTCTTTGGTCAGGTTTATTCAGACTCTGAGATGTTTTTTCGAGCTATTGTGAACAGGAATGTTTCCATGGGCTCTTTATCTGATTGCTTGTTATTGTTATATAGAAAGGCTTTAGACTTTTGTAGGTTATTTTTGTAACCTGCCACTTGACTGAACGTGTTAATAATTTCTAGGAGTTTTCTGGTGGAATTTTTGGCATCTCTTAGATATAATATCATCTG
>NW_008330320.1:203207-203494 GCF_000622305.1 Nannospalax galili
TCTTTTTATGGTGTCACACAATTCCTGCATATTCCATTCTTGTGATGTCCCTTAATTTTTCATAATTTTGCTTGTGTGGTCTAGTTCATCCACCTTATCTTCCAGTCTTCATACTCTGTTTTCCATTTCATTCATCCTATTGGTGAGGCTTTCTCCTGTTGTTTCTAATTGGCTTATGGAGAGTTTCACTTCGTTCTTTATTTCAGCCTGAGTATTCAATATTTCTAGCTCTTTTCTGAATTCATTCAGAAGTTTATCCCTATCTTCCTTCAGCTCTATGATATTCC
>NW_008330320.1:203646-206173 GCF_000622305.1 Nannospalax galili
GTTTATGTTATTATTTTTTCTCTGTGAATTCGACATGTGAATTTTTTTGTAGTTTCTGATTCTTGTGTGAGACTCAGGCAGATCTTCTTTAAATGTCTGATAGAATTCTTCTGGAAATCCATCTGGTCCTGGGCTTTTTTTAGTCAGGAGGTTTTGTATTACTGTTTCAAATTCTTTTTGTGTTATGGGTCTTTTTAAGATGTTAATCTCTTCCTGGTTTAGTTTTGATAGTTCCCATGCCTTTAGATATCTGTCCATTTCTTTTAGGTTTTCAAATTTAGTAGCATATAGGTTTTTAAAGTATTCCCTTATAACATTCTATATCTTTCTGGTGTCTGTTGTGATGTTTCCTGTAGGAAACCAGGATGCCAGGCCCTAGGGTGAGGTGAGCCTAAAACTTATAGGTCCAAGCTGTATTCTCTGCTAAAGGGAGGGGCACTGAAAACAGTGTCTCTGATAATCCCTGGCCTGCAGAACACTGTTAGGCTAGCAGGAGGAAGCAGCCCAGTCATAAAATGCAGGCTCCCTGCTCTGTGGGAAAGCATTTTGGTCAACAATCCTTAGCTCATGTCCTTGTCCTGAACACATAACTCAACTATCCCTGAATAAGAGATTAGGCCAGGTTAAAGGTTTACTCCTGGGCTAAAAGCTAAAAGTTTGCCATGCTTTTAGCTTTAAGAAAGAAAACATTGTGGCCAATAAATTACTGGATGGACGTTGATAACCTTGAGTAAAACATCCTTCTGGCACCAGCTAACAGATTAAATGTCCTATTTCTTTGTACCCTAAATCTTTGTATGTGACTGCCATATCCCACGTGACTGCTAGTTCCTTGGGATGTGTGAAAACCTTCTGAATTCTAAAATAAATCATCCTGTTGGGAAGATACAGGTCACAGTTTATGACTCTGTCGCTGATCAGACCCTCTGCCTTGAAGCCAGCAGGTCCCCTGCTAAGCAAAGCAAACCTGAGTCCAGTTTCCCCTTTCATCTCTGATTTTGTTGATTTGGAGGTGCTCTTTCTTTCTTTAGGTTAACTGGGCTAGCGGTCTGTCAATTTTGTTTATCTTTTCAAAGAACCAGCTCTTGGAATTGTTGATTCTTTGTATTGTTTTCTTTGATTCAATTTCATTGATTTCTGCCCTGATTTTTGTTATTTCTTCTTGTCTACAGGGTTTGGGTTTTGTTTGCTGTTGCTTTTCAAGTGTGTTGAGTTGCAGTGTTAAGTCATTTATTTGTGTTCTTTCCAATTTTTGGATGTAGGCACTTAGAGCTATAAACTTCCCTCTTAGGACCGCTTTCAGCATGTCCCAGAGGTGTTGTCATGTTGTATTGTCCTTTTCATTTAATTCCAGAAATACTTTTATTTCTTTCTTAATTTCTCTTTTGACCCATTCATCATTCAGGACTGTGTTGTTTAATCTCCATGTGTTCCTGTGGTGATTAGAGCTTCTTCGGGTGTTGATTTTAAGCTTTATTGCATTGTGGTCTGATAGAATGCATGGAATTATTTCAATCTTTTTGTATTTGTTGAGGTTTGTTCAGTATATGGTCGATTTTGGAGAAAGTTCCATGGGGTGCTGAGTAGAAAGTATGTCCTTTGGTGTTTGTGTGGAGTACTCGATAGATGTCTGTTGAGTCCATTTGATATATGGTTTTGTTTAATTCAGATGTCTCTCTGTTAAGTCTCTGGCCTGTTGACCTATCTAATGGAGATAGCGGGGTATTGAAGTCGCCTACTGTTAATGAGTTGGTTTTAATCTGGGTCTTAAAGTCCTGTAGTATTGTTTTGATGAAGGTGGGTGCACCTGAGTTTGGTGAATTTATGTTCATGATTTTAATATCTTCTTGATTCATTGTTCCTTTGATCAAAATCTGATTAGTTTTAGTTTAAAGTCTGTTTTAGAATTGCTACATCTGCTTTTTTCTTAGTACCATTTGCTTGGTATATTTTTTCCATCATTTCACTTTAAGATAGTGTCTATCCTTGAAAGTGAGATCAGTTTCTTGCAGACAACAAAAAGATGGGTTTTGTTTCTTAATCCATTCACATATTCTGTGCCTTTTGATTGGGGAGTTCAATCTGTTAATTTTTAAAGTTATTAATGAAAGATGGGTATCGAATACTGTCATTTTTATTTCTGTTTACTTTCGTGATATAGCTGTACTTTTCCACAGTTATACCTTTATTGAATTTCTTTCTGCAACCCCTTGGGTATAGTCATTCCTTTCTTCAGCTCTCTGTATTGCTTCCAGAACTCTCTGAAGGGCTGGTTTTGTGGACATGAATTCCTTCAGCCTATTTATGTCATGGAAGATTTTTCATTCCCCTTCAACTATAATAGACATTTTGGCTAGGTATAGTAATCTGGGCTGGCACCTGTGGTCATTTAAAACTGGGAATACTTTGGTCCAGGCTCTTCTGGCTTTCATAGTTTGCACTGAAAAGTCAGCTGTAATCCTAATGGGTTTTCCTTTATATGTGACTTGTTGTTTCTCTTTTGCAGCTTTCAGTATTGTCTCTTTGT
>NW_008330320.1:206283-210873 GCF_000622305.1 Nannospalax galili
TATTATTATTTTTTCTCTGTGATTTCGACATGTGAATTTCTTTTGTAGTTTCTGATTCTTTGTGAGACTCAGGCCTTCAAGTTTCGGTCTGCTTGTTTTTGTGAACTTTATGTGTTTTTGTGGTTTACTTTTGGGGCATGAAAAGCTGGTTTGTCTAAGCTTCTGGTTCTCTCTTTTGGTTTTATATTGGAGTGGCCAGATTGCTTTTGTCTTCAGGAGTTCCCACAGAGGCCCAATTCAGATAAGAGTCAGATGTTTTCAGTCTTTCTCCTAAGGTCTGGATCCTTTCAGAAAGGATTTTGGCCTCAGGAATTTGGGGTCCTGGGAGCCTGGCCCAGGAAAGATGCTGGTCTAGGGCAGCTGGTGGCCATGTCACCCAGAGATGCAAAGGCAGATGGAATGGGAAGAGGCCCCAAGAACTCCTGGGGACTGCATAAAGGAGCTGGGTTGGTCTGGATGCAAAAGATCAAGAGGAAAGTTCAGCCCTCTGTCCCAGAAAGAGATTGGCGGGTGGTGCAGGCCCAGGGAAGCAGAGGGAGGTGAGGGTTTGGCCAGGCCCTGAAGCAGTGCTCCTGGGGCCCTGAGAAGGCACTATATTGGTCTGGATGAAAAGGATCAGGTGTCTGGGGCCCCAAGACAAGGAATGGGGAAGGGCCCTAACTCAGAGGAGAGAATGGCGGTGGATATGGGAGGATGAATGAGGCTGGGGTAGTCAAGGCCAGAGGGCACAATTGACTTACCCGAGAGAGGCCTGCATGTAGGAGAGAGTCCTGGGGTGGTGAAATTTTTGGTTTTTTATTGTATTGAAGTTTTGTGTATTTTATACAGAATATTTCAAGCAATCTTAATCATCTTTATACCCCCATCTCCACCAGCACCTTCCCATAACCCCCCCCACTGGAACCCATATACTCTGTCATCTATGTTAAGGCCTGATGTGCCAATTCAGGGACCCCAGACCATCCCCAATGCAAGTCCATTCACTGAGGTCTAGTCAGTCTATCTAGAGTCTCTTGTTTTAGGAAGATCAGCTCTTCCTCATCTAGCAGTAATCAGTTGCCAATGTTCTTTCAGCTAATATTGGGGTCTGCTGTTTATCTCCCCAGTTCTATGCTGGGTTTTTGTCTGCTTGAGTTTGCATGGAACTTGTATATGCTGACATCATTGTCATAGAATCATATAAGCAGAGTCCCAGGAGCTTGTAGGAGTCTGTTGCCATATAGCCATGCACCTCCTCCCTGGCTTTTACAATCTTTCCACCCCCTCTTCCACAATGGTCCCTGAGCCCTAGGTGGGTGAATTTGAATATAGAAGTCCTGTCCAAGGACCAGAAATCTGTAGGTTCTTAATCTCTATGTTTTGGCAATTTGTGAGCTTTTATGTTCCTGGTCCTCTGTTGCATCCATGAGGGATCTTCCTTAATGAGAATTGAGAGATTCATTAGTGTCATCTTCATTACCCCTGTTCTATGTTCTGGGCACCTTAGGTGTAAAGGCTGCAATGTAAATGTGTTGCTTAGCCCAGACAATTGATAGACAATGTCTATGTGTGATCAGTTGAGGTACTTGGTAATAGTCTCTGACTGGTGCAAAATAAGCTTCTTTAATGAGTGGTGACTGGCATGTTTTTCTGTAAATATAAGGATACATCTTTTGCACATAGCAAGAAGTTACATTAGTCTAGGAATGTGACAGTCTTGGGATTTTCTCTAAGATCTGTGACCTTTCCAGCCATGTGTATTTGGTTATGTTTACAGTACCACAATTGAGTTTCCTCTCATTGAGTGGGCTTTTAGTCCAATTAGGTAGTTGTTGATTGTCCCCAAGATAAAAGAGCCACTATTGCACCAGTGTTGTGTGCTGTGCTGCATATCGATGTGTTTATTTGGTCTTGAAGCTAGTGTTGGACCATCCATTGATGTTTTCCCTTGGCACCTTCATAGCACTCTCCAAACCTATGAGAGCTAGCCTTCAGAGGAAGTGGTTTCAGGTCAGTTCCAACTCCATTGCTCCAAATCTTGTGTACAAAGTATATTCTCTCTTCAGCAGTAGGGCCTTACCTTCAAGTTCTCAAAAGCCATCAAGGACTGAGGCATTAACCTGTGTAATTTTGGGAGTCTCTGGAAACACCGTGGCCAACAACTCATGGAAGGTGTCTCCTGTCTGGTACTGTTTCTTGTTATGTAGCCTTTAGCTATACACATGGACTCATGTAGACATACTGTATGTGTAATATGTCATTAGGTTTTTGGACTAATACAATTCCCTCTTTTTTAAAATAAAACTAGCTAGGCATTATTTGGAAAAGAAGGCACTCAAGAGAGGTGGGAACATAGGAGACTGGTATTGTCAAGGGAGAAATGGGGAAAACGGGGATACTTTAAATGGGAAAACCATGGCAGAAGGGTTAGACAGGGAGAGAGGAGAGATAATTTTTAAATTATTTTTATAAGTAATTATATTACTTATTATTTTTAAATTATGATTAATTTATCTGTACATTGTACAGGGAGCTCAAGGATGTGGTGTTCATGAATTGTCAAGTGAGCTTTTCTTTAAGCAGCTGCCTTTGAGTTCTGCCTCCTCTTTGCTCCTGTAAATAATTCCAATACAATCACTTTTTCACCAAGTTTGACTTGTATGAAATTGTTTTTTGGTTTGTTATTGATGCCCTTTCTGGGCCAAAGGGATATTCACTTCTTCTCTGGAAAAGTCATACAATGCATATATATTCTATTATTTTTCTTATTCTTAAATCATCTAAGATAACAGTCTGTTCAAAGATAATAAATTAAATAATCTAGTTGAATATGTGTATTTATATATAAGGCAAATAAATGACATCTATGCTAAAAAGGGGTAGGAAGGAAAAAATAGTAGTTTTGCTATCATAAGGTATTTCCATTACATATGGAGCAGTGTGATGCCATTTGAAAATGAGCTTGAATTAGGTGAAAATGTATATTGCAAAGACTAAGGGAAACACCAAAAGATTTTAAAAGAAGTTAAATATTAACCTGGTATAATGAGAAAGGAGAGAATATTAAATCACATTAAATACTCAATTAAAACTGTTAGATTTTTGGAGAATAAAAGGAAAGATAGAGGAGAGGGCATAAGAAACCAGAGCCAGACCTGCAACAGGCAAGGAATATCTTCTTTTTTAAAAGGAAGACACAGTGAGAGGTAGAGACTGCCCATGGGAACCAAGCATCTACAATTAGACAAAGAAACCAGGGTTTTTTACACAAATGTTGTGAGACACAACTGCACTTTGTGGGGAGTTGAATTAATGCCCAGGTTTTGTGTCCTTAGAGTGATTGAGGGTCTTCTTCTTAAGATTATGTCCTCAGATTTGGCAGGCATGTTATCTATGACCCGAGAGGAGACAGGTGAGCTCCACAGTCTCTCTCAATCCTGGGAGTGACCAACTGATACAGCATGAGTAAGGCCAGGCTTGAGCAAGGCCAGACTGCCAATTTAGGGTTGGTTAGACACTTTAAGAGATTTATGGCTTTCCCTAATGAGGTTTGTAGCTCTTCTACAATTCACATATTCGATCAAAAACCACAAAAGGCAATAAAAATGGTGGAAGACCAAAAAATGAATAAAAGAAATGATCAACACAACACAGCAAACATCACTTTGGCCATGAATAACACAGATGTCTTATGGTGGTTTGAATGAGAATGTACCCCCTCCCATTGGCTCCAAGTATTTGGACATTTGTCCTCACTTGATGAGTTTTGAGAGGTTTTAGGAGGTAGAGCCTAGTTGGAGGAAGCATGTCACTGGGTCAATTTCCAGTCTCTCTGCTTCCTGTGCCTCCTTGAAGATGTGATTGCTTGGCTTTCTGCTCTGGCCACCTCTGCCACCATGCTTTTCCTGCCATTATGTACTCTAATCCCCCTGGAACCAAAAGCAAAATAAACTCTTCCTTCTATTAAAAGAAAAGCAAAATAAACACTTCCTTCTATAAAGCAGAATATTTTAGAACAGAGTCAAATATTTACTTGGTTAGGACAAAAAAGGAATGTGGAAGTTGTCTTGGATTATTTATAAACATTACCTTAAACATTGTTAAAGGTGTGAATGGTAACACAAGACACAGGAAAGCAATCATGATGAACATGCTGTGCACATTTTAAACATAGAGAGATTCTCTTATTGTGACTTGGAAATAAACTTTCTTTAAAAACAATTCAATATATTCTTAATCATGTTATGTATGTGTGTCTGTGTGTGGATGTGTACATGTGAATGCAGATGGCCACAGAGGACAAAAGAAGGATCATATTCCATGAAGCTGTCCAGTGCTGGAAACAGAATCAGGTCCCATGCAAGAGCTGCATGTGACCTTAACTGCTGAGCTATCTCTCTAGCCCTAGAATAAGTTTTTGAGTAAACTGTTAAATAATGGGTAATGGATTTTGATTCTTGTGATTGTAGTATACTAAAGAGGGTACAGAATGCTCACCAAAGGTTCCAAAAGAACTGAGTAATTATATACATATGTATACATATAGTAATGTATTTCATAAAAACTTAGATTAGATATGTTCTGAACAGTATGTTAAGCAATTTTTTTATT
>NW_008330320.1:210956-266767 GCF_000622305.1 Nannospalax galili
TATATAGAGAGAGAGAGAGAGAGAGAGAGAGAGAGAGAGGGCTAAATACAGAAAAGTTCCCATAATGATATTAGAAAATAGCAATATTTTTCAGTTCCATTATAATCTTACAGGATTACAGTAATATACATGGTCCATAATAAGACAAAACCTTATTCTGACACATATGTGTACATGTACATATATATAGTGCATACATATATATGTGCATATGCACATTCTATTATCAGTATGCATTTTAAGCATGCCACACAACATATTTACTATTCATTGCAGTTAAAGAATGTCTCCATCAGTGATCTGCACTGTAGAGATTATCTAGCATGCCATGGAGTTGATGGGAATAGTTTTCTATAACAGAGACCCCATGCTCTTGTACAAGTAAATGTTGTTAAACCACTATACATCAGGCTTAAGGAAGATTGTTTGATGGGCTATGGAGAAAGAAAATGGTTGGGAAACTAAAGCTAGGAATGCCTATGACAATTTATTAATTTAAAAACCTGAGTTTGTGAAATCATGTTCCCAAGAAATGGTAATGAAAATAGGAGAAACCCTGGAACACAAAGAGAATTTCAAGGTAAAATATATTGATTTATTATCTAGATGTGGCCCATTTAGGAAGATAAATCACAGAGTTAACATTTCAAATAATTATTTCTCCTAATAGCTTTTTTAGTGGCTTGGAAACTCCCTCCATTTCCTAATTGCAGACTCACTGAGGGTAAATGATTTATCACAAAAGATCACAAATCATCTTAGTGATAGACTGAGGTAGAAATCAAGTCTTTCAACAATGAAGTCAATATCTTTGCTACTTAATCATGAGTCACATACGCCTTAAAGGTTTTAAACTGAGTGACTAAGAACATTGGTTTGCCAGCCAGTGTTTTGTTGAGGAACATGTGCTAAGTGCTGGAATTACAATGAGGAACACAGTAAACATGCTCTGCATTCCCTGTCCTTTTGATTAAAATGCTAAGAGTAATTCCATTAAAAGGTGCTCCAGAATGGGAGGTTGATTCAATAATGGGACCATGAAGACTTACTTTGGCAACTCCTGGTTTTAGCTGTGCTAGATTTGCTGTCCAGCATTTTTTGTTGTTGTAGTTGTTGTTGCAAATCATGTCTAGTATGCCTTCCCTAGATTCCTTTTCTGATGAGAGGTCAGAGAACATTAGATAGCAAAGAGAATGTTTATCTGGTCCATTAAAAATAACCTTTCTGAGTTTACAGTAAAGTGATTTCTGATCTGCAGAGATGCCTAGGTTTTTTTTGTTTTGTTTTGTTTTGTTTTGTTTTCTTCCCTATGGAACAGTGTTGCAGGTTTGGCCCATGGCCTGCATTCTTATTGAGGTAGGTCTTTCTCCTATAAAATGTGCTTGTCTCCAGGTTGGGTTGTTTTTTCTTTTGTTCATCTATCTTGTGGAATGGAGCAAAGCACAAAGGAAGGGTTGGCTGTTCACAGCAATTCTTTTGTTTTCTTTGACATAAGAAAGAATATATATCAAGGAAAAGTTTGAGCATTGTTTCCTCATAGCAAAAAGTTTTAATACTGTTTTTTCACCATTCTGAGCTAAAAATAGTAAAATATATAACAGCTATAAAATTAAGTTCTATATGATATTTTTATTTCTTGTTGATTGGTAAATTGAATTTAAAACAGAAAAAGAAGAAGAAATGGGAGAGAGAATTTTTTTGAGTGTTAGCACTTAGTGTTTTGTTAGAAAACACAGAGTTCTCTATTTTATTTAGATTGCTAGTCTGATTATATTTTTTCTCACAGAGATAGACAATATATATTATAGTTAATATCTCCTCTATTTGAAAATTAAGTTCATACAGCAAACAATGACCTTAAAACTAGCCAACCATTTTATATATAATAAGTATAATAAAATTAAGTTCATACAGCAAACAATGACCATAAAAGCAATAAAGTACACTCATATTAAATGTGAAATAACTCAGCAAACACTGAGGCAGTTACAAATAAAATATTTTCTTAAATTGTTCTTTCTTAATTATTGATATTTATTTATGAGACTAATTTTCTGTTTACTATTGATAGCTTTATAATTTGGAGCTCCATTAGCATAAGATAATGATGTTGATGATTAGCAAATTGCTGTTTCTACAGAGATCTTCAGATTTACCTCACAAGCTTGTTATTCTACAAAGTCGTGAAGAAAAAGGGCTTTTCCTGAAAAGTGAACTTTCAGGAATGTAATAGGACCATGAGTAAATTAAATGATTTATGAACATAAAGCCCCAGAGAGTTGTCCTGAGCAAGTTACTATAAATGGGAACTTCAAAGATACAGCTTAAAGATGAAATATTCTGAGCAGGAGGAATTTACTAATACTTCATATTTCCAGGGAAAGATTTTTACATCTCTCCATTTCACTCCAAACCTCAGAGCCCTTATCACTAGTGAGCTAAGTATACTCCACAGATTTACCCATACTTAATAATATTTCACACAGTGAGTTTGCATGTTTACTGAGAAATACTCATGAGTGCTGTTCAAAGAAACTTTCAGTTCTCTTATGAAGTCATTTGGCAAAGGATTTTTATGCTCTGATTATCTCATTAGCTTGTTCTGGATCTGATAGAGAGTTTGGGGCATTGTCTATCAACTTGCTAGGAATTAGGAGAGAAATGCCTTCAAAGTATCTTTGCTCATTTAACCATGTAACTGCAGATGTTCACTACATGAATATGTCTCTTATTTGGAAAGTACACTCTGTGTGTATTTCATTGTAGATGTCTAAATTTGAATAAATTGAGAAGCCTATAAGTAGATTAAAATGCTAAAGAGACATACTTTCTTTTCAAATGATTTCCAACCTGTATATCAATGTGTGATTAATTCTGAATGTGGAAGATTATTTTAACCTCTCTACTTAGATCAAGGAGTGAAAATATATTTTATATTTATTTTATGAGTGTAGCTTATAGTGATAGTTAGGTTTATACTTAGGTTATTTTCAGATGATCATAAATGATTTCTGGGTAAAGATACCAGTTCATTGTATATAATTATAACAAAATTAATTAGATCAGGTGACATAAAGAAGTTTATTTGTCTTATACTTGTGAAGTCTGTGAAGTTCAAGAACATAGAGTGAGTATCTGCTTACCATCTGGTAAGCCTTCTAGTCACATTATGACATATTGGAGGGCATCCCATGGACAGACAAATGCCAGATGTGGTCTCACTTTTTCTTCTTATGAGCCACTAATACCATCTCCAGGGCCTCATGCTCATGACTTCATCTAATCCTAATTACCTCCCAAAGGCCCCATTTCCAATACCATTAATATATGGGTTTGAGAATTAAAGTAGCATGTGAATTTTTTTTAAAAAAAGCTTTATTGTGTAATAATTTATATACATTTGAATTCATCCACCTTCGTTTGGAATATTTGAATAAATGATAAGGCATATAACAACCCCCACATCAAGTATCATGTTTTCTTTCACTTCAAAAAGTTTCCTCATGGGTCTGGAAAGGTGACTCAGTGGTTAAGAACACTGACTGCTCTTGCAGAGGACCTGGATTCAATTCTAAGCACCCACATAGAAGCTAAGAATCATCCTTAACTCCAGTTTCAGGGGAATCCAACTCCCTCTTCTGAACTCCAAGGCATTGCATGACACAGGTGCACTCACATGCATGCAGGCAATATATACATAAAATAAAAAAATAAAATAAGTTTCCTTGTGTGACCCTGTCTCAAAAGAAAGCATGTGAATTTTTGATGAACATAGTCACACTGAAGCAAATGGAAATCTGAGGAAGGTTGCTTTAAGGATTAGCTTATGTAAAATAATTATGGAAAAATGTTATTGATATTTTTCAAGAACAGCAATGCAAAAAATCAACTCATACTATTATCTTTCTGCAACTCCTATTCAAACTTGTTGGTCTTATACAAATAATTTAATGAGGCAGCAACATAACATATTGACTTTCAAGAAAGATATGGAACTGTAGCATTGGATAACCCCAATGCGTACTACTTATGTAATAATTAAACGGCATTCTCTGGAGTTGTGCACTATGCAACATGGGTTACATACACAGTGGTCTGAGCTACAGACTGAATAAATATCACCTGCAAAGTTACTGAATTTCTCTGGGACTTGATTTCCTTATCAATAAAATAAAGATTTTATCTACAAGATATGCTGCATTTATGTCTTAAATGAAATTGCATAAAGTTTCATTTCTATAGCAGGATTGAGTGTAGTATCAAATGCATCATAGATGTTTAATGCCCGCTAGCTTTGGAAGTAGATAATTATTATTCATTTAGTGCTGTTAAATGGGGCATTTCCCCCTAAACTATCAAGAAAAGGTTTGTTTTAAAAACTGGCAATGCTGTGAACAACAAAAAATATATGTCCACCTACAAGTACTTTTATGTAAATACAGTCTTCAAATTTCAAATTCTTAATTGAAAAATGTTAATTTCCATCATATAATTTTTAGGCATCGGAAATATGAAGCACATACTAGAAATTTATCTAGTAAAATATTACAATATAGGAAAATAGAGATTTTTTATATTTAAATCTAATAAAAATACAAATAAACTGACAATTACTATAGATATCAATAATTTGTGAGGACTCCAGCATTTGATGCAATGAGCCTTTACAAAATTTGTGATTAAGGAATGGAAAATGTAGCAGACACTATAATATTTAGATGCTTGCTGACAGCTACCTTTCCTTCTGCCCAATACATTTTCATTGCATGAAAATGTTATGCCATACAAAATTAGAGAAAAAGAGAAAAATTATTAAAAATTTATTTATAAAATTTGTAAAAAATTAAATTATTATAAATTAGAATATTTATTTAAAAATTATTTATAATAAATTTAGAAAAAAATAATTCATTAAATAGCTAAGAAGAATTGAGAGCATTTACAATAAGCTGGTGTTTGACTCTTCTTACAGGATATAATGTAAAAGTGGAGAAATTGATAATACAGCATTATCTTCAATTTCAATATAGTAAATGATGCATAAGTTGAAAAATAAATCTGATGTTGAATTTATGTATTGTGTTGTGGCATTAGGAGCTGATTTGCTAGGATAGGAAACCTACTGTTCACCAGAAAAATAGTTTTTTGTTTTTTTTTTTTTAATGAGGGTTATAATGGCAGAGTTATAAATTGGTACTGCAGAAGAGAAGACAAATGTTAATAACTCAAGGACAAGTACTTAAGATGTCACAAATAAATTTTCCTTTTGGTCTTTTTGAGACAGGGTCACAGTGAGCTGTCCTGGAGTTCACTGTGTAGATGAGTCTGGCCTTGAACTCATAGAGATCCACCTGTTTCTGCCTCCTGAACACTGGGATTAAAGGTGAGATGAATATGAAGTTTTTATTAATTTTTAATTTTTTAAAATTTTTTATTTTTTAAAAGAAGCATTTCATTACAGATTTAACATACTCAATCACAGTTTCCAGAGCAAAGATACATCTCTTTCAGAACTGGCTGTAAAATTTTTAGGTTCACAGTTAAATTAGTACAGTTATACAATACTGAACTCAGTATAAACCCTGTAAGACATAAAATTGAATGAGTTTTTAACCTTTAAAAAAGATCTCCACTTCATTTTAAAATACTGCTTCTTACTGCTGTATTTTGTTTCTTCATTGCTGTGACAAAATACTCTGACCAATACCAACTTGTGTGTGGGGGGGTTATTTTATCTTACATCTCCCAGGTCACAGTTCAACAGGGAGCCCAAGATAGGAACTCAAGGCAGGAACCTGGAGGCAGGAGCTGGAGCACAGGCCATGGAGGAACTCTGCTTACTGGCTTGCTCCCCTGCTCAGCCTGCTTTTTTATGCAACACAGGCCCACCTGCCCATGGGTTTGTTGATTTGGGGGGGGGCGTATATCACACAAAACATCCCAAACCATCTTATTCATCTATACACCCACTCCCCAGATGGCACCCTCACAGCTGCCTCCCCAACTAGAGTCCTTAAACTCAGTCATCCCTGCTACTGTGCACTCTGTTATCAGCACCCCAGCTGTTCCCCAGTACTTGTCCATCCAGTGAATCTAGTCAGCCTATCTAGAGGGATTTGTTTTAGGAAGTCAGCTGTTCTTCATCTAGCAGCAATCAGTTGCCAATATTTCTTTAGATAAAATTGGGGTCTGCTGTTTATTTTCCAAGTTCTATGCTGGGTTACTATCTGGGAGTCCCTTTGGCCACCCTGGCCAACAACTCAGAAGAAGGTAACTCTTATGTGGCATTGTTGCTTGTTATGTAGCCTTTAGCTATGCATATGGACTCTTAAAAATTATATTGGCCCTTTAATCTTTGGTTATACTTTCCTTTTGGGTGTTTAAGTTGGCCATACAGTTGTTTTTATTCTTAAGGCCATTTGAGGATCTGTTCCTCAGGGGTCACATGGGCTTGGAGGAGCCCCTGGCTCATCTCTTTTACCAGTTTCATCTATGTGAAGATAAGTCAAAGGTCCTGCTTGACCGTGGCTGGCTTTGCTTGGAAGCATGGAGGAAATGATTCCTCTGTGTTGACCATCCTCTTTGTAGACTGGACACTGGTTCAAGTCCATCTGGTGGGGTCTCCATGACCTCCTTGATCAAGAGGACAGGTGACTCACAGTTACAGGACATTTTGAGAGATGCTCATAGTCCCCTGGAACTAGTTGACCTAGGAGGGCAAGGAGCAAAAACTGTCCTTTATGTACCTGTGACCAAATTATCATAGGCCTCAAAATATGTCTGTTAAACATCCACAAAAGTTAGTTCCATCAGTCTAGTACTTTTAATTACCATGTGCCATGTAGATAAAGCTTGGGCAAAGACCAATTGTTCTGAGATAAACCTTGCCTAGACATGTATTTCTTGATCTGGTATGTATAATTTGACAGTAGGTTGTTGGACTAATATGGTTACTTCTAGTTTTTAAAACTAGCTAGGCATTATTTATCTCTTGCATTGTCTAACCCTTCCATCATGGTTTCCCCATAAAGGTGCCCCCATTTTTGCCCAATTCTCCCTTAAGAATACCCTTCTCCTATGTTCCTATGTCTCTTGAGCTCCTTCTTTCCCTTTATCCTCTAGGTTCCTTGTATACCCTTCCCTCCCCCCTCCCTTAAACTAACCCAATTTTTATCCATATCTCCCTTATTAACCCCTGTTTCCTACTGTTCTTCTCTTTCAGATTTATTCTTTTCCTTTACCTCCCTGGTTCCTAGCCATTATCTTGGTTCCTGTAGTTACGTCTGTATGCATACTCACTTATCAGGATTTGGTGCTTTCCCTAGGGATTGAAAACGTTTGCAGCCCCACCAGCAGTGGATGAGTGTTCCCCTTTCCCCACATCCTCTCCAAGACTTGGTATCATTTGTTCCCCTGACCTTAGCCAGTCTGACTGGGGTAAGATGAAATCTTAAAGTGGTTTTAATTTGCATTTCCCTGATTACTAGTGATGTTAAACATCTTTTAAGATGCTTCTTAGCCATCTTTATTCTTTTCAGAGAACTCTCTGTTCAGCTCCTTAGCCCATCTTTTAATTGGGTTACTTCCTTTCTCGATTCTTTGTTTTTTGAGTTCATTATATATTCTGGATGTTAAACCTCTGTCAAATGTGTCACTGGTGAAAATTTTCTCCCATTCTGTGGGTTTTCTCTTCACTTCCCTGGTTGCCTCCTTTGATGTACAGAAGCTTTTTAGTTTAATGAGGTCCCATTTGTTGATTATTGACTTTGTTTCCTGAGCAATTGATATCTGGTTTAGAAAATCCTTTCCTAAACCCATATATTGTAGGTTTTTGCCAATGTTTTCTCTAATAGATTCAGAGTTTCCGGCTTTACATTGAGGTCTTTGATCCATTTGGAATTGACTTTTGTACAAGGAAAAAGATAGGGATTTAGTTTCATTCTTCTACAGGTGGCGATCCAGTTTTGCCAGCACCATTTGCTGAACAAATGCTGTCTTTCCTCTAGTGAATGTTCTTGGCTCCTTTGTCAAATATCAGGTGGCTGAAATTGCGTGTAATTGGGTTTCGATCTTCAACGATGCTCCATTGATCTATGTGTCTATTTTTGTGTCAGTGCCATGCTGTTTTTACGACATATAACACAGTTCAAAATCTGGCATGGTAATACCCCCAGCATTGCTCTTAGTGTTCAGGGTTACTTTGGCTGTCCAAGGACTTTTGTGCTTCCATATGAATCTTAGGATGGTTTTTTCCAATTCTGTGAAAAATGTCACAGAGATTTTGATTGGCATTGTATTGAATATAAATGGCTTTTGATAGGATGGTCATTTTCACAATATTGTCTTCCAATCCATGAGCATGGGAGGGCCTTCCATCTTCTGATATCTTCCTCAGTCCCTTTCTTTAAAGATTTACAATTTTCAGTGTAGTGGTCTTTAATGTCTTTGGTCAGATTTATTCTGAGATATTTTATATTTTTTGCTGCTATTGTGAAGGGAAGTGTGTGCTGGATAGCTTTAGTATCAACTTGAGAAACCTGGGTTGAAAAGCCTCAATTGGGAATTGCCTCTATTGGACTGGCCTATGGCCACATCTGAGGGACATCTTCTTGATGAGTGATGTGGGAGGGCCCAGCCCACTGTGGGTGGTGCCACCCCTGGGAAGGTAAGCCTGTGTTGCATAAGAAAGCAGGCTGAGCAGGGGCCAGGGGAGCAAGCCAGTAAGCAGCTTTCCTCCATGGCCTGTGCTTCAGCTCCTGCCTCCATGTTCCTGCCCTGAGTTTCTACCTTGGGCTCCCTGATAAACTGTGACCTGGGAAATGTAAGATAAATTAAACCCTTTCCTCTCCAAGTAGGTAGTGGTCAGAGTGTTTTGTCACAGCAATGGAAAGACAAACTAGGACAGAGTGTTTCCATATACTCTTTCTCTGATTGCTTATTATTGGCATATAGAAAGGCTACAAATTTTTGTAGGTTAATTTTATAACCTGCCACTTTACTGAATGTGTTAATAATTTCCATGAGTTTTCTGGTGGAATTTTTGGCATCTCTTAGATATAATATCATATAATCTGCAAAAACGGAGAATTTGATCTTTCTTTTCCAATCATTATTCCTTTAATTTCTTTCTCTTGTCTTATTGCTCTAGCAAGAGTTTCAAGCACTATGTTATAGAGAAGTGGAGATAGTGGACAGCCTTGTCTTGTTCCTGATTTCAAAGGGAATGCTTCCAGGTTTTCTCCATTTAGAATGATGTTGGCTGTGGGCTTGTTATATATGGCTTTAATTATGTTGACATATGTTCCCTCCAGTCCAATTCTTTCTAGGACTTTGGGAACATGAATGCATGTTGAATTTTGTCAAAGGCCTTCTCTGCGTCTATTGAGATGACTATGTGATTCTTGTCTTTGAGCCCTTTGTATGATTTATGACATTTATTGACTTATACATATTGAACCATCTCTGCTTCTCTGGAGTAAAATCAACATGATCATAGTTGATGATCTTTTTGATGTGTGTCTGTATGTGGTATATGTGCAAGTATCTTGTTGAGAATTTTGCATCTATGATCATTAAGGATATGGGTCTATAGTTTTCTTTTTTGGTTGTATTTTTACCTGACTTTGGTATTAGAGTGATGCTGTCTTCATAGAAGGCATTTTGAGTTCTCCCTCCATTTCTATCTTTTTAAATAAATTAAGTAGCTGTTGGATGTAGATCTTTAAATGCCTGGTAGACTTCTGCTGTAATTCCATCTGGTCCTGGGTTTTTATTAGTCAGGAGGTTTATTATTACTGTTTCAATTTGTGTTATGGGTCTGTTTAAGCTGTTAATGTCTTATTGGTGTAGTGTTGGTGGTTCCGATGCCTTTAGATACCCGTCCATATCTTTTAGGTTTTCAAATTTAGTAGCATATAGGTTTTTACAGTATTCCTGTATAATGTTCTGGATCTTTTTGGTGTCTGTTGTGATATTTCCCCTTTCATCTCTGATTTTGTTGATTTGGAGGTGCTCTTTCTTTCTTTTGGTTAACTGGGCTAGCAGTCTATCAATCTTGTTTATATTTTTAAAGAACCAGATCTTGGATTCTTTGATTCTTTGTATTGTTTTCTTTGTTTCACTTTCTTTAATTTCTGCTCTGACTTAAACCTGATGTGACTTATTTCTGTTTTGCAACTTCAGTATTGTCTCTTTGTTCTGTACATTTAGTGTTTTACTACAATGTGCCATGGAGAGTTTCTTTTCTTGTCCTGTCTATTTGGTATTCTATATGCTTCTTGTATTTGTATGAGCATGTCTTTTTTTAATTTGAGGAAATTTTCTTCTATGATTCTGTTGACGATCTGGTCCATACCATTATCTTGAGATTCTTCTCCTTCCTGTATGCCTATGATTTGAAAGTTTGGTCTTTTTATGGTGTCACACAATTCCTGCATATTCCATTCTTGTGTTTTCTGAAATTTTTCATAATCTGCTTGTGTCATCTAGTTGTCCACTTTATCTTCCAATCTTGATGTTCTGTTTCCATTTCATTCAACCTATTGGTGAGGATTTCTCCTGTTGTTTCTAAGTGTTACTGCATGTTTTAGTTCCTTCTTCATTTCAGCCTTAGCAGTCTTCAATAATTCTAACTCTTTTCTAAATTCATTCAGAAATTTATCCCTGTCTTCCTTCAGTTCTTTGATTTCTTTGTGTGTTCTTCAAATTCACCGAATTCTTTTATCATGTTTATAACTGTTCTTTTGAGTTCCATGTTCCGTGTTACCTCTAGGGGTTCTCAGTGTATTCCTCTACAGGACTATTGGTATTTGGTGAGGATGTTATTTTGGTTTTTCATGTTATTATTTTTTCTCTGTGACCTTGACATGTGAATTTTTTTGTAGTTTCTGATTCTTGTGTGAGACTCAAGCCTTCAAGTTTAAGTCTGCTCCTTTTTGTAAACTTTATGTGCCTTTGTGGTTTACTTGGTGGGCATGAAAACATGGTTGGTCTAGGCTTCTGGTTCTCTCTTTTGATTTTATATTGGAGTGGCCAAATTGCTTTCGTCTTCAGTACCTCCCACAGAGGCCCAGGTCAGATGAGGATCAGATGCTCTCACCCTTTCTCCTAATGTCTGGATCCCTCTAGGAAGGATCTTGTCCTCGGGAATTTGGGGGCTGGACTGGCCCTGGAGCAGGGTCTGGGAAAGATGCTGGTCTTGGGCAGCTGGTAGCCATGCCACCCAGGGATGCAAAGGGAGGTGGGGGTGGGAAGAGACCCCAAGGGCTCCTGGGGACTGTGGGGAGGAACTGGGTTGGTCTGGATGCAAAGGATGAAGAAGCAGTGGTGGCTCTAAGCCAAAAGATCAGCCCCAGTGTCTGGTGTGCCAAGACAAGAAATGGTCCAGTACCCAGGCTAGGGGGAGAGACTGGGAGTGGGGAGCTGGGAGGGTGAATGTGGCTGGGTGAGTCAAGGCATTGTGGGTGCTGCTGGACTTACCCAGGATAGAAGCTCGTGGCTTGTGCAGCCCAGGGAAGCAGAGGGAGGTAAGGGTGGGACCAGGCCCAGATGGCTCCTGGGACTGTGAGAAGGAACTGGGTTGGTCTAGATGCAAAGGATCAGGAAACAGTGGTGGTTCTGGGCCAAGAGGTCATCCCTGGTGTCTGGGGTACCAAGACAAGAAATAGGCCAGTACCCAGGCTAGGAAGAAAGACAGGACAGGGGAGCTGGGAGGGTGAGTGAAGCTAGGGGAGTCAAGGTGCGGTATTTACCCAGGAAAGAAACTGGTGGGTTCTGCAGCCCAGGGAAGCAGAGCGAATATGTTTTAATCAAATCTAGTCTACCCTCCTTCTATTCCAGCTCCTGTATACCAACACCACCACTTTCCCCTCCCAACTTCCTATACATTTTTTTATACACACCGAGTCTACTGTGTGCCAGTGTGTGCTTGGGTGCAGAACTATCCTAAATATTCATCTTAGCCCTTTTAACTTCAGTAAAATGAAATCTACAAGTATTTTAAATTTGCATTCACTGATGGTTAAAGATGTTAAATTTTTAGATAAATATTTCTCAGCCACATGTATTTCTTCTTTTGAGAACTCTGTTTAGCTCCATGCTCCAATTTTAATTTTCTTAATATTTTGTTTATTATTATTTTATGTATATGGGCATATTGCCCACATGTATGTAAATGCACCCATGTTGTGTAATGACTGTAGAGGTCAAAAGAGGGTGTCAGATCCCCTGGAACTGGACTTATAGATGGTTGTTAGCTGTCATGTGAGTGCTGGGAACTGAACCCAGGCCTTCTTTGGGAGCAACAAATGCTCTTAATTGCTGAGCCGTCTCTCCAGTCAGCCTACCACGCTCCAATTTGTAATTGAGTTTTTTGCCTTAGTGTTTAGTTTTGAGTTCTTTGTATATTCTATATATCAACTCTCCATCAGATGTATAATTGTTAATTTTTTCACCACTCTGTAGGCTGCCACTTCACTCAATTGATGTATTTTGATATAAAGATTTTTAGTTTTATGAGTTCTATTTGTCAATTATTGGTATTAATTCCTATGTTACTGTAGTATTATTCTGAAAATATTTGCCTATGTCATGTGTATTAGTAAGTTTTGTGTTGTGCTAAAACACCATGACTAAGGGATCTTATAAACAGAAGTTTATTTAGCTTACAGTTCCAAAGGGGCAAGAGTCAGTCCATCATGGTAGGGAAGCAGGGTGACATAGGTGGCTGAAGTAGGAATAGAAGCTAAGCTCTCACATCTTCAAGTAGGCACAGGAAGCAGAGAGTGACTGGAGAGTGGGCAAGGCTTAAGAACTCTCTAAACCTTCCCCTAGTAACGTGTTTTCTCCAGCAAGGTCACAATCTTCTAAGACACCAACTGGGGACAAATGTCCAAATTCTTGGAGCCTATGGGGGACATTCTCATTCAAACCACCACATTATAACTCCTTATTTTCTCCTCTATCAGATTCAGGGTATCAGGTCTTATGTTGCAGTTCTTGTTCCAGTTGGAGTTGCATTTTATGCAGGGTGAGAGGTAAGGATCTAGTTTAATTCTTCTACATGCAGATACCGAGTTTGACTAGCAGCATTTGTTGAAGATGCTGTATTTGTTGTTTTGTTTTTGTTTTTGTTTTTGCTTTTATCAAAAACAGGTGGCTACAAGAGCTTTGCCTTATATTTGGACCCTCCATTCTATTCCAATGATCATTGTTTCTGTTCTTATGCTAGTATAATGCTCTTTTTATTGCTATGACTGTGAAGTATAACTGGATGTAAAGTTAAATTTACTGCTGGAATGTGCCCCACTGTCTTTACCTGGGGTAATAATCCTCCAAAACAGCCATTCGGAGGATCTTAACAAATTCATTGGATTAGTTAATTGAGCTTGGGGTGCTGGTTTACTTACAGAAGAGTGGGCACCCCCCCATTCACAACTGTGCTCAAAAGTCCACACCCAAACATAAGTCCGATGGTGTTGAGCGCCCCCCAAGCCCACAAGGCTTGGAGCTTTAACAAGAGGAAAACACAAGACTAAAGTCTTGATTTTATGAGAAGAGGTTTATTCTTACAATCAGGCAAGCAATCACAGGATGGCTCTTTGTTGTGAGGAACACAGATCTTATATAGGAATCAGATTTGGGGTAACCAAGGAATCACCAAGGAATCACCAAGGATATTTTACTAACAGAAAGTAACTAAGGAAGCAGCACGTAGCTGCATTACATCACCAACTCTGTTGCCCAAAGACCGAACCGAATCTAAGTTTCCATAGTACCTAGTTAATCACGGTGGCACAGCCAGTCGGCTCAAACCACTGAAGCAGAGAGCTCAGAAGCTCTTAAAGTGGCAATCTTCTTTTCTCTAATGCTTATGTCTAGCATGGCTCCCGACATGGTAGCTTCCCAACAGTCACACAAAATGGCAAGAGAGAAGCCTTGTGGTTTTCCCGGCTTATATACCTTAGTCGTCGTCCCCCCCCACCAGCTTCAAGCATCTAAGATCAACTGATAGGCTGTAGGATGAAATGGGCTTGACTCCTTCTGCAGAGTGTGAGAAAGAGGTGAGATGATGGCTTGTCCTCATAGGCTCAGAGGAACATTCAGGTTACACTCCACCCCTTCCTCTGGCTCTTACAAACTTTCTACCACCTCTTCCTTGAATTTCCCTGAGTCTTGGAGGGGGTGATAGGTGTGGGGTGACCTTCTTCCCATTGTGGTAGGGCACTGGACTCTTCAGGCATTATCTGTTGTCATTGGCTAATGGCTGAATTTATTGTATTTCATCTACTATAAAAACACAAACAAGAAGAAGCAAGAACATGTAAACAGTAACTGCTCTAGTAGCATATGAACATAAACACAAATGCTTGGACGGTATTTTAGTAGGTGCATCACATCCATCTAAAAGCACAACTGCAGTGACTTCTCCACTGGGGCCTATGGACCTATAACCTCTCCTGCCACAGGGGGTTGGCCTGGTCTACAATACCAGATGTGTGTTCTATCCCTAGAGGTGGGCATTAGGTCCAATTGAAAATTTAGCTGGTTTCACATACACTAGACAAGTCACTATTGCACCAGCAGGAACATCTTGCTTCGCATGTTGATAGTGCAGAATGCAGGGTCCCTCATTGAATAGGATGATAGGGGAAATTCTCCTTCAGGCATATGCGTAGCACCTTCTGGCACTATGAAAATCATCCATCCAGTGGCATGGAGCTTCCAGCTTAGTCCAAGCTTGATTTCTCCCTCGCCCACACTCACATCATGGTGTGTCTTCAGCAATAGGGTTTTATTATCCACTCCATGTGTACAACCAACATTATTGGCAATCATATTTATTGTTTGGGGGACCTCTAGGGCCCTGTAGACCAATGGTTCATAGGGAGGCAACCCACTCCTGGTACTGGAATTTTCATTTAACAACTGTATGGCTTCTGGAAGGGCCTTTTGCCACCCCATGTAGGGTGTCTTCTGTGCTTAAGGCTTTTCACTGTTCCTTTAGAAACCCATTTTTTTCTTTCAATTAATCCTGCTCCTGTAGAATTATAGGGAAGGTGGATGTATTAGTCACTTTTCTGTTCCTGTGATAAAAACATTGACCAAAGCAATTGATAGAAGGAAGAGTTTATTCGAGCTTATAGTTCCAGGGGAATTACAGTCCATCTTGATGGGGAGGCATGGCAGCAGAGGTGACTGGAGCAGGAGCAGTGGAAGCTAAGTTCTACATCTTCCAGCAGGCACAGGAAACAAGAGAGCGACTAGAGATCTGGAAAGGCTTAAGACCCAGTGACGTGCTTCCTCCAGGATAGCCACACCTTCTAAGACCTCCTTAAACAGTGCCATCATCTGGGGACAAAATTTCCAAATACTTGGAGCCTATGGGGGACATTTTCATTCAAACACCACAGTGGAAATATCATTCGACCTGATTATTTTCAGTCCAGGCTTGCATATTGATACTTGTGAAATGAGTGCCTCTGTCACTATCAATCCTCCGTAGGTACCCATACAGTACACTGAGTTGGTTAAGTCTCTTAATAGTGGTCTTACCCATTGCTGTATTGCAAGGAAAGGCCTGTGGCAGTGTTCACGCAAGTGAGAGTGTATTTGCACCCTTTGCTGACCAGCAGGGGCCCTATGTAATCTACTTGTCAGTCTCTCACAGGGAAGCTGACTTGTGCATGTGTCCCACCATGCCATTCATCCTTCAGGGCCGTAACTGGGAACACACTTCACAGGCCTGGACAGCCTGTTGGGTGTCAGAGTATTTTACCGGAATGCTGGCAGCCTTGTCTATTCTCCATCCTATGTCAGCTCCCCTGTGGCCAGACTTGATATGAATCCAGCAAACTGCTTCTAGGGGGACCTGTGGACAGATAGTCCTCACTTTGGTAAAAACATCAGCTTCCTTATTCCTTGGGGTACAGGACTCACCAGGCAGTTGGTGGCCACATGGTAAACTACCAAGGGCAGTAGCTCCTGCTGCATTTATTATATATGTTCCTCTACATCTGTTGTCCCCGTAATAGCTGTCCCATCACCTGCCAGTTTTATTTCTCCTACTGGGCCATCCATAAGGTTAAGCCTTAGAACACAGCCCAACTGTCAGTACAAATTGTTACTGGCCAAGGCTCCCACACATTATTACTATCCATATAGCCCTTAATTCAGCCCATTGACTGCTTTCGTCTTCCCCCCATTTCTAACCACATAGTGTCAATGTTCATCTATATTTCCATTGCTACCCATTCTTGTCTGGCACCCCTGATGGTGCCATCAGTATACCAGGCATCATCTGGAACCGAGGAAGACCATTCTAGCAATCAGTCAATTTGCCAATACCTTAGAAGTGCCAAAAATACCTGTCACTGCTTGGCATTTATTGGTACTGGTTGTTGTAAGATGTTTTCAACCGCTGCACTGGATATCATGCAAGTATTGCCTGACCATAAAACTCCTAAGAATTTTACTGCTGTACTGGGCCTTTGTACATTGTAGGGGTTGACTTCCCATCCTCACTCCTTCAGGTATACTTGCATGTTCCCCAAATGAACTTCCAAATCTGTAAGACACTGAGAAGTTAGCAGGGTTAAGAGGGCAGGGTAACAGGGCCAGTTCCTGGACCACCATCCTGTGACAAACCGTAAGGTGTGGAGATAACCTTAGGAAAGTACTCTGAAAGTCCTCTGTCGTCCATTCCATGTGAATGTGACTTGATCTTGGGATTCAGCAGCTAGGGGAATACTAAAGAATGCATTCACAAGGTCCACTGTAGCATGGAAGGACCCCATTTCCTGCACCAGCTGTTCAGATAGCAGTGCAACATTGGTCACCACTGCATGAATGGGAGGCACCACCTTATTTAACTCCTGGTAATCTACAGTCATTCTTCAGGAGCCATCTGGATTCCTGATAGGCCAAATTCCTGAAAGGTCTCTGGGCTGGGCAGATAACCTCTACCTGCTCTAGTTCCTGGATGGTTTCTGTAATTTCTTCTGTACCCCCAGGCAGCCTGTACTGTTTGATATTCACCACCCTCTGTGAGGTGGGCAATTTGACTGGCTCCCATCTTGCCCAAGTAATTGTCATTACTTTTCACACCCTCAGCCGAAACTCTCCCATGGTGTATGTAGGGGAGAGATGTACACCTTCTACTGCTGGGGGTAGGGGGGGTATAATCATCCACTCTCAGAATGAGTCTGGTCTGCCTTACTCATATGGTTTATCCCCATACCCATCCACTGCTATCCGTTGTCTCTGGGGTTTTGGGGGGTTGCTATGAATTAATGTACATGCTGCTCCACTATCCACTAGGGCCCATGTGTTTTGTACATTAGTGGGGGACCTAAATAAATCCTCAATTTGACATGTGGTATCTGGTCACCCAGTATGGCCCTCACCTGTGGGTAACATTGGCCACCCCTTCAAGGAAGTGGCTGGAGGGGGGGTCCCATCCAATGAGGTTGCCTTCCTCTGGAGCAGGGTACACAGTTGAAGTTACCCACACCTCCTGGTCTCCAGCTTCTCTTACTTCTGTGATGAATTGCTCGTCAGGTCTTAAAGCTCTCCATAGTCTCACCAGGACAGCATTTCTTTGTCCATCAATTTTGTCCCTAGAAACTCCTGCTCTGCACAGATCCATCCACATCTGTGCTCAGGAGATATGGAGGGGTCCTTTTGCCGAGTTCCAGCCTTTTCTTGAGTTCCGGCCTTTTCCCCTTGTGTCTACTTGCTTCAGCACCTTTCAAAGCATGTTTACAAGTTGGTCTAAATCATTTAAATCCACCAGAGCCTTGCCAGCTTTGTATAGGTCACACCCGATCATGGGGCTTAGCACTGCCATCAAAGCGCCATACCAGTCTCATGGACCTTGCTGAATCAGTTTCTTTCTAAAGTCTCCTGTAAAAACATCTTGTCTGGGCCTGTGAACTGGGCATCAAATACAGCTTCCCTCATACCAAGTTCCCTCAAAAGGGCCTGTCCTTCTTCTATGGTTTTCCAATCTAGTATTCATGGGAATCTCAGCTGGAGATACCCATGTGTCCCTAATGGCTCATATGAGCAATCCATAATGGACTGATTTCCCTCGTATTGCCTTAAATTGTGAAGTCTTTGTCTCAAAGAGGGATGAGTGGTTATGTTGCTTAACTTCTCTGCTTCTATAGAACTTAAAATTATCCCATCTGCCCCCATGTCCCATAGCGTCACAAGCAAGGTGGCCAAAGGCTCCTTCATAGTTTATTTAAATGTCTTTCCTAGTTCTAACAGCTCTGGTGCTGAGTAATCTCTGATTACCATCGTCTCCTGCACCAAGCTACTGTTAAGGCCTCCATCAGCATGCTGGACCGTGTGTTTTCCCTTTCTTTGGAAAGGGAGCATTTCCCACTGTCTTTAGGTCACTTCCTTCTTCCTCACAGCCCAACTCTTCCCAGGACTTTCAGGTTTTAGAATCCCATTGTGTTATCATTCTGATCTGGGATTTTTTTTTCCCTTTTGACCTCCTAGACATAAAAAACAACATGTCAACACCACCATCTCCTTTTCTTTCTTATCTAATTTACTGGAAAGGCCTCTTGGGACAGATTTCAGATTACTGATAGCAGTGTCCAAGTGTCCTCTGCAGCTCCTTGTTGACATTTTTGTCCTTGGTGTGCTACTCCCAGAGCTTGCAAAATCTGTTCTAGACCTTCTGCTGTTTTCAAGCCATCTCCATATTCATGTGGTGGCCCCCACCGGTCAAGCAGGCATGCCACCCCATACCATCTACAAGACGGCTGTCACCCTGGGATTTCTCTCATTGACCTGTCTGCTTAGGTGGCCTCACCCTAGTTACATGTCTCACTGTCCACTGAATTAACCACTGCAGCCACCCCCACCAAGCCTGTGGGAATGGCCCACCAGGTTAAAATTTCCTCAGCCCACACTCTCCCCTCACCCCACTTTACTTCAGTTGCTGGTCTCTTTCCCCATATCAGGGACTGTTATTATTATTGCTGTTCCAAAACTCATTCTCAGTTTTTTTCATATCCTGCCTGACCATGCCAGTTGTAAAGTTAAATTCACTGCTGGAATTGCCATCCAATTTCCTCCTCCCACTGCCCTTATGACAACCTGAGGCAAGAATTCTCGAAAACTTCTGTTTGGAGGATCTTAATAATTTTATTGGACTTGCTAACTGAGCTTGGAGTTCTGATTTACTTACAGAAGAGCGGGTGCCCCCCCATTCATGGCTGTGCTCAAAAGTCCTCACTCAAACATAAGTCCAGTGGCTTCCCAACAGCCACACAAAATGGCAAGAGAGTGGCCTCATTGTTTTCCCTGCTTATATACCCTTATTCCCTCCCCTTCAAGCAGCTAAGGTCAACTGATTGGCTGTAAGAGGTAATGGGCTTGACTCCTTCTGCAGAGCATGGGAAGGAGGCAGGACCATGGCTTGTTGTCATAGGGTCAGAGGAACATCCGGTCACACTGGAAATCAGGCATGGTGATACTTTCAGCATTGTTTATATGATTTAGGATTGCTTGTCTGTCCTGGGTCTTTTGTACTTAGAATTTTAAAAAATTTTTTCAATTTCTGTGAAGAATTAAGTTGGTATTCTGATGTGAATTGAATTGACTCTGTAGGTTGTTTTTTGTAAGGTAGCCATTTACCCAACACTAATCCTACCAATCATTGAGCATGAGAGGTCTTTCCATCTTCTTATATCTTCTTTGATTTCTTTCCTCAGTGTTCTAAAGTTTCAAATGTTCAAGACTTTTACTTCCTTGGTTGAATTTATTTCAAGATATTTTAAGCTTTTGAGGCTATTGTGAATGGGGGCATTTTCTTGATTTTCTTAGTATGTTTGTCAGTGATATACAGGAAAGCTGCTGATTTTTGCATGTTAATTTTATCTCTTACCAAGTTTATGAAAGAGTTTATCAGATGAAGAAGTTTTCTGGTAGAATCTTTTGAGTCTTTTATGTATCATATCATCTGCAAATAGGAAACTTTTACTTTTTCCTTTCCTATTTGTAACCTCTTTACCTAACTGTCTTTTTATATTGTTTGAGTTAAAACTATAAGAGTTTACATTGAACCAGAGTAGAGAGAGTAGAAATCTTTGTTTCTTTTCAGATTTTAGAGGACATGGCTTGAATTTCTTTTGCTACTTAGCATGAATTTGGCTGTGGGCTTTTTATATATTGTCTTTATTATATTGAGATACTTCTCATTTATGCCCAGAATCTCCAGGAATTTCATCATTAAGCAATGTTGAATTTTGTCTAAGGTCTCTTCTGTATTTCATGAGATAATTATGTTTCTGTACTTGTATCTATTTATATGGTTGAATACATTTATAGATTTATGTATATTGAACCATTCCTGCATCTCCACTATGAAGCCAACTTGATAATGTTGTAAAATCTTTTCAATGTGTACTTGAATTTGATTTTCAATTATTTTATTAAAAATGCATCTATTTTCATCCACAGGATGGGACCATGACTTTCTTTTGTTATTGTTTCTTTAGTTAATCTAGGTACACTATAATGCTGGCTTTATAAAAAGAATTTGAAAGAATTCTTTCCTTCTCTATTTTAGGGAATAGTTTGAGAAAATCATCTTTACTTCTTTAAAGATCTGGTAAAATTCTGTGGTGAATCTATCTGAGGCCAGGCTTCTTTTGGTTGCATGACCTTTAATTAATTGATTGAGTAGCCAGTGCTCTTAACTCCTGAGGCATTTCTCCAGTTCCTGTGGGTGATTCTGTTTAAAAATATTTATCTCTTCTTGGTTTAACTTTCCTAGGATACATGCATTAAGAAATTTATCTGTTTCTTTGGTTTTGTCCTACTTGGAGGGATATAGGATTTTGAGGCATGTCTTTACAGCCTCTGGATTTCATTGGTGTCTAATATAATGCTTCCTTTTTTGTCTCTATTTTTGTTAGTTTGGGACGTCTCTCTTTCTTTTGGTTAATTTGGCCAAAGATCTGTCAATCTTGTTAATACTTTCAAATTTCATTGATTCTTTCTTTGCTTTTTTATTTCTAGTTCATTAATATTTCCTCTGATCTTGCTTATGTCTCACCATCTACTCCCATTCATTATTATTTGCTCTTCTTTTTCCAAGCCCTTAAGATGCATTATTAAGTGATTTATTTGGGTTCTCTCTTATGTTTTGATGTAGGCACTTAGAGCTATAAACTTTCCTCTTAGGAGTGCCTTCATTTTACCCCACAGATTTTGGTATGTTGTGTTTTTATTTTTATTCAATCATAGGAATTTTTAATTTCCTTATTTCTTTAGTGATCCATTCAGTAGTTTGTCATTCAATTTCCATGACTGTGTGTATTTTCTGTGGTTTTTATTGCTGTTGATATATAGCTTTATTTCATTGTAGACAGGTAAAATACAAGGAGTTATTTCAGTTTTCCTGTATTTGTTAAGATTTGCTGTGTGCCCCAATACATGGTGTATATTATGGAAAGTTCCATGGGCTGCAGAGAAGGATGTCTATTCTCTAGTGTTTGAGTGGGATGTTCCCTAGATATATGATAGATTCCTTTGATCTATAATACCATTTATTTGTTACTTTTTCATTTGTAATAAATGGATGATCTGTCCACTGGTAAAAGTGAGGTATTGAAGACACCTATTATTAATGTGTTAGGACTAATCTGTTGCTTTATGTCTAGTAGCATTTACTTTACGAAGTTGAGTGCACCTATGTAAAGTGCACCTTTATGAAGTCTGGTGTATTATATGTTTAGGATTTTAATGTCCTCTTCATGGATTATTTCCTTGACCAGTATGAAGTATCCTTCTTTATAGCCACTGATTAATTTTGGTTTGAAGTTTATTTTGTTGGATATTAAAATATCAACTCCTGCTGGTTTTCTGATTCCATTTTATTGAAATAGCTTTGCCCATTCTTTCACTCAAAGATAGTGCATAGTGGTGAGATGTGTTTCTTGAAGTCTACAAAATGATTGATTTTAGTTTTGTAATTCAGTCCACTAATGTGTCTTTCTTAAAAAAAGATATATTTGTTATTTTATGTATGATAGTGTTTGCCTGCATGTATGTATGCTTACCGTGTACATGCCTGGTGCCAGTGGAGGCCAGAGGACATCAGATCCCCTGGAACTGGAGTTACACATGATTGTAAGCCACCACATGGGTGCTGGGAACTGAACATAGGTCCTATGTAAGAGCAGCCATGCTCTTAACTGCTAAGCCACCTCACAGCCCCCTAATGTCTGTCTTTTGATTTATCAGTTGAGATTATCTATGTTCAAAGTTATTGAAAATGTGTTTGTTTTGCCTTAAAAAGGGTTTTATTTGAAGAAATAGTACAAAAATAAAAACCACATCAAAGCTTTAATTTCCATTTGTAGAGTAGTAAATTTGATATAATGCAGAATAAAAACTTCTTCAGAATGTGCAAAGGATTTCACTGCTTGGTCACAATGCAAACATCACACACACACACACACACACACACACACACATTTTAAAACTACTTTTTAACTGAACTTTTGCAATTTTTATACAGTTTAGTTTGATGGGATTGAGATCCCCTTCCTTATATGTACCGCTCCCCACTGCCCAATTTAATGCATGCATGTGCAAGAGAGAAAGAGAGAGAGACAGAGAGAGACAGAGAGAGAGAGAGAGAGGCCTATAGAGTGATTTATGTCCACAAACGTACTTCAGTGTGAGTCCTTTCCCTGAACAACCAAGAGTCCCATTTCTTCCCCCCTCTCAGCAGCCAACAATTGCCAAAAGTTCCTTAGGCTGAGTTGGTATTTCTTACCCACTTCCTCATATATATGCTGGGATTTTATCTAGTTTGAGCTTACAGAGGACTTGTACATGCTATGACCTTTGCTGAGAATTCATACAAGTAACTGACCAGATGTCTGGAAGACTGTTTCTTTGTGGTTATCCACACCTTGACTTAACAATGTTTCTGCTTCCTCTTCTTCAATAATCTCTGAGCCTTGAGAGGCAGAGGTTTGAAATAGGTGTCCTATTCAGGGATAAGCACTCAGCGGTCTCTTGTCCTCTTCACATTGGACAATTGTGGGTATTTGTGTTAATCAAATCTGCTGCATAAGGAAACTTCTCTGGTGTAAAATGAGCCATGTATTCATCCTAGGTGTAGAGATTGCATCGAAGATGAATCGCTTAGTGTTAAGCATCTTAGAGACACTTATTTTCAACATTTCACCAGTTCCAGAACTCTGTAATTGTCTCCATTTGTTGCAAAAAAATTAAAAAAAAGAAGCTTCTTTGATGAGGGATGAAAGGTACACTTGTGTGTAAATATTAAGGATGAATATTTAGAATGAAGTAAGAAATTACAATGGTATTGGTATGGGGTAAAAGTAAATGTTTCTCTAGGATGTATGACCTCTCCAGCCATGTTTATTTGGCTATGTTTACAGTGCCACACATGAGTTCCTTCCCCTTGAGTGGGCCTTAATTCCAATTAGACAGCTGTTGATTATCCCCCAAGATAAAACTGCTACTAATACACCAATAGTGATAGTTTGCTGGGCCAGTCATTATTTATTGTGTTTTATCACTGAGTTGGACCATTGACTAGTTTTCTCCCTTGGCAGCTTGTTCAGTATCTTCTGATACCATGAGAGTGAGTCTTCAGGGAGGAGGCTTCCAGGTCAGTTCCAGCTCAATTGCTCCAAGTCCTTTAAATTCTGGAAGGCAATCAAGGATGATGGCTATAGCCTGTGTTAACTTGGCAGTCTCTTGGATTACCATCACCAACAACTCAAAGGGAGGTTTCTCCTCCCTGGCACTGTGTTTTATGTTGTATAGCCTTCAGCTATAAACACGCATTTGTATATTTATCATATGAGTTTTTCAGTAGGACTTTGAACTGATACATTTCCCTTTGGTTTTTCATATGATTCAAGGATTATCTCTGCTCTCATTCCCACTATATAACCCTTGCTACTCCCTTCCCAGTTAAAGGACCCCTCCTTTCCCCCATTTCCCTCTTAATAACACCTGTCTACTATCCCTCTGGTATTCCCTTTTCCCCTTTATCCCCATGGCCCCTTTCCATTCTCCTGGCTTCTGTGGCTACATCAGGATATATACTATACTAAAATCTAGGGTTTTAGAGCTAAGATTGACAAATGAGAAAGAATGTATGTCATCTGCTTTTCTAAGTCTGTATTATTTCACATAGTATAACAGTCTTTAGTTCCATCCATTTACCTGCAAATTTCATGATTTTGTTTTTCTTTACCACTAAGTAAAATTCTATCGTGCAAATGTGTCACATTTCCATTATCTGTTCATCAGTCAAGGGACATTTGGGTTGTTTTTATCTCTTAGCTATTGTGAAAACAGCAACAAACATAGTTGTGCAAGTGTTTCCATAGTAAGATGAGTCCATTAGATTATGTCAAGGAGTGGTATGACTAGATCATGTGGTAGATTTATTTTTAGCTTTTTAACAGTTCACCATACTGATTTCCAGAGTGGTTTGCAATCCCACCAACAGTGGATGAACTTTCCCCTTTTCCCATATCTACACCAGCATTTGGTGTTACTTGTTCTCTTAATCTTAGCCATTCGGCCTGGGTTTAGTTGAAATCTTACAGTTTTGGTTTTCATTTCCCTAATTACTAAGGACATTGAACACTTTATAAAGGTGTTTCTTAGTCATTGTTATTTCTTCTTTTGAGAGCTCTCTGTTCAGATTCATAGCCCATTTTTAAATTGGTTCATTTATTTTCTTTATTTTTTAAGTATTTTGTATATTCTGAATATTAATCCTTTGTTATATGAATAGCTGGTGGAGATTTTTTTCCCACTCTCTAGGCTTCCTCTTCATTCTAATTAGTTTTTTCCTTTGCTGTACAGAAGGTTTTGAGTTTAATGAAGAGCCAATTGACAATTGTTGACCTCAATTCCTCAGTGACTGATATCTGACCTAGGAAGTACTTTCCTGCACCTATATCTTCTGGGTATTACCTATGCATTGTTCTAATAGTTTCAGCATTTCAGGTTTCAAAGTGAGGTCTTTGATCCATTTGGAATTGATTTTTGTGCAGGGTGTTAAATATGGATCTAATTTCATTCTTCTGCAAGTGGAGATCCGATTTTGCTTACACCATTTGTTAAAGATGCCACCTTTCCTCCATTTCGTGTTCTTGGAAACTTTGTCAACTATCAGGTGACTGTAATTGTGTACACTTGTGTTTGGCTCTTCTATTTTGTTCTGTTGATTTGTAAGTCGGTTTTAGTGCTAACAACATGCTATTTTTATGACTGTTTTTATGGCTCTGTGATATAAATTGAGGTCTGGTATGGGTAATCCCTCCAGCATTGCTCTTTGTGCTCAGGATTGTTTTGGCTTAGGTAAGATTTTCTGATTGCTTATTATTTGTATATAGACAGGCTACTGATTTTTGTAGATTTGTTTTGTAACATGATTTTTGCTGAAAGTGATGATGTTTTCTAGTGGAATTTTTGGGAACTTTTATGTATCATATCACCTACAAATAAGGATAATTTGACTCATTTTCCAATTACTGCCCCTTTAATTTCCTGCTCTTTTCTTGTTGTTTCAAATACTATATTGAAAAGGAGGGGTGGTAGTGAAAGTCCTTTTGTGGTTCCTGATATTAATGTGACTGCTTCCAGTTTTTATCCATTTAGAATAATGTTAGCTGTGGGTTTGTTGTATATAGACCTAATTATGTTGACATATGTTCCCTCTAGTCCACTTCCCTTTGGGACTTTTATCATGAATGCATGTTGGATTTTTTCAAAGGCATTTTCTTCTTCTCTTGAAATGATCATGTGATTTTTGTCTATAGGTCCACTTAGATGATTCATTATACTCATTGTTTTATGTATACTGAACAATCCCTGTATCCCTGGAATAAAGTCTACTTGATCATGGTGGATGATCTTTTTGATGTGTTGTCTCTGTATGTGAATTGTGAGTATTTTGTTGGGAATTTTGCATCTATGTTCTTTAGGGATATGGACCTATAGATACCTCTTTTTTTTATGTCTTTTCCTGATTTGGGTATTAAAGTAATACTGGTGTCATAGGCATTTCTGGGTTCTCCCTCTTTTTCTATCTTTTGAACAACTTAAGTAGTATTGGTTAAGGATCATCTTTGATGGTTGGGAAAAATTCTGCTGTGAATCAATTTGGATCTGGGCCTTTTCTGGTTAGGAGGCTTTGTATTGCTGTTTTGATTTTCTTATTTCTTATAGGTCCATTTAAGCTGCTCATTTCTTTTTGGTTTAACTTTGATGGTTTCTAGGAATTTAAAAATGTGTCCGTTTCTTTTAGATTTCAAATTTAACAGAGTATATGTTTTTGAAGTATGCCCTTATAATGTTGTACTAATTCATTTGTTTGAGTCTTTCTGATTTCTTAATGTAAGTGCTTAGAGCTATAAACTTCTTAGGATGGCTTTAAATGTGTCTCAAAAGTTTTGTTGTGATGTGTTACTATTTTCATTTTGTTCATGAATACTATTATTTCTTATTTGTGTGTTATTTAATATCCATGAAATTCTGTAGTTATTGGAGTTTCTTTTACTATTGATTTTAAGTTTTATTGCATTGTGGTCTGAGAGAATATGTGGAATTATTTCAACCTTTTTCTGTTGGTTGAGATTTGATTTGGATTCCAGTATATGCTCAATTTTAGAGATGGGCTAATGAGTAGAATGTTTTCTTTGGTGTTTTGGTAGAATATTTCATAGTTGTCTATTAAGTCATTTAATTCACATGTCTCTCTGTTTCCTATATGTCCTGATGACCTCTTGATTGGAGATAGTGGTTGAGTTGTGGTTACTTGAGTTGAGTTACTGAGTTGTGGTTAGTCTGTGTCTTGAAACCCAGTAATACTATTTTTATGAGGTTGAGTGCACCAGAGTTTGGTGCAAATATATTTATGATTGTAATGTCTTCTTGATCAATTGTTTCTTTGATCAGAATAACGTGACCTTTTTCTTTTCTGATTAATTGTAATTTGAAGTCTATTTTGTCAAGATTTTAGAATGGCAACTCCAGCTCATTTCTTAGTGCCATTTTCCTGGAATATTTTGTTCATCCCTTTACCCTAAGATTGTGCTTATCCTTGAAAATGAGATGAGTTTCTTGCAGACAACAAAAAGATGGATTTTGTTTCTTAATCCATTCAACTAGTCTGTGTCTTTTGACTGGAAAGCTGAGGCAATTGACATTTAGAGTTATTACAGAAAGTTGTGTATTGGTTACTGTCTTTTAAAAATTTGGTATATGCTCTTGATCCTATTTTGTGTTTTCCATAACTACACCTTCATTTGTTTTCTCTGTATAGTCTCTTAGATATGGTCATTTGTTTCTTCAATTCTTTGTATTGCTTTGAGCATTCTCTGCAGGGTTGATTTTGTGGACATTCTTGCAGTCTATTTGTGTCATGAAAGATTGTTCTTTCTCCATCAACTATGACAGACAGTTTTGCTGGGTAAAATATTCTGCACTGGCATCTATGATCATTTGGAACTTGGTATATTTTGCTTGAGCCTCTTCTGGGTTTTACAGTTTGCATTGAAAACTCAGCAGTAACTCTGATGGATTTTCCTTTACTTGTAGCTTCTTTTTTCTTTGCAGCTTTCAGTATTCTGTTTCTTCTGTACATTTGTGGTTCTATTATGATATGCTGTGGGGAGTTTCTGTTCTGGTCCTATCTATTTGGTGTTCTGTGTGTTTCTTATATCTGTATGAGTATGTCTTTCCTATATTTAGGGAAATTTTCTTCTGTAATCCTGTTCAAGACCTGGTCAAAGACATTGACCTGAGATTTTTCTCCTTCTTCTATGCCTATAATGTGTAAATATGGTCTTTTAATTATATCCCATATTTCCTGATTTTTTTTCATATTCTTTGCTTGTGTGGTCTTTCTTCAACTTTATCATCCTGTCTTGATATTCCATTTCATTCATTCTGTTGGTGAGGCTTTTTACTGTCATTTCATGTTGGCTTATTGAGCTTTTGAATTCCATCATTATTTTAGTCTTTTTTTTTCCTCAATATTTCTGTCTGTTTGATGAATTCACTTTTCAAATCTGGAATTATCTTTGTTTCTTTCATCCATCACTACATTTGTATTTTCCTGCGCTTCAGTCAGAGTTTTTTTTTTTTTTTAATAATCAATACTGGTTGAATGTTAGGAAATTGTTCGATTTAATTTGTTATGTCAATAAAGATGATATAATGGGTAATATTAAAATGTATATTAAGAATAAATCCACATTTATGATTATAGCAAGATAATTATCATCATTTCTGAACAGAAGTTCCCACTTCTTCCTTCTGATATAATCTTCCATTATTTTCTTTGATGCGATTTTTTTAAACTTTTTAAAAAACTCTATTGAGAATTTTTTTATGTGCATATAAGGTGTTTTGCTTAAATCCAGATGCACTTCTTCCCATCCAACACCTCTCATATACTATTTCTTTCTTTCTTTCTTTCTTTCTTTCTTTCTTTCTTTCATTCTTTCTTCTTTCTTTCTTTCTTTTTCATTCTCTTTCTTTCTTTCCTTTTTTAATGGGTCATTTTGCTACTCTAATGTTCCCCTCTCTGAAGAGGTAATGATAAAATCTTTCAGGGATTAGATAAGAGCTCCCAAATACTTTTGACATTTTTGGCCTTTGGAACATAGCATGTTGCTAAGAAGCCCAAGGATATTTTAACTTTTAGCCAAGAAGCTGACTACTTGTCTTTGGGGCCTCCCCCCCAAACTGCCTAACCAATTCCTACCTCCTATTCTTATCACACCATCCTCTGAAGAGGTTACCCAAGTTGCCAATACGAGCATAGACCATTCTGGCATCTCCCATGCTGAACAGGGATGCAGAGTGAGGCAATTGGATTCCCCTTCAGTGGTCTATCTAAAAGACTCCCAAATTGCATAACTCTTATCTGCAGGGAGAAAAGAAAGTCCTTGACTGGTGAATAAGGGATATGAAGGAGAAGCAAAGGCATTACAAGTTCTAGACAGGGAATCAGAAAAAAGTCAGAACAGGGAAAATGTCAAATGTTCATATCAGAGTCCGTTGGGATTTCTTGATGAGAGCTTCCAAAAGCATTCTTCCATTGGGTTCTTCCTCAATTTTCTTTTGTCTGACAAGGCTGGACTTGAGAGTGATGGACTCATGATTTGTTTTCTGACACTTTGATAGCTGTTGGAGTGGCTAGAATCAGTGTCAGTTCCCTCTGAAAAGCTTCTAGATGGGGGAGAAAGCAAATTTAGCCATCATTTTAGAATAATAGTGGGTTATCTCCTTAGCTACAGGTGGGCATGACAGTACTGCAGACCAAGATTTCAAATCTTAAATCTGAACAGCACTTTCTGCTTAAGAACAAAATCATCAATGAGAATTGTCTAAATAACATTTGATATAGACTCAAGTCTAATGTCTGGAAAGTGTAATTCCTTAAACACTTAAAGAAATATAGTGACCATTGAATCTTTGGTTATACTTTAATTTTGGGTCTAAGACCATACAGTTGGCCCAAATAAACCAATTTATTTTCACTCTTCAGGTCATTAGAGGATCTATCCCTCAGGGGTCACATGAGCTTGGGAGGAGCCTCTGGCTCCTTTATTTTACCAGTTCTTTTATTTTACCAGTTGCTTTATCTAGCTATATGAAGATAAGTCAAAGATCCTGCTCGACTGTGGCTGGCTTCATTTGGAAGCATGGAGGAAATGTTTCCCCTGTATTGGTCCTCCTCTTCATAGCCTGGACACTGGTTCAAGTATATCTGGTAGGGCTTCATGGCCTCCCTGAACAAGAGGACAGGTGACTCATCACAATTACAGGACATTTGGAGAGATGTTCCATAGTCCCCTGGAACTTGGTCGACCTTGGAGGGCAAGAAGCAAAAACTGTCCTTTAAGTCTCTCTGACCAGATTAGTATAGGCTTCAAAGTATAGGCTGTTAAACATCCAAGAAGGTTAGTTCCACCAGCCTGATACTTTAAAAAAATATATTTTATTTATTATTTTTATTTTATGTGTATGCATGTATTGCCTGCACATAGGTAAGTGCACCCATGTTGTGCAATGCTCGCGGAGGTCAGAAGAGGCTGTCAGATCCCATGGGACTGGAGTTATAGACAGTTGTTAGCTGCCATGTGAGTGCTAGGATTTGAATCCGAGTCTTTTGCAAGAACAACTAGTGTTCTTAACAGCTGAGCCATCTTTCCAGCCCTCAGTCTGATACTTCTAATTACCATGTGCTATGCAGACAAAACTTGGGCAAAAACCAAACATTTTCAGGTAAACCTTGACTAAACATACACTTTTTTTCCTTAAAGTAGTTGACTAAACTGTGACCTTAGAAAGTTTAAGATTATGTGTATATTATTTTTTTCTCATCCTTTATATATCATAACAAACCTACACAGACCTTCATCTCTTGCTTAGTCTTTCTCATTTTTTCTGTCTAATTTGGAAAATATCTCCATTCCCATATCCTTTTAACATCTTTTACATTCTCATTTTCTTTTTTAATAATTATGAGGCATAATAACATTAACAAGTAAATGTCCCAACTGTTGTGAGAATTGTTTTACTGCAGATACTAAGCAATGCTTATCCCCTTTTAAAATACTAGTGTCAAACTAATGTTTGATTAAAATTTTCCTGGGGAACCAATGATTTACTAAGCTTACTTACAGAGATGCTGAAGAGTTGCTCAGGTGTATGAGTGACCTGGGGCTATGCACCTGGAAAGCCTTTATCCAGCATGGATCAAGCCTTCTCTTCCTAGCCTTCCTCAGATTATATATTATAGTCCTTCCCAAATCCAGGAAGCCATGTGTGATTAGGGCAAAATTACATACAGTTTGCTGGGAAGAGTGGCTGGATAATTTGGTGAGGGTCCACTGACCCTGATTGCACAACCATCAACAAACCCAACTGTAACAATGTTTAGCAAGCAGGCACAGATGAAGTCATGATAATAGCAGTTTCTTCACACAGAAGAGACTGCTGTACAGCATCATCTTATTAAAAGAACATGAAATTTAAAAGGACTTGGTGCTAGGATCCACAAATGAGGGACAACATATGTGTTTTGTTTTTCTGAGTCTGTATTACTTCATTTAGTTATAAAAGTTTCTAAATCCATCCATTTACCTGCAAATTTCATTATTTCATCTTTCTTTACTGCTGAATAGAACTCCCTTGTGTAAACATACCACATTTTTGTTAACCACTCGTCAGCTGAAGGGCACTTAGGTTGCTTCCATCTCTTACCTATTGTTAAAAGAGCAGCAACAATCATGGTTCTACAAGTGTCTCTATAATATGTTGAGTCCTTTGGGTATATGCCAAGGAGTGGTATAACCAGGTCATATAGTAGGTTCATTTTTAGTATTCTAAGAGTTCTCCACAGTGTTTTCCATAGAAGTTGTACAAGTTTGCAATCCCACCAGCAGTGAATGAGTGTTCCCCTTTCTCCACATACACACCAGCATTTGGTATCATTTGTTCTCTTGACCCTAGCCACTCTGATTGGGGTAAGGTGAAACCTTAGGGTGGTTAATTTCTAACGATGTTGAACAGTTTTTAAGATGTTTCTTAACCATCTTTATTTCTTCCTTTGAGAACTCTTTGTTTAGATCTTTAGTCCATCAATTAATTGGGTCATTTGTTTCCTGGTTCTTCATTTTTTGAGTTCTTTATATATTCTGGATGTTAAACCTCTGTGAGATGTGTCACTGCTGAAGATTTTTTTCTCACTTTGTGGGTTTTTTCTTCACTTTTTTTATTGTTTCTTTTGCTGTAAAGAAGCTTCTTAGTTTAATGAGGTCTTACTTGTTGATTGCTAATCTTAATTCCTGAGCAACTTCTACCCAATTTAAAAATAACCTTTCCTACACCTATGTCTTGTAAGTTACTGCCAATATTTTCTTCTAATACTTTCAGGGTTTCCAGTTTCACATTGAGGTCTTTGACCCATTTGGAGTTGACTATTGTGAAGGTGAAAGTTAAGGATCTAGTTTCATTCTTCTACAGGTGGAGATCCAGTTTTGCCAGCACCATTTGTTGAAGATGCTGTCTTTCCTCCATTGTGTGTTCATGGCACCTTTGTCAAACAACAGGTGGCTGAAATTGCATGTGCTCAGGTTTGGATCTTCAATGATGTCTTTAATGATGTGCCATTGAGCTATGTGTTGATTTTTCTGCCTGTACCCCACTGTTTTTATGACTAAAGCTCTGTAGTATGCTTGGATATATCTGGTATAGTAATCCCTCCAGTGTTGCTCTTTGTGGTAAGGTTTGCTTTGGCTATCTGAGGTCTTTTGTGCTTCCATATTAATTTAGGGATTTTTTTTTCTGATTCTGTGAAGTATGCCATGGGGATTTTGATTGGGATTACAATGAATCCATATATTGCTTTTGGTAAGAAGGTCACTTTCACAATATTAATTCTTCCAATCCATGAGCATTGGAGGACCTTCCATTTACTGGTGTCTTCCTCAATCCCTTTAGCCATTTAAAAAATTCATTGTAGAGACCTTCAGTGTTTTTGGTCAGGTTTATTCCAAGATTTGTTATTGTTGTTGTTGAAGCTACTGTGACTGGGAGCATTTCCCTGTACTCATTCTCCAATTGCTTTTTATTGGTATCTAGAAAGGCTACTGATTTTTGTAGATTGATTTTATAACCTGCCACTATAATGAAAGTGTTGATCAGTTCTAGGACTTTTCTGGTGGAACTTTTAGGAACTATTAGGTATAGTGTCATATCATCTGCAAAAGGGCATAGTTTGACCTCTTCTTTTCCAATGAGTACTCCTTTAATCCCCATCTCCTGTCTTTTTGCTCTAGCAAAAGTTTCAAGTACTATGTAGAAAAGGAGTGGAGATAGTGTATATCCTTGTCTGGTTCCTGATTTTAATGGGAATGCTTCCAGTTTTTCTCCATTTAGAATGGCGTTGGCTGTGCATTTGTTGTATACAGCTTTAATTAGTTTGAGGTTATGTTCCCTCCAGTCCAGTTACCTCTAAGACTTTGAACATAAGTGCATGCTGAATTTTGTCAAAAGTCTTTTCTGCATATGTTGAGATGACAATGTGGTTTTTGTCTTTGAGTCCATTTATATGATAAATGACATTTATTGACTTGCATATACTGAACCATCCTTGCACCTCTGGGATAAAGCTTACTTGATCATGGTGAATGATCTTTTTTTTCTGTGTCTGTATGAGGTTTGCAAGTATTTTGTTGAGAATTTTTGCATCTATATTCATTAGGATATGGGTCTATAGTTTTCTTTCTTGGTTGTGTCTTTACCCGGTTTGGATATTAGAGAGATGGTGGCTTCATAAAAAGAATTTGGGAGTTCTCCTTCTATTTCTGTTCTTATGAAAAATTTAGGTAGTATTGGTTGGAGGTCTTCTTTAAATGTCTGTAGAATTCTGTGGTAAATCAATCTCGGCCTAGGCTTTTTTAGTTGGGAGGCTTTGTATTACTGTTTCAATTTCCTCATATGTTATGGGTCTGTTTAAACTGTTGACCTCTTCTTGGTTTAACTTTGGTGGTTCCCATGATTTTAGATATCCATCCATTTCTTTTTTAGATTTTCATATTTGGTAGCATATAAGTTTTAAAAATAGTCCCTTATAATGGTCTGGATCTTTTTGCTGTCAGTCGTGATGTTTCCCCTTTCATCTCGGATTTTGTCGATTTGGACTTGTTCTTTCTTTTGGTTAACTGGGATAAAGGTCTGTCTATCTTGTTCAGCTTTTCAAAGAACCAGACCTTAGATTCATTGATTCTTTGTGTTGTTTTCTTTGTTTCTATTTCATTAACTTCTGCTCTGATATTTGTTATTTCTTCTCTTTTCCTGGGTTTGGGTTTCATTTGTTCTTGCCTTTCCAGGTTCTTGAGTTTCAGTGTTAAGTCATTTATTTGGGCTCTTTCCAGTTTTTTTAATGTCGGCGTTTAGAGCTATAAACTTCCCTCTTAGGATTGCTTTTAAAGAGTCCCGGAGGTTGTGTTGTGTTGTATTTTCCTTTTAGTTCAATTCCAGGAATTTTTTTATGTCTTAATTTCTCCTTTGACCCACTCATTGTTCAGAAGTATGTTGTTCAATCACCACAAGTTCGTATAGTGACTAGGGCTTTGTCCAGTGTTGATTTTGAGCTTTATTGCATTGCAGTCTGATAGAATGCAAGGGATTATTTAATTTTTTTGGTATTTTTTGAGATTTGTTTTGTGGCCCAGTATGTGATCAATTTTGAAAAAGTTCCATGGGGTGCGGAGTAAAAAGTGTATTCTTTGGTGCTTGGGTGGAATATTCGAAAGATATCTGTTAGGTCTATTTGATATATAGTATCATTTAATTCAGATGTCACTCTGCTTAGTCTTTGTCCAGTTACCCAGTCTAATGGAAACAGTGGGGTATTGAAGTCCCCCACTATTACTGAGCTGGTGTTAATCTCTGTCTTAAAGTCCTGTAGTGTTGGTTTTATGAATTTGGATGCATGAGAGTTTGGTGCATGCATGTAAAGAACTGTATTATCTTCTTGGTTCACTGTTCCTTTGATCAGAATGAAGTGACCCTCCTTATCTCTTCTCATTAGTTTTACTTTGAAATCTATTTTGTCAGATATTAGAATTGCAACCCTTGCTTGTTTATTAGTGCCATTTGCTTAGATTATTCTTTTCCATCCTTTTACCTTAAGGTATTGCCTGTCCTTGAAGGTGAGATGGGTTTCTTCCAAACAGCAAAGAGATGGATTTTGTTTTTTAATCCACTCACTTAGCCATTGTCTTTTGACTGGGTATTTCAGTCCATTGATATTTAAGGTTATTATTGAAAGATGTGTATTGGTTGCCCTCATTTTGATTGCTGTTTGTGTTCTCTCTTTATTTATTTATTGTTGCCCTTGGCGTATAGTTGTTTCTCTCAGCTCTCTGTATTCTTTCAAGTATTCTTTAAAAGGCTGGTTTTTTTGGACATGTATTCTTTCAGTCTTTTCTTGTCATGGAAGATTTTTCTTTCCCCTTCAAATATAATAGACATTTTTCCTGGGAAAAGTATTCTGGGTTGACATCTATTGTCATGTAGAAGCAGAAATACCTTGGTCCAGGCTCTTCTGGCTTTCATAGTTTGTTTTGATAATTAGCTGTAATTCTGATGGGCTTTCCTTTGAATGTGACTTGTTTTTCTTTTGCTGCCTTCAGTATTTTCTCTTTGTTCTATATGGATGTTGTTTTTACTATGATATGTCGTGGGGAGTTTCTTTTCTGATCCTGTCTATTTGGTGTTCTATGTGCTTCCTGTATTTGTATGGGGGTGTCTTTCCTTAATTTCAGGAAGAGAACTTCTACAATCCTGTTTAAGATCTGGTCAACACCATTAACCTGAAATTCTCCTTCCTCTATTCCTATGACCCATAGATTGGTCTTTTCATGGTGTCCCACGTCTCTTGCATATTCCATTCCTGTGTTTTTTTAATTGTTCCATAATCTTTGCTTCAGTGATCTAGTTCTTCAACTTTATCCTCCAGTGTTGATATTCTGTTTTCCATTTCATTCATTCTAGAGGTGAGGATTTCTCCTGTTGTTTCAAGTTGGCTTATTGAGTTTTGAACTTCCCTCTTCATTTCTGCCTGAGTTTTCTTCAATGTTTCCTTCTCTTTTGTGAATTCATTCAGAAGTTTATCTCTATTTTCTTTGAGTTTTTTTATGTTTTTTCATGTGTTCTTTAAATTCATTAAATTCCTTGATCATGTTTATGATTTTTATTTTAAATTCATTGTCTCCTCTTCCACAAGATTGGTGGAGTTTGGTGGGGGCATAGTGTTTTGGCTTTAATTTTATTATTCTTTCATTGTGATTTTGGCATGTGAATGTCTTTTGTTGTTTATGATTCTGATATGAAAATTAAGTTGAAGTATGCTTCTGCTTGTATTATCTGCCTGCCTAGATCCTTTCTTTATTAATTATGTAAAGCTTGTTAGTACAGGGTTCAGGTTCTCTCAGATTTAATTTGGAGGGAACAGATTGCTTCAGATCAGCTATTTCAGGAGTACCCACAGAAGCCCAATTCAGGATCCACTCAGGTATGCTCAGGCATTCTTCACCATGTGGAGGCAGTATCTGGGCACTCTCAGGCAGTCCACCCTCTCAGGTTGCCTTCTAGGCTCTCAGCCTTAGCCTACCATCTGCCCTGGGGCACTGGGAGGGGCCTCACAAAATCCCAGGTAGGGGAATGTGTATGGCACCATTAGGGGAAGCTCACCACCTCATGGAAGCAGAATACAGGGGCTCTCAGGCAGTCCCCTGTGTTCTCTGGCCCTCTGCCAGAGGGAGGCCAGTGGGAGATCAGAACTCGGCACTCTCTGGCAGTCTGCTGAGATCAGAGCTGCTACACAGATGGAGGTTGAAACCCACCCTCTCAAGCTGTCTGCTGGGATCTCAGCCTTAGCCTACCAAAGCCAGATCTGCCCTATATCAAGAACTTTTAAAGTTACAGAATACATTGATATTGAAACAAAATACAAGAATATTTTCATGTTTAAAAAACAATACCGAGTGATATCTACAGGATATTTATAACACAAAATATGATAGCTCATCTTATATTGGGCCTTCTTTTGTGGCATTTTGTGAGTTTTTTTGATGGTTCAGATGAAAAATCAAAAGTACATGAGCCTGGAGCAGAGACCAGATTTCTTCTGTTCCAAGGTTCCTGAACAGAACAACCTACTGATGCCATTCAGAGATCATCACTGTGAAGTAATAACTCAGAAAAAAAAGAAAACCAAAACTTTCCTAGAACTAGGTAATATCATGTTCAATGAAATAAGCTCAGTTCCAGAAGACAAGTGGCACATATTTTTGCTCTTATGCAGTGTCTAGGTTAAATAAAAAGACAAGAAAGTAGAAGTGAACCTCTTACACTGGAGAGCATATGGAGTACAACAAAGGGCAGTGGGGGATGAATATGATGAAATTACATGCATGCCTGAGGAATGTCAAAGTGAAACCCATTACTTTGTAGGATTAATTTACGCTAATAAGAATTATTTTCAAAAGATTTCTTAGGAAATGTCCCCTTAATACTCTATTATCTACAGCATCAGAGATCTCTCAATCAATACTTTTTATGATTTAAAAAAAATTATTTTTTAATTTTATGTTTGTGATTGCTTGCCCTAATATATGTAAGTGCACCAGGTGCATGAGCTTCCTACAACACACATAGTCTCACTGTTGGGCCAGAGCCACTCATTCCATGGCTGCAGCTTTCCTCAGCAGAAATCCCATGGCTCTTATATCTCCAGCATCCTGACTTATGGTTCTAAGGGCTAAAGCCGATCATGACAGAGACTTCAAGACAGCAGGAACAGGAGGCAACTGGTCACACTGGATCTACAGTCAGGAATCAGAAAGAGATGAATGCTGGGATCAACTCTCGCTTTGCTTTTTATACACTACAGGATAGTATATGGAATGATTCTACCCATATTTTGAGTGGGCCACCCAACTCAAATAATCTACTCTATGTCATATCTAAAAATTTATTTAATTGGTGTTTCAAAATGTTATCAAGTTGACAGTCTAGATTAACTGTCATCATGCTACACCTTGTCAACCTAACACTCAGCACATCAATTTTAAGCCAAAACTTTCCACATTGTCCCCAGAAGCTCTTGGTCATCTCACAATACCAAATGCATCCAGTCCAACTTTAAAAGTCTCTATAGTCCTTAACAATTCCAGCAATCTTTAAAAGTTAAAAATGTATTCTGAGATTAGTAAGCTTGTTTAAAGTAATATTAATAATAAAAGTTAAATGCTTCTAATACACAATAGTACAGAATAAGCCTTCCCCTTCCAAAAGAGAACAATGGGGATATATTAGGAATTATCAAATGAAAGCCAGGCCCAAACCCAGCAGGGCAAACAACAATCTTACCTCTCAATATCTGGCATCTGAGTCTAAAGATGAAATCATCTGGACTCCAAATGGCTTGGGTAGTCCCACTACTCTCTCAATGTTTCCCTCTGTTTCCCACTGTTTCACACACAGTCCTCCTCTTGGGCTGGCTCCACTCCATGACTGTAGTTTCCCTTGGCAGATGTCCCATGGTCCTTAAACCTCCAACATCCTGGAGTCTCCATTGCAACTTAGGCTTCACTTTTACATCTTCTTGCAATGACTTCTCAGGACCTCCTTGCAATCCCTGCCACACATTGGCTGGCAACAACAGCTTTCTGGAACTGTGGATCAAGACTCTATGACCCCTTTAATCTTGTATCTTTCTCATGCCTACAAACCCAGTACCATCCAGACAAGAGTATCAGTTTGCTTCTGTGATAAACACCATGACCAAAAGCAACTTGGAAAGGAAAGGATTTACTTTCATCTTACAGATTGCAGTCCATGATCAAGGGAAGCCAGCCCAGGAACTCAAGGCAGGAATCTGAAGGCAAGAAATGAAGCAGACCATAGAGGCATGCTTCTTATTGACTTGTTTTCTGGCCTGCTCAGACACTTTTCTTATACAGTCCAAGTTTACCTGCCTAGGGATGGCACCATGAACACTGGGATGGGATTTCCTTCATCAATTAGCAATTAAGAAAATGCCCTATAGACATCGCCAAAAGTCAACCCAATGGAGGAAGTTCCTCAGTTGAGGTTCCTTTTTCCCTAGTGAATGTCTCTAGTTTGTGTCAAGTTGAGAAAAACTAATCAGCACACAATGCTTCCAAGTTCTGCTTCCAGCTTGGGATGGAGCATGGCTTTCTTGGACCCCAGTTTCATTGCCTTTTGTGTCTTGACCCTTGAGAAACACTTTTAATGATAGCTGCTTTCTATCAGGGAACAAAGTTAACATCATTCTGAATTTAGACTCTCGTTTTCCAGAGCAATTTATTTTCACAAGATGCATCTTTTCCTGAACGACGTTTTGCCCTTAGGATGCCTTTCTTCTATTGGTGTAGAGTGCCATCTTTTGCTTTAATGGTGCTAATCTTTTTCGACAGTTACAGGGGCTTCACTTTATACACTGTGTTTATCCAAAACTGCAAAATTTTCACACACCTTTCCTTGCCAAACTTCACATTTTTATCATTCTTCCCCATTTTTTTCTCAATTTCACTGTAAACCTTTAAATTTAATCTCACTCAAGTTCTCAGGACATGAATAGAATGCACACAGATTATTTATTAGGATGTCACAGAAATGGCCTCTAGCCCAGTTTCTAATTTAATTCTCTTTAGAAATCACATGTGCCAAGCAAGCGTCCACTGTACACATTTCTCTCATTATTCTTTTCTTCCAAGTTCTCACCAGAATGGCCCATTAAGCTCTCTCTACTTGCTATAATTAAGGACTTTTGTAGCCCAAAGTTCTAAGTTCTTTCACATTCCTCCTACAAACAAATTCTGTAGCCCTAAGAACCACCTGGTCAGGTTTATCCCAGCAATGACTCCACCTTTCAGAATGAATTGTTTAGTTACTTGCCTTATTATGGTGAAAAACAGCTGGCAAAAGCAACCTAAGGAAGGAAAGATTATTTTGGCCTAGAGTTCCCAGGGATGTAGTTCACCATGGCAGGGAAGATATGACAACAGGAGTAGAAAGTGGCTGGACACATTACATCCATAGTCAGGAAATCAAGAGAGAGAATGTTTGTTCTCAGCTTATTTTCACCTTTTTATTAAATTTCTAACCATAGCCATGGAATGATAATACCCACACTTAAGGTCAGTCTCCTCAACTCAGTTAACCTAACAAGGATAATCCTTCACAGATATATGAGTCTGTGGTGATTCTAAATCTTTTCACATTGGCAATCAATGAGAAGGTATAATGTGGGGACTGTAATAAGCAGGAAGGGAAACCTACTGTGGAAGCTGAGATAAAATGTTTTATGGTAGATAAATTATAAGTACTGATTTCAAAGTCATGAATTCAGTGATAATTGTGAATAAAGCTTATTTCTTCAGTAGCAGAAAAAAATCCTTATTATGATGGCAATTTTTATACTTAAAGTGAAATCTCAGAACATGTACCATGTGGTCTTTCAATATAATAGGACATTTTTCAACAACAGATGTTCAAATGAAGTACAGTTTCAAAAACACCAATTGTGTGAAGACCTTTCAAAAGACCTTTCAAAAGAAGTCTTTTGACTGGCCCCATGGTCTCACAGTTTTGTGAGAAGCTGTCATTAGAATGTGCTTCTTTTCTTTAATTTAATTATTTAATTTAATTTAATTTAATGTGTATGCATTTATTGCTTGCATGTAGGTAAGTGAACCTGTGTCATGCAATGCCCGAGGAGGACGGAAGAGGCTGTCGAATCCCCTGGAACTGAAGTTTTGGCCAGTTGTTAGCTGCCATGTGGGTGCTGGGATTCAAACCCAGGTCTTCTGTAAGAACAGCCAGTGTTCTTAACCACTGAGCAATCTCTCCAGCCCCAGAATGTGCTTCTTGATTAAGGACAGGGAGCATGTACAGAGGGTTATGTCCTACAATCATGGGCATCCTGTTGCACACACTAGAACATTATATAACATGATGCAACCTGGGCTTCACCTACATGTGAAGAGGTGATCAGTAACAGAACTGATGAAATTTGTTTGATAACCAATTAAAATATTGATTTTCAACCATGATTCTGTATGTAAAAATCTGGAATTGAGCTTTTAAAAAGTACTGAAGCTGAAACCTCAGCCCTCTCCTTGCTTTGCCACTGCATAAACTTATCTGATGGAGTCTCAGCTGAGGGGATTCCTTCAGTCAGATTGGTCTGTGGGACATTTTATTGATTGCTAATTGATGTAGGAGGGCCCAGGACACTGTGGGCAGTGCCATCCTTACACAGGTAGGGTTGGGCTATATAAGAAAGCTAACTGAGCAGCCAGAGGGAGAAAGCCTGAGGGGAGAAAGGCAGTAACCAACATTGCTCCATGGTTTCTGCTTTAGTTTCTACCTCCAGGTTCCTGTCTTGAGCTCCTGCCTTGACTTCCTTCAGTGATGGACAGTTACAAGGAAGTGTAAGATGAAACAAACCTCTTTTACCTAAGTGTTTTTGATCATGGTGTTTATCACACCAACAAAAAGAAAACTGGAATAAATCCCAAAGATCTGAGAAAGATCTCAAACATCATCTTTAAAAAGTGCTCCAGGAGAATCCATGTGAATTCAGATGTGAAAAGTACTTAGCTCTAAAACTCAAATTGTGGTCCTGAACAGATCCATGATATCATCAGGAAGACTGTTTGAAGCCTGAATCTCCAGCTCCATTCCAAATCTGATAAACTAGAATCAACATTTTTGACAGGACTCCTCAGAATGTTGCTATCTGTGCTATCACAATGCACTGTCACTGAAGGACTTCTGATTACTTTTCTTTAGCATTTCATAGAACGTAATATGAAATTCCAGCACACATTTTATCTAGCCTAAATGAATATGGTTTATATACCTAAGCTATATATAGTTTGTCTTGAAATATGAACTATTTTGATTCGTTGATGGCTCATGAGAGTTCTCGTACATATATGATATTCATAATATTCATAATAAAAGATGTTTCTTTAGTTCAGAGACATACAGTAATATATGCCTGCAACCCTTTTGGAATGATTTAAAAAGCAAATTGGAGGGTTTCTTTCTTTACAAATTCATATTGAATTTGATAAGTGAAGAAATACTGTATCTGGAAACATAATTATACAGACAATGAGATACTAAGGAAAACTTTACTTCCTCTAACAGGCTTGCTTACCTTTACAATGACCATGTAAACAAAGTACTATTTGCCCATTTCACCTTAGAAAACTCTAACAAGAGTGTTAAATTTTAACTGCCTAAAGGCATACAACTAATAGATGACCAAGTGATCAACCTAAGCCAGTGACACACCAAAGACGAAAGTACTTTCACTACTTCAATTTGATTGATTTCATCTGAAAGCTAGAAGAAAAAATTGCATGATACTCTCCTTCCTGCATCCTCTAAAATATATAAATCATTTACTTCTCTTAGCATGAATAAATGATAACAGAGTATAACTTTTCAAAACCATCATCACCTGCTGAAATGTCATACACCCTGCACTTGGTCCTCACACATATTATCTAATTAAAGTGCTCATTTATGGAACCATGATTTTTGAGTTGTAATAAACCTTGGGCAAACTTAATTGCATTTGGATATTTTCGAACTAAACATAAAGTATCTGTGTTCCATTTCTGGTTCTTTCCTTGGATCTACCAAATTAATCCAATTGCAGGCTTTGTCTGGCTGCAGAACACTGGACTTTGGGTGTCTGCATCTGTTCATAAGTTGAAATTTTAACTTTAGAATTTACTTATTATTCTGTTCTTGATATATGTAGAACAAAACAGTAAAATTAAAATGGTAAAGCTCATCTTTACAGTGGCATTTAGTGACTGTAGTTCCCTTTGGTGGAAAATAACCTTGACTGCATCTTTCATGCTTCCTTGCTTTTAGCTTAAAATGCATAACTCATACGACAATCAATTAGTTGACTCTAGAGCCTGTTATAAGGTGGAATATTACATATAAATCATTGTTGGCAAAATTGCTAGGACAATTAATAAAGTAGGAAATCTATGTGAATCAAATCATAGGCAACAGAGGTTCATTAAAAGCAAATCAGTTTCCCAGACCTCTTGGAAAGAAATTGAAGGAAGAAAATACAGGATATAATTTAATCGCTATTTCTTAGCAACAGTTTGGTCAAAATCATGTTATTTGTTGTTTTTATAAACCTGAGAATAATTGGCTCATTTATTTTGTTTCAGATATTCAGTAATGGTATCATTCTATGACTCAAAATACAGCAACCAAAAAAAGAGTTCCTGCCTGTGCAGCATCTATAATCAAATCTAGGTATCTTAAAAGTTAAATCTCTGGCAGGTCCTGTGGGTCCAGAGGATGGACTGCAAATGATTTAAAATGCAGATCATTTCAGCACTGATTAGTTTAACTTCAAATGTAATTTCCGTATGTGCCATCTATAATCCAAACCATTATATGGCCTCAATTTACTTTGAGAAAGAAGGAAGACAGGAACTGGAGAGATGCCTCCATTGTTAAGAGCACTGACTGCTCTTGCATAGGACCTAGGTTTGACTCCCAGCACAGACAAGGCACCTAGCAGCCATTTGTAATTCCAGTTCCAGGGGATCTAACATCCTCTTCTGATCTCCGTGGGATTGCACGACATTGGTACGCTTAACACACATGTAGGCAATACACTTTACACATAAAATTAAAAAAATAAAATACTAAAAATGAAATAAGGAAGACAAAAACAGACTTTTTATCTGTAGCATATATCTGATATACAATTTGGTATTTCTATAAGTGATCTGTATAAAAACGACATATGCTGGGTGTGGTGGCTCATGCCTTTAATCCCAGCACTTGGGAGGCAGAGGCAGGTGGATCTTTGTGAGTTCGAGGCCAGCCTGGTCTTCGTAGTGAGTTCCAGGCCAGCTGGGGCTACAGGGAGACCCTGTCTCAAAAAGACAAAAAAAAAAAAAAAAACTACATATACCCAAATGTCCTTCAGTGTAAATGTGTCCACTGGAGTCTAGTCAGCCCATCCTGAATGACTAGGACTCAGCGTGTAAGGCAGAGTGCGTAGGGTTCAGCAGAGGGAGGGGGGGAGTCATGGATGGGGGAGGGGGCCTGGATGTGAGTGAAAATAGTGTATGAAATTTCAAAAGCTCAATAAAAAACTATATTTTTGACTTTTATATATACAAATTAAATATATAAAATATATGCAAAAATAGAATATACTTAGATACTCAAGAAATTGGCTGTAGTGATGACCTTTGAGAAGAGAAATAGGGAAACCAAGATGGGGGGAATTCACTTTTAAATCTAGACACTTTACTTTTTCAGCAACTTTTTTATTTTGTTATCTTTTACTAAATTAATATGAATTTACAATTCAACATCAATTGATAATTCAATTTTATGTCTATCTTATTTTGCCAAAATTATTTGTTAAATAATCTACCATTTGTCTATGGATCTGAAGTGTCATTTTACCGTGCACTAAAACGCTATGTAAGTAATAGTCTATTTCAGGACTCAAAAAAAAATAGTGAAGTCTGTTTATTGTTTTATTGGTGTATGTGCAGTCCTTTTCCTTTTTTAAATGCATATTGCTCTAAAGTAACTTGAAACTGCATAAAGTGTAATTAAGAGCACAGTAGTATCTTTTTAGTGACTGAGTGCCCAGGCAATGGTCCTGTATGTTCTATTTTTAATAAAAGGTAGAAGATATCAAATGAGGTGGTCTTCACATACAGGTAAATGGATACAACTTCCCCAGAGTCACACGGGGATGTTGTGAAATTTAACTATGTCTAACACCAATCCCCCAGATATACGAATTCTAGTCTAGTCTATGGCCTAAGAAATAGTATTTTATGTTTATCACAATTGAGTTAATAAGGTACTCATTTATGAGAACTCATTTATGGTTAGTATATGCCTCAAACTTGAAGATGAAGATAAACCAGTTGGAGAACTTTACTTACTTTCAGCTTTTGATCCAGTGCATCTGAGTTAAGGCTGAGAAGGTACTAGGCTCAGGAGGTGATTCTCATTTTGCTAATCTTAGGAACACCTGTTAAGTTTCAAAGAATTGGAGTACTGGGGTTAATAATTCTTACATCTCATTGAGATCAATGAGAATTTCAAAAACACTGCTGCCTGGGACTCACATCAAATATTCTAATTTTATTTATATTGAGGGTAGCCTTTGTATTTGTTTATTTTGTTCTTTTTTGCTTATTTATAGATCTACCCATGTGGTTCAAATACATGTAAAGTTTTTGTTTTGCCCAGGGGACAGATCCCCAAGAATCACCATGGAGTCCAGAAAGCATGCAAGAACAAAGAGTCTTTATTTGGGCTTAAGCTCGGGCTCCCAGAGCAATCAGCAAGAAAGAATTATGCCATTTGCCCACCAAGCTGAACTGAGAGCCCCGATTGCAGGGGGGAGCAAGCCTTTTATAGGTTTTAGACAAAGACAGGAGAATAATAGATTCATACCTTGATTGGTCCACGGATCCCGCGCATGCCAACACACTTTTGAACTGATTGGTTACAAGGGATATAGTTCTGGAGGTTTCTCATTGGTGGGTGCCACCCTCAGGGCTGTGGAATGTGCTGTCTGTTATCTGTGGGGCCAGAAGTCTCTGTTCCTACCTTATAAGGCTGCTATATGCCTGGGCTTGCTTGATCTGTAGCCCCCTGGGGTGGGGGTGGTAGGTGGAGATTACAACATGCCTGGGCATATTCAGGCTTGCCTGAAACAGCTAATCAAAATGGGGTCAATGCAGTTTGTCCTTTCAGCCAAGCAATCAAGCAGTTTACAGAAGTGAAAAAGAGCTGTTCGTCCTAAAGAGGGGCAGGGGTCTCTGGAGTTCAGGGCGGGTGAGCCAAAGAGGAGGGTATCACAGTTTTACTGGTATAATGCAGTGATTCTGAAACTTGTTCAACCACTGGTCTTTTCTGTGAAACTTTAAAAATATGCTACTGTCTCAACTTCAGGCCAGATAAATCAAATAATTCATGGTAGTGGGACCCTGCATGAGGATATTTGAAAAGCACTTCCTATGATTTACATGTGCAGTTAAATTTGAGAACTCAGAATACAGAAAAGGCAGAGAAGTATATTAAAAATAGCACTGGACAAAACAGAAACCAAGATTTTCTCCTCCCATGCCATTTTCAAACATATTCACAATAGAAATGAAACTATAAAACATATACAAATAAAACAAAAACATTTATTAATGGTTTTTATGGAATCTACAAACAAGACATGGAAGGACATTCTAACAAATAGAAAACTCAGAGTATTTCTTGATTATAAATTTGTATGGTTGACTAAATAATCTAGAGCTTTGAAATCAATGTAGGATTTCTTAGTAATCCAAATATATAATGAGACACTAACTCACTCCTGTTAGGATGATGATCATTGTTTTAAAAATATCAGAAAATAATAAGTGTTGCCAAGGAATTAAAATCCTTGAACACTGTGGAAATGCAAAATAGTGAATATGGAAAATAATTTTGAGGTTCCACAAATAATTAGAAATATATATGTTCACATTTGGATATTTATCCAAAAGAATTAAAAATGAGATCTTGATGAAATACATGTCCATTCCTCCTGCTGCATTATTTAATAATAGTTAATGTTAGCAATAACTTAAGTGTCTGCTGACAGATTTATAACTAAAATATGGTATATACATAGGAAAGAAAGGGAAAAGAAAAGAGGGAAGAAATTGGTGACATATGGTGGCACATGACTATAATACTACATTCTTGGGAAGCTAAAGGAGCAAGATCACTAATTTCAGGACACCTGGGAAATATATCAAGACTTTCCTCATTGCTTTGACAAAGTACCTGAGCAAATCAACTTAGCTTCTAATTGTTACATATGTGTATTTATGTGAGAGTGAGTATAGGTAAAAGACAAAAAGGGGACTTGAGATGAGGAAAAAAGAGGCTTTAAGAAAAGAGTTCGGGGGAAATTAAAAATGCATATAATAGAAAACTAGAAAAAATACTAGGGCAGAATGGTATGGTAGAGACAATGGCCACTTGAGATGAGGAAAAAAGAGGCTTTAAGAAAAGAGTTTGGGGGAAATTAATAAAAATGCATATGATAGAAAACTAGAAAAAATACTAGGGCAGAATGGTATGGTAGAGACAATGGCCAAGAAGATGAGTGAGATGAGTGTGTGTACCAGAGAGGAGAAGTCAGCCAAAATAAACATCTATTAATATATTGGAAGAAAATTTGTTACTTTGTATACCAATTTAAAAAAAGAGCCAGGCATGGTGGCACAGGCCTTTAATCCCAGCACTCAGGAGGCAGAGGCATGAGGATTTCTGTGAGTTCAAGTCCAGCCTGATTTACATAGTGAGTTCCAGGCCAACTCAGGCAGCAAGGAAACCCTGACTCAAAAAAAGACCAAAAAGAACAAAAAAGAAGGAAAGAAAGAGAAAGAAAAAAGGAAAAGAAATATTAAAACATAAGGCAACAGGACTCCTATAAAAGATCATAACTACTCAACTACTGAATTCAAAGAGACTGAAATAGGTAAAACACCAGGTGAAGACTGCAAACATTTCTGGAAATTGTATAAATAAACAAATAATTAAATACAAGTAATCAAATTAATTAAATCCAGTCCCCAAAGAGAAAAATAAACAACACAGAGGAAAATCATCAAAATGGAGAGAAAAATCAGCAATACGGATGAAAAGTCAGTATCATGGAAGAAAAACTGAGTAAGCGAATTGAGATTTTGAAAAAATGAGACCAAATAGGAATGGTGGAAATGAAAACCTTGATAAATAATGTTTTTAAAAAAGTGGAAAAAAGAAGAGTACCACATATTAATTAAGAGAATTATTCATTAAGATATAATAATTATAAATATTATACATCAAACCCTGTGCCTCCTGATTTCATAAAGCAGAAACTAATGTGCTTAAAAAGTCAGATAGGCTCTGATATAATAGCAGATATAGATAGATCTTTCAAACTAAAAATCACCAAAAAAAAAAAAAAAAAAAAAAAAAAAAAAAATAAACTACACCACAGAGCAAAAGGACTTAGAGAATATTCTCCTCAGCAGAAAAGACTACAAATTCATCTCAGTGGTCATAGAACCTTCGGTATAGTAGATTACATTATAGGCCACAAATCAAGTCTTATCAAATACAGAAGACTGAAAATAATCTATTGTAGCTTATCAGATCTTAGTGAAATAAAACTAAATCAATAGGAAGCAAAATGACAGAAACTACACAAACCATGGAGACTGCTAAATGTCCAGTGTGTCAGTAAAGAAATTGAGAATACAATTTAAAAGTTCCTAGAATCAAATGTGAAAGAATCACAGTTACTAGAACCTCTGGAATACAGCTAAGACAATTCTAAGAAGAAAGTTTATAACTGTGTGCTAATACTTAAAAAAAGATGGAGAATATGTCAAATAAATAACCTAATGATATACTTCAATGTCATGAAAACAAAAACAATCTAAATTTAAAAGAAGTAGATGGCAAGAAATAAAAGGACTAATGAAATGGAGACTAAAAGAATAATAGATAGAATCAATCAATGACTGAGCTAATGAAAAAAATTAAAAAGATCAACAGACCTCCTAACCAAACTACCGAAAAGAAAAAAGACCAATGTCAATACAATTATGCCGCAAAGCAAACGTTACTACAGAATTCAATGAAACACAGAGAGTATTAGGGGGTATTAGGGAATATTCCTAGACACATATGACCTACCAAAATTAAATCAAGAGGATATAAATATCTAGAAAGATTCATAACTATCAATGAAATTGAAACATTAAGGAAAAATTTCCCAATCAAAAGGAAACTTTTAAAACAACCTCCCCCATATTGGCAATTGAAGCTGCTGGGAGTGTCCATTTTCTTTAAGGATGTGACCCCCCAATAGGTCAGCAATGTTCCACAGGATGGCCACTAACCCAAGAGTATTTTGACAACATAAATTGGACTCAATGGTCTTTTTCAAACATTTTTATTGAGCTTTTGTAATTTCACACAACAGTTCTTAACCAAATTTAGACTCCCCTCATCCCCCCACCAGACCTCATGTACTCCATCCTGCATGTTAAGTCCTATTCAGTCAAGCATTTGTACCCAGATATCCTTTGTTGCAAATTCATCCACTGGAATCTAGTCAGCCCATGGACAGATTTTAAGTAAGGCATACTCTCCCTCTCCCAGTAACAATCAGTCCCCAATAGTTCTCAGTCTAGGGCTGGCCCATTAACCATTTCTCTCCTTCCTTCTGGGCCCTTGTTTAATTGAGTTGGCGTGGGTCCTGTACTCAATGCTGCAATTGCCACAACTTCACAGGCACAAGCCTCCAGTGGCCTGAAAGCCCTTGCTTCCCTGTGTTCATGAACCAGCTCTGGCTCTTACAATCTTACAGTCCCCTCTTCCACAATGGTCCCTAAAGTGTGAGTGGATGATATTCAATATAGAAAACCTGCCCAAAGATACACACTTGGCAGTTTCAATAATCTTTACAAAAATAAAAATATGACACAAAGTTGGAGGTGGGGATAAATCTGGGAGGAGACAGGAGAGGGTCAGATATGATCAAAATATATTGTATAAAATTCGCAAAGAATTAATAAAATATCACTTTAAAAAAGAATAGATCTGGCAGATCTGACTATGGTAGGCTAAGGCTGAGATCCTAGCAAACAGCCTGAGAGGGTGGTTTCCAACCTCCAACGGTATAGTGCCTCTGATCTCAGCAGACTGCCAAAGAGGGCAAAGTTCTGGCCTCCCTGTGGACTCTCTCTGACACAGGGGCTGAGAACACAGGTTACTGCCTGAAAGCCCCCTGATCCTGCCTCCATGTGGTGGTCAGCTTCCCCTAATTGAGCCATATCCATCCCCCTACCTGGGAGTTTGTGAGGGCCCTCCCAACACCCCAGGGCAGATCTGGATTTGGTAGGCTAAGGTTGAGATCCTAGCAGACACCCTGAGAGGGTGGGTTTCAACCTGCATTGGTGTAAAGCCTCTGATCTCAGCAGACCAGCAGAGTGCCAAGTTCTGGCCTGCCTCTGGCCACCCTCTTGCAGAGGGCCCGAGAAGGCACAGGACTTCCAGAGAGCCCCTGTACTTAGCCTCCATGTGAATTTCCCCTAATTGTGCCATACCCATCCCCCTACCAAGGATTTTATGAGAATTTCCCAAGGCCTCAGGGCAGATCCTTTGTAGGCAATGGGCTGAGAACCTAGCAGACAACCTGAGAGGGTGGACTGCCTGAGAGTGCCCAGATTCTGCCTCCACATGGTGAAGAAAGCCTGAGTGAACCTGACTGGAACCTGAATTGGGCTTCTATGGGTACTCCTGAATAGCTGATATGAAGTCATCAGTTCCTCCTAATTAAATCAGAAAGAACATGAACCTTGTACCAAACATGTTTACATAACCAATTAAGAAAGGATCTAGGCACCCAGATAATACAAACAGAAGCATACTTCAACAATTTTCATATCAGAATCATAAACAACAAAAGAAATTCACAAGCAAAAGTCACAATAAAAGAATAATAAAATGTAAACACAAAACACTATGTCCCCACCAAACTCCACAAATCTTGTGGAAGGGTTCTACAAGGAGAACCCCCCAGAGATAACCCAGTACACTGAATTTAAAAGAACAATCATAAACATGATCAAGGAATTCAATGAATTTATAGAACACACGAACAATCAAATCAAAGAACTAAAAGAAGATAGGGATGAACTTCTGAATGAATTCACAAAAAGATAGAACATTGAAGAAAACTCAGGCAGAAATGAAGAAGGAAGTGCAAAACTCAATAAGCTGACTTGAAACAACAGGGGAAATCCTCACTGCTAGAATGAAAGAAACGGAAAACAGAATATCAACACTGGAGGATAAAGTTGAAGAACTGGACCACTCAAGTGAAGATTATGGAAAATTTTAAAAAACACAGGCATGGAATATGCAAGAGATGTGGGACACCACGAAAAGACCAAATCTACAGATCACAGGAATAGAGGAAGGAGAAGAATTTCAGGTTAATGGTGTTGACCAGATCTTAAACAGGTTGATAGAGAACTTCCCAAAATTAAGGAAAGATATCCCCATACAAATACAGGAAGCACATAGAATACCAAATAGACAGGATCAGAAAACAAACTCCCCATGACATACCATAGTAAAAACAATGAATATACAGAACAAAGGGAGAATACTGAAAGCACCAAAAGAAAAACAACAAGTCACATACAAAGGAAAGCCCACAAGAATTACAGCTGACTCATCAATGCAAACTATGAAAGCCAGAAGAGCCTGGACCAAGGTATTTCTACTTCTACACAACAATAGATGTCAGCCCAGAATATTTTACCCTGCAAAAATGTCTATTATAGTTGAGGGGGAAAGAAAATGCTTCCATGACAAGAAAAGCCTGAAAGAATACATGCCCACAAAACCAGCCTTTCAAAGAATACTTGAAGCAATATAGAAAGAAGATAGAGAAGCATCTATACCCCAGGTGCAACAAAAGAAAATTAACAAAGGTATAATCTAAGCAAAACAAATTTACAAAGAGAACACAAGCAGCAATCAAAATGAGGGCAACGAATACACATATTTCAATAATAACCTTAAATATCAATGGACTAAACTCCCCAATCAAAAGACACAGGCTAAGGTGAATGTATTAAGAAACAAAATCCATCTCTTTGCTGTTTGGAAGAAACCCATCTCACCTTCAAGGACAAGCACTACATTAAGGTAAAAGGACGGAAAAGAATATTCCAACCAAACTGCACTAAGAAACAAGCAGGGTGTGAAATTCTAAAATCTGACAAAATAGACTTCAAAGTAAAACTAATCAAAAGAGATAAGGAAGGTCACTTCATTCTGATCAAAGGATCAGTTTACCAAGAAGATATTACATTCCTTAACATATATGCACCAAACTCTGGTGCACCCAAATACATAAAACCAACACTACAGGACTTTAAGACAGAGATTAACACCAACTCAGTAATAGTGGGGGACTTCAATACCCCACTGTCTCCATTAGACCGGGTAACTGGACAAAGAATAAGCAGAGTGATATCTGAATTAAATGATACTATACATCAAGGGACCTAACAGACATCTTTAAATATTCCACCCAAGCACCAAAGAATACACTTTTTACTCAGTACCCCATGGAACTTTTTCAAAAATTGGTCACATTCAGAGACACAAAACAAACCTCAACAAATCCAAAAAATTTAAATAATCCCTTGCATTCTATCAGACTGCAATGCAATAAAGCTCAAAATCAACACCAGACAAAGCCCTAGTAATACGAACTCAGGGCAATTGAAAAACACACTGCTAAATTACAAGTGGGTCAAAGGACAAATTAACAAAGAAATAAATTCCTGGAATTCAATGAAAAGAACAATACAACACAACAGAACCTCTGGGACACATTAAAAGCAGTGTTAACAGGGAAGTTTATAGATCTAAGTGCCTACATTAAAAAAACTAGAAAGAGCCCAAATAAATGACCTAACACTGCAACTCAAGAACCTCAGAAGGCAAGAACAAATAAAACCCAAACCCAGCAGAAGAGAAGAAATAACAAAAATCAGAGCAGAAATTAATGAAATAGAAACAAAGAAAACAATACAAAGACTCAATGAATCTAAGAGCTGGTTCCTTGAAAAACTAAACAAGATAGACCCTTAGCCCAGTTAACCAAAAGAAAGAAAGAGCAAATCCAAATCAACAAAATCAGAGATGAAAGGGGCAATATCACAGCAGACACCCAAAAGATCCAGACCATTATAAGGAAATATTTTAAAAACTTAGATGCTACCAAATTTGAAAATCTAAAACAAATGGATGGATATCTAAAATCATGGGAACCACCAAAATTAAACCAAGAGGAGATCAGCAGTTTAAACAGACCCATAACATATGAGGAAATTGAAACAGTAATACAAAGCCTCCCAACTAAAAATAAAGGCCAGCCCCAGATGGCTTTACAGCAGAATTCTACCAGATATTTAAAGTAGACTTCCAACCAATACTACTTAAATTTTTCAAAAAAATAGAAATAGAGGGAGAACTCCCAAATTCCTTCTATGAAGCCAGCATCACTCTAGTACCCAAACTGGGTAAAGGCACAACCAGAAAAAAAAAAAAAAACAAAACCAAAAACAAACAAACAAAAAAACTATAGACTCATATCCTTAATGAACAAAGTTGCAAAAATTCTCAACAAAATACTTGCAAACCACATACAGACACAAAACAAAAAGATCATTTGCCATGATCAAGTAGGCTTTATACCAGAGATGTAGGGATGGTTTAACATATGCAAGTCAATAAATGTCATTAATCATATAAATGGACTCAAAGACAAAAACCACATTTTGACATCTCAATAGATACAGAAAAGGCTTTTGACAACATTCAGCATGCATTTATGTTCAAAGTCCTAGACAGAATTGGACTGGGGGGGAACATACCTCAATATAATTAAAGCTATATACAACAAACCCAAAGCCAATATCATTTTAAATGGAGAAAAACTTGAAGCATTCCCATTAAAATCAGGAACCAGATGATGATGTCCACTATTTCCACTCCTTTTCAACATAGTGCTTGACTATTGCTAGAGCAATAAGATAGGAGAAGGAAATTAAAGTAGTACTGATTGGAAGAGTTCAAACTATCACATTTTTTCCAGATGATATGATATTATACCTAAGAAATTCCACAAGTTCCACCAGAAAAGTCCTAGAACTGATCTATACTTTCAGTATAGTGGCAGATTATAAAATCAATCTACAAAAATCAGTAGTCTTTCTATATACCAATAACAAACAATTAGAAAAAGAATACAGGGAAATGCTCCCATTCACAATAGCTGAAAAAAATATAATAAATAAATTATCTTGTAATAAATCTGACCAAAGACTCCAAAGACCTCTACAATGAAAATGTTAAACTATTAAAGAAAGAGATTGAGGAAGACACCAGGAAATAGAAGGACCTCCCATGCCCATGGATTGGAAGAATTAATATTGTGAAAATGATGATCCTTCCAAAAGCAATATATAGATTCAATGCCATCCCAATCAAAATCCCCATGATTACTTCACAGGATTTAGAAAAAAAAAATCCTTAAATTCATATGGAAGCACAAAAGCCAAAGCAACCATGAGCATAAAGAGCAACACTGGGGGATTGCTAAAGCAGATCTCAAAATATAGTACAGAGCTATATTATTAAAAACAGCATGGTACTGGTGCAAAAAGAGACACACAGATCAATGGAACATCATTGAAGATTCAAACCTGAGTACATGCAATTTGAGCCACCTGATATTTGACAAAGGTGCCATGAACACACAATGGAGGAAAGACAGCATCTTTAACAAATGGTGCTGGCAAAACTTGATCTCCACCTGTAGAAGAATGAAACTAGATCCTTATCTTTCACCTTGCACAAAATGGATCAAAGACCTCAATGTGAAATTAGAAACTCTGAAACTATTAGAAGAAAATATTTGCAGTAATTTACAAGATAAAGTGGTAGGAAAGGATTTTCTATATCAGAGAGCAGTTGCTCAGGAATTAAGGTCAGCAATCAAGAAGTGGGACCTCACTAAACTAAAAAGCTTCTGTACAGCAAAATAAACAATGAAAAAAGTGAAGAGAAAAACGACAGAATGGGAAAAAATGTTCACCAGTGACACATCTGACAGGGGTTTAACATCCAGAATATATAAAGAACTCAAAAAACAAAGAATCGAGAAACCAAATGACCCAATTAAAAGATGGGCTAAAGATCTGAACAAAGAGGTCTCAAAGGAAGAATAAAGATGACTAAGAAACATCTCAGAAAGTGCTCAACATTGTTAGTTAATTAGGGAAGTGCAAATTAAATGCACCCTAAGGTATCACCTTACCCAAATCAGACTGGCTAGGATCAAGAGAACAAATGATACCAAATGCTGGCAAGGATGTGGAGAAAGGAGAATGCTCATTGACTGCTGGTGGGATTGCAAACTTGTGCAAGCTCTACAGAAAACAGTGTGGAGAACTCTTAAAAAACTAGAAATGAACCTACCATACGACCTGGTTATGCCACTCCTTGGCATATACCCAAAAGACTCATCCTATTATAGAGACACTTGTTCAGCCATGTTTGTTGCTGCTCTGTTCACAATAGCTAAGAGATGGAAGTAACCTAAGTGCCCCTGATGTGTCAACTGACTAGTGGTTAACAAAAATGTGGTATATTTACACAACGGAGTTCTATTCAGCAATAAAGAAAGATGAAATAATGAAATTTGCAGGTAAATGGATATATCTAGAAACTGTTATACTAAATAAAGTAACACAGACTCAAAAAACAAACAAACAAACGACGTATGTTCTCCTGCATATGTAGATCCTAGCACCAAATCCTTTTATAGCCCATGTTCTTTTAAATAAGATGATGCTGTACAGCAGTCTCTTCTGTGTGAAACAACTACCATCATCATGATTTCATCTGTGCCTGCTTGCTAAACATTGTCACAATTGGGCTTGTTGATGGTTATTCTCATTCATTAAAGGAAAGCCAAGCAGGGTCATTGAACCTCACTGCATTATCCACCCACTCTTCCCATCCAACCATGTGTAATTTGACCCTAATCACACATGGCCTACTGGATTTGGGGAGGGCTAAAGCACACAATCTGGGGAAGGCTAGGAAGAGAAGGCATGAGCCATGATGGGTAAAGTCTTTCCAGTGTGCATGCCCTCAGGTCATACATACACCTCAGCAACCCCTCAGTTATCTTGGTAAGTAAGCTCAATAAATTCATTGGTTCCCCAGTAAAACTTTAATCAAACATTGGCTTGACACTAGCACCTTGAAATAGATTAAGGATTGCTTAGCCTCCCCAGAAAAAGAAATCTGACAACAGATGGAAAACTTATTTGTTAATGCCATTATGTCTCATAATTATTTAAAAAAAAAGAAAATGAGAATGTAAAAGATGTTAAAAGGATATAGGAATGGAGATATTTTCCAAAATAAACAGAAAAAATGAGAAAGTCTAAACAAGTGATGAAGGTCTGTATAGGTTTGTTATGATATATAAAGGATGAGACAAAAATAATATA